>NC_091057.1:102888126-103488126 GCF_000393655.2 Nicotiana sylvestris | reverse complement strand
AAGCATACTGAGTCAAGAGAGTTTTTGTCAAAGAATTAAAACTTCTGAAATCGTTGTTGTATTAAGACGTTAAGGACCATTTAATAGATTATTACTACCTTAAGCGAATCAGACGAGTTTGATGTTGATCCTATAGGCATGATATCTATTTTGATTTTTTAAAACCTATTATTGAACTTGTAAAAGATGATTGTGTTAATTAACCCTACAGTTTGCCTAATGCATATGCATTCCTTAGAGGCATGATCTCTATATGCATTGATTACATGAACGTTAAGTCCTATAGGTATGATTTCTATGTGATTTGTAACACAATGAAGCATTGACCCTATAGGCATGATCACTAGGTGATGTGGAACCAGAAATATTGAACAACCCAATAGGCAGGATTTCTAAAAAATTAAAATCCTAAAGCATGGTTTTTACCCCTACTGATGCAAGAATGTAAAACTCCTCCCACACCCTTTAACTATATTCCCCAAATCCTTTATACAAATTATTACAGACCAAAAGAAAGAAAATAAATACATTAAAAACTAACAGCTAGATCCGAGCAGCCTAATTCAATCTTAATGTCCAATAACATGTGATTAACCAATTCTGAATTTCCAAAGCCTTCTCTTTATCCAAAGTGTTTCAAAGTTCCAAAGAATCTCAAGGATTCCCGGCATTGCTTACACTCAGGATACCATTTAGAATTAGAATAGTGCAGTGCGGAATAGCCAGCCCTCAGGCATCCAAGTTCAGTGGGAGCTCAAGGGTCCCAAAGCATGGCTTACCAAAGAGGGGCAGAACTTAGAACTAGGAATGAGTGCAAAGTGAAAGAGGGATGGGGGAGCCATAGCAAATGGTGGTCATACTCAGCCATAGGTGTTGACTGGCACACCCCTGACCATTTGTTTGGTACAAACAAGTTAAGAGTAGACCTTAGAGGCCAGACCTGAGTCTAGATGGTGATTAGGACACCATCAGACCCAAATCAGGCTCAGCATATACAGGGGAAAAGGGAAGTGGGAATTGATTCGAGTAAAGGGTTCAAAAGAACCTAGTTCAAAGTCATGGGCAGCAATAACAGAGTGCTGTCATGGCTAGAAGTGTACTCTCATACAAAGGGGTAAAGGGAAGGGATTCACATGATAAGGGCACATACAGAGTTGCAGAAACATAAGGAAGGAAATCATAACAGACTAAGATGTAAACACATGGTGAAAGAGTGAGCATGACAGGCTAGGAAATAAACACATAGTTAAGGGGCATTATTTAACTAAGAATGACATACCAATTGCAAGTACTAGAATAGCAGAACAACAAAATCAAGTAAACAGCCAGAAGTCAGCAGGAGCAAAATCGAGTATTCAACAAATACTTGAGAGTTCAAAGAGAACTCAAGAATGTTTCAGAAAGTAGAAAGAGAAGAGGAGCAGAGTGCTCAATACTAGAGGTTGAGAAAGTAGTAGTAGAGAAAGTATTAAAAAGTTTGAATTCTTTCTGTGTATGTCCGTATTAAGTGCAAAAGGGGTAGCCCCTTTAATAGTGCAGAAGACAAGTGAGAAGAAGGTAAGAAAATAATTTTAAAAGTCAATCACACAGATTTCCCTTCAGCCAAGGGATTGATTTCAAACGGGCATGACAAATAAGGAAAGGATTTGATTTTAAAATATTTTCTAAGGCAGTACAATAATGGTAAATACACAGAAACTTATTTAAGGAAAGAGTCTAGTAGTACACGGTTTGGGCAAATAAAGAAAGGCAATCAATCAACACTAAGTAAAAATCAAGGTTTGAGCCTTGGCCGGAATGGATCCAAACCAGAAAAGGTGAAGAGAAACTTATTTTAAAGAAAATCAGTAACACTCAATCAATCCTCATAAAAAGGAATTCGGAATCAATCACAAGTTGGCAAAAGACCTTTTGAAAGAAGAGTTTATCATATATAAAGCAAACAATTCAAACAGAAGAGTCTAACATTGAAGTATTTAGAATCATAAACAAAAGAATACAAGTTCAACCAGAGACTCATACTGAGTCTGAAGGTACAGGGTCCCAAATGGAACCCTAATTTGATTTTCCAAAAAAAAAACCCCAAATTCTAAAGTTTCCCCATCGAATCAAACACAGAAATGAGAAGGCAAGTGAACAGATCCAAGGAGTCTTATGAGAATCAGGCAGATACAATAGAAGGCTTGAAACAATCAAAGAAAAGAAAACCATTTTATGGCATGGAGAACATGTTCAGACAACTTCGGAACTTAAGAAAGGATGGGGGGATTTAAATAGAATAGATGAAACATGCTTAACAAGAACACGAACATAGTTCAAAAAATCAAAACATCGAGAAACACAGCAGTAAAGGGTGAAAAAAAAATAGACTAATCATGTGAGCATACATATAAAAGTAGGAAGACAATACATGCGTAAATAGAGGAGGAGAACATACGAGCATACTGCAGACAAACAACTGAAAGAAAAGAACAACAAAAATCGAAAGATTTTCAGAAACCCTAATTTGAAAAACCAACGATTTTGAAAAGGAATTTTTGGGAAAACACTCGAAACGTCAAATATAGCATAGATCTATCACAGATCTGAAAGAATAAAACGAAAAGCAACCTCGAATAGGTTAAGGTTTCTGAGAACCTTAAAGGACGAGAAGGCTTGGAAGTCATGAGAGTGGATCAGAGCTGATAAGGTCGAATCCAAGCTCAAGAGGCTAAAGTACACCGGAGCAAGGCCGGAAATGGCCAAAGAATCTCGAAAACTAAATAGGGCTACATATTAAATAGCCAATTTTTCCCTTTTGTTTTATAAAATAGTAAAAAATGATTTTGAAATTAAATTAAAAGTACTGAATCAGTAAATAGTATATAAATATTAATGTTAAATACTGGGATTAATTTTTATAATTATAAAATGCGATAAAATCTTAAAGACGCTAGTATTGCAATTATATGCAATTTAGTTTTAAAACACCAAACAAATTTGTAAAAATATGCAAAAATCATGTTAGCTATATTTTGATGTAAATGTGAGAACGAGATAAATTATCCTCCAAAATGGCAAGCTTTGGGGAATAATTATGGGATTTAATGGTGTAAAAATAGGCCATAAATTTGTTTAAAAATTATTAAAATGTCAAAATCTTTTGGTGTGCTTATATATGCACATGTGTTATTTTGGAAGTGTTTTGGGTATAAAAATACATAGGAAAAAAATTAAATATCAACATCTATGTGTTTGTAAATGAGGATTCAGCGCATGGCAACATGAGTTGTTGTCCATGAACGGAATTTTAACCCCAAGTAAAGGGTGTCAGTATGTTTTATTGTTGATCATGTCCTTTGCCCACTTTTCCTTTGTCTACTATTTCTGCTATGAATCCCCTACCCTTACCCCCTCTGTATGCTGAGTTAAGGCTCATGATCTGGTAGCCTCTTAAATGGCTGCCCAGGCATGAGCCTGGCTTTCAATAAGCCCTAACTCCTCAACTTGAAATGACAAGTTGGTCAGGGGTGTGCCAGTACTTCAAGTTGCTTGGCATGACCACCAGCTTATCACTCCCCTCCCCTGCACTTGCACCTACTCTTAGACTATAAGTTCTGCCCCCCTTTCTATGAGCCTTGCTTTGGGACCTTGAGTTCCCTCTGAACTTGGACATTTGAGGGCTGGTCCTTCCACACTGCACTATGTCCTTGATTCTGAAATATATTTGGGGTGTAAGCATTGCCCAGAGCCCCTTTGAGACTCTTGGGAACTTTGACACATCCCAAATAAGAGAAAGGCTTTGGAACTTGATCTTTGGAGTTGGTTTACTTCATGCTTCAGACAGAAGTACGAATCAGGCTCTCCTTGGTTGGGACTTTTAGTTTTCTGATGTAATTTTTATTTTATTTTTCTTTTATCAATTCTGGTTTGTAATAATCTTGTAATAAATATTTGGGGTCGGCTAGTGGAAAAGGGTGGGGAACTATGCATGCAAGGGGTAGATATCATGCCTATAGGGGTTATCAATTATAAAATTCTGCATCTCATCTAGAGATCATGCCTATAGGAATTACTATTTTTTAAAGTTCTGCATTTTATAAATCATTGAAACTCTGCATTCTCACATAGATACCATGTCCATAAGATTTTCTGCATTCTCATATAAACACCATGCCTATCGGACTTTCTGTATTCTGCATATGCATTTATCATTAGGCAAACGTGTATATAGGTTTAAATAACAATCAGTATTTTAGACACTAGGCCTATATGACTTCTGCACTTCTATAAACGTTTAAAATCAGTAACGCCTAGATATCATGTCTATAGAATTCTTGCAAATGTTTAAGATCAATGACACTTAGAAACCATGCCTATATTATCAGTTAATTGAATCAGCCTCGTTTAGAATCTAAAACCCGTCTTAAAATCTGCAGATCCCTTTTTCTAAAATCAATAAAGCTTTTCCTTAAAATCAGTATACTTTGCATTATTAGATATCATGCCTATAGGTTTCACCTAGGCAAGCTTTAGGGTAAAAGCCATAAGTGCATCAATCTTTGACAATTCCAACCAGCATGCAGGTCTGATTCGGATTTCTTATCTGAAGTATGTAATAAATTACTCTACCTCACAAATTTTTTTAAGTTTAATTCAGACCTAATCAGTACATGTAAGACATGCTAAACTCTATGCTTTTCTGACTTGAGGAGGTTTATTTGAGCCTTTCCACTGTTATGTGTTTTCCCATATCTGCTTTATGTGTTTTGTTTGTCGCCCTAGAATTTTATCCTTTTAAAACCATAAAAGCCCCAACTCCCTCCCCTTCAGGATTAGTAGTCTCAATGCCTCCGAGATTGATAGGATTGGGATGGGTAATAGCATGCAATAAGTAACAATACCATTCCGCGCTTTAATACCTTAACGGGGTGGGAAGGGTAGAATATGGATATGATGACCGGTGCGCTAATATCACGTGCGGCCCCTCTTCTAAGGAGTGATTGCTGGATATTGCATTGAAGTGATCCATATTAATCACGAACCTAGGACCCCTTTTCTTTATTCGCTTCCTTTAGAGTTGTTTAAACTTTTCAAATCCTTGCTTTCTTTCTACTTACTTTCATAAGTTTCAACCTAATTGCAATGTTGTATGCATGTCCTTATTTGAGCCTTGATTTTTTACTTGTAAAGTCACAATTGTAGCATGGCCGGGAACCACACTTGTGGATCCTGAGGGGTGTCTAACACCTTCCTCTCAGGATAATTTCTAGCCCTTACCCTAATCTCTGGTCTCTTCATCTCAAACTCTTCTAAAAAGTGTCCTAATGCAAAAGTGCATTAGGTGGCAACTCTTCAACTTGTAAACCCAATTCTCGAAAGGGAATAGAGTTGTCCTCCCAATGTCGTATACCCGATTTCTGACCCCACGGTTAGAGAAAAAGGGGGCGTCGACAGCATGACGACTTTGCTGGGGATTCTTTAGGCTTTTACCATTGCATGTTGCTTGTGACTTTACTATCTCATTAATTGCTTTATTTACTGTCTTTTATTCGCTACAAAACTGACTTGGCTCTTCATGACTTTTCTTTCCTTTAGCTACCTTCCTTTACTGCTTTATTTCAATACTGTTATAATTACTGCAATTATTGTAATCATTTATCTTATGAACGTGAAAATATATGTTAATTTGTTTCATTCTTGTAAACTGCATCTTCAACATCATATTCCACTTGTGCCAAACAAATACCATAGCAACGCTTAAAATGAGTGGTTGCGCTCTTCCAATATTATCACCCTTTAAATTTGGCAAAGGCGGATTTCCGGTAAAATTAGTCGATCAGTGGTGCAGTCGACGGTTCCATGCTTTTCCCTCTTGAGTTGTCCGCTCAAATGTACCTGTATAATACCCCAATAGAAACCTTACTCTAATTGTGCATGCATCATGGTCAAACCTAGACGATTCAGTTATGTTGTCCACATAATGACTCATTAAGATAGCCTTGTCCAAAGTCCATTGAGTTTCCCTGAAACCCAAACGGACACCTACATGTTCTGTGCATTTATTTGGAGAACTAAATACTTTTTATGCTAATTATTGGTTTAAATAGTCGAGTCTGGCGGGGTAAGGGTCTAACACTCTGTTTTGCAAAAAATGAGGCACGAAGTCCCCAATTTTAGCATGGTAACCAACATTTAAGGCTGCTGAATTGGTGGGAAGATCTCCACTCCAGTGATCAGACACTCGTCCGCAAATACTTAGGGAATCTGCCTTCTCTTGTAGAAATCCAACATGACAACAAAATCATAGAGGCTGCAACTCTGCTATAGGATAGTGACAGGTCCGTGTTCCGCTTCGGGGACCTTGAAATGACTCTTTTGCTCGAAGAAATAGGAGGCATAGCTGGCATTCCTTGGGAGACTACGGTTTTGCTTATGCCAGAAAATCGCAAGGGTAGGGGTTTCCTTAAGATGATGGGATTGAAGAAGAAACCAGACTTGACCTGTTTGAAAGACTCCTACATCCCATTCGACTATCTGTACGAGAGTACGGCCATAGAAAGTCATACCGCACCTACTCAGATGAATTTGCCCTCACCTCACTGGGGCATATTCACAGAAGGGTGTTCGTATTCATGTTTTGTTTCCTGGGAATGATAGTGTTCCCTATGAAGAAGGCTAGGATCCACACCAGACTGGCCATGGTAACCAAGACTCTGATGGAAGGAATTGGCGGACAGCCTTTCAGTATAGTGCCCATGATTGTTACTGAGATATACCGGGCTCTGGACAACTGTCAGCAAAATACCAGTCATTTTGAGGGATGCAATTTATTACTTCAGCTCTGGCTCATGGAGCACCTCCAGAAAGGAGAATACCGACAAGAGATCTTACGCAGAGACTGGGATGATCACATTGCCTTCCACCAGCCAAGGCGTATGAATTATATGCCTAACATGTTTGCTCAACCAGAAGACGCTAGAAGATGGGTGGAGCTATTTGAGAATCTAAAAGAAGACCAGGTATAGTGGATGGTCGAATGGTTCCCTACGGAAGAATTCATTGTTCGATCCCGAGACACACCATTTCTCATACTCATTGGTCTAAGAGGAACTTATCCCTACGTTCCCCTCCGAGCCATGAGGCAGGCTGGAAGGAAGCAAATCATACCAAGGGTTGGCAAAATGAGTCACTTTAGGGCTGATTTCCAGGACGATGATAGCCCTCACAAATGCCAAGCTCAACACATGTGGAATTGCAAGCTCGTTTTAGGGAAAGAATCTATTGAGCCAGATAGGTATCACGCTGGTTGCGTGCCACGCTATTCGGGTTGGTTGGAAGATAATCACAATGGTATGGGTCAGCCCGGGTTCATTCACGGACACAGAATCATCGACGAGAAAGCTGAAGCACGGGTTAAGTACAATCAACTACGCAAGAGAATTCGAGAGTGTGAAAGTGAGCATCGGGAAATACAAGAAGCCCATCAAAAGTTGATCGAGGAATGGAAGGATATGGATGTTAGCACTAACAAGCAACTAGGGTATTTGGAGTAGGGTCAAGTGGAGCTAGAAGGAAAGTTCCTCAAAAGGATTGAAGATTGTTGAAACGCTAAAGGGAATGCAGGCGGACATTTGGCCCAAGCTTATCTGCTGTTAGGACTACACGAGTTGGTGAAGCTGTTCGAGGGGGATAAAGATACCAAATCTGGGGAAGGTCCTTCCGGGACCAAGTAGTTAGGAGTCTTTTATTTTTCTTTTAATGATGTAAAAAGGTCAATGGCCACTAGTGACGTTTTTTTTTTGTTATTTAGCGTCGTTTTGGATTCGTCTTATTTTTATTAATAAAATGAGGCATTTAGCATTATAAGTTCTCCAAGTTAATTTGTCGCTAGGTCTACCTTGGGCACAATGAGGCACCCAAATCAGGACGCGATTTATATTCTTGCACAATGTGTTTAAATATTGCAACATGTTTTCTTCATAATCCGCACTAACTTGTTACCTTTTTTGTTTTCTTTTCTTTTATTATTCCCCTCCCCAAAGGTTAGTTCGTGCATTCTGGCACCATCATCACACAGTACGAGATCCAAGGGCCCTCCTCCTCCTCCTCAGAGTCCTATCCGAAACAAGGACAAAGGTAGAATGGGAGATTCAAGCGCCAGAAAGGAAATTGAAAGAATTGAGATTCCTCAGGGTACCCCCGTTGCTAAGGAAACTACTGCCCAACTTGAGCAAAAACTGTTGAAGTTCCATGAAGAACTGGATCAAGTTCGGAACTTGGCAAATTTATCATTCACTCTCACCGCTCTTGATGTCAACTTTTTAAATGCTTAAAATCCCGCACCTCCACAGAACACCCCACAACCACAGATGCAACCTACTCATATTCAACATTGCAACACATGCCACACTCCACTACCCATTCCTGAACCACTAAACACCACAAACGACCACCCCCACAACACTCCCATCTACGTAGATACGATACCCCACTACACTCAACCAATCTCAAGTGCACCTGAGTTTGATGACAAGGACTCTCTTATCAGAAACATGGCAGCAGAACTCAAGAAATTGACCAGCCGAGTCCAGGGCATGGAAGGAAACAAAGGCATAGAGGGGCTGTATTGTGACGACCTCTGCATTCAGCCAGATGTTGAACTTCCGGAGGGATACAAACCTCCCAAGTTCGAAATGTTCGATGGCATGGGAGATCCTAGAGTCCATTTGAGGACATATTGTGATAAGCTAGTCGGAGTCAGAAGGAATGAGAAAATTCGTATGAAACTCTTCATGAGAAGCCTGAAGGGGGATGCTTTATCCTGGTACATCAGTCAGGACCCCAAGAATTGGACAAGCTGGGTAGGTATGACATCATATTTCATGGATAGGTTTTGATTCAATACAGAGAATGCACTAGATGTATTCTACATCCAGAATCTGAAGAAGAGGCCTACCGAGACATTCTGCGAGTATGCTACTCGTTGGAGATCAGAGGCTGCTAAGGTCAGGCCGTCCCTATAAGAGGAACAAATGAACAGATTCTTTGTTTGGGCTCAGGACCCACAATATTATGAGAGGTTGATGCTGATCGAGGGCCAGAAATTCTCCGATATCATCAAGCTGGGAGAAAGAATTGAGGAAGGCATTAAGAATGGTATGGTTACTAATCTTGAAGCATTGCATGCCACCAACAAGGCTTTACAGTCTGGTGAAATGTCCAAGAAGAAGGATGTCAATGCCGTGATGGTCGCACAGGGAGCCAAATCACCACTAAAATACCACACTTACCCGTCACCTCCACTTACATATCAACACATCCCGAATTACCAAGCACCCACACCCTCTTACCAAAATCCACCACCCGTTTACCAATCATATCAACCCACTTCACCCAGATACTCTCAACCTGCACCTGTTTACCAAAATTATAATGTCCAACCCTCTCACTACCAATCACCTCCCACTCGCCAAAATTTCCCTAGACCTAGACCAAATTTTGACCGCAGACCTCCCAGGAAATATACAGCCATCGCTGAGCCAATTGACTAGCTGTATGAGAAACTTAAAGCTGCTGGTTACGTCTCCCATATCCCTGCCATAACTCCAAAAAATCCTTCCCAGTGGGTCAACCCTAATATGACATGTGTGTACCACTCCGGCATGTAAGGTCACACCATTGACGAATGTTGCTCGTTGAAGGACAAGATTCAAAATCTGATCGACAATAAGGTTATCGTAGAAATGGAGCCTGCTCCTAATGTCCGCAACAACCCTCTGCCTGATCACAGAGGTGGGGACATTCACATGATCGAGATCGAAGATTACTGGGACCCCGAGGGATTGATAGGACTGATTGCTGAGGATGATGAGCCAAAGAAACCAACAGTCACACTTAACTTGATTACTGTGCAAAACTAGCCCTCCAGGGGAGATGAAGTAAACATGTCTATGCCTCTCGAATTTGAAGCACCTTCTTCTGCGAAGGTGGCCGGGCCAATTGAGGTTGAGTTTGGGGCTCCAAAAGCACCTGTACTCTTTGAAGTTGTTGTGTTACCACCGAGGGTACCCATCCCTGTAGCAATGTTAGACATAACATCATTCCACTCAAATGTCATACCATGGGATTACATAGCTAAAGCAAGGAGGAAAGGAAAGACTAAGATGGGAGAAGCAATTGCTGCACATGGTATGACCAGAACAGGCAGGGTTTACACTCCAGAGCACCTAGCTAAGTTCAGTAAGCAAGCCTCAGGACGGACTACTGAAACTGGTCCCGATGATCTTTGGAGGAAAATACAAGTTAATGAGTATTCGGTCGTTGAGCAGTTGAACAAAACACCAACACATATCTCCATCCTAGCTCTTCGACAGAGCTATGACGCACACAAAAAGGCCTTGATGAAGATATAGAGCGAAGCTTATGTGCCCAGCAACATACCTGGGGGCAAAATGGCAAATATGGTAGGACAAATACTGGAAAGCCACAAAATCACCTTCCAAGAAGATGAGCTGCCACCGGAAGGACTGAGTCACAACATGGCCCTACACATCACCGTGCAATGCGATGATGACTTCGTCACTAGAGTCTTGATCGATAGAGGCTCCATCCTCAACATCTGTCTGTTGATAACTCTCAGGACATTGGGAAAGAGCCTGCACGAGATCAAAGATGGGGCCATCAATGTCAAATCCTTTGATGGGTCCCAAAGGTCTACTATCGGGGAAATCAGCCTATGCTTGCAAATGGGGCCAACCTGGTTCGACATTGACTTTCAATTGATAGATGTCCCAGCATCCTACAATTTTCTGTTAGGACGACCATGGATCCATGCCGCTGGAGCTGTAGCATCGACCCTGCATCAGGCAGTGAAGTTCGAATGGATTCACCAAGAGGTGATCATTCATGGCGATGGTAGCAACCCATATATAGTCGCCAGACCATCCCGATTATTGGAGGAAGAAGGAGAATAGGCGGAGAAACATACCACCACATTGAAAGAGTCAAAGCTGTAGACAAAGATAAATGGTGGGATAACAAGATTGAAAGTATCCTGAATTAGTGTGGATACAAACCTGGAAAGGGACTCGGCAAAAACCTCCAGGGAATCGCCAAACCTATCAAGCTGAAGAAACATGGCACTACATTTGGTTTGGGGTATGATTACACTTGGGAGGAGTTCAATCACTGGTCACCACCATGGCGTGGTCCCTACTACCCACTGGAGCATCTGATACCTCACCTAGAGCAGACTTTCCCGCCTGCAGATATTGTATATGGGTCGGAGGAAGATGAAGTATTGACAACCGTGAAAAATCTGTTCCTGGAGGATGATAATATGGACTGATGTATTATTTTCGAGGAGGAAGGGGAGGAAGGCCCTTCTATACAAGTTGTGAACTGAGGAGAGCGCATCAGCAATTGGTCAATCAGAACCACCAGGGCCCGGAAAGCTTCAGGGTATCAAGGCTAAACAAAAGCACCATGCATCACATTTTACTTTTTACTAGCTGATTTTATTTCCGCATTGTCTTTAATTCTGAAAAGAGCTCTGATACTCAAAACAATTACGAATTTAATCGAAGTATTTCAGTTTATAATATATCTCACTCTTATTATTTTTCTATCATTCACTTTATTTTACACAGCATTACTATTACTTGCCTTGATGATGAACAAACAATTATGACTTGCAACGAGACGACGCAACAAATGGATACGGACTCAGAAGAGGATGATATACCAGAAGAGGTCGTCAGAGGAGTTGAGAATTTTGAAAATAGGCCTAAGTCTAACTTGGCCGAAACTGAGGTTGTTAATCTGAGAGATACAGGGAATGTCAAAGAAACGCGCATCAGTGTTCACCTGTCACCATCAGAATAGAAAGAGTACAAGAAGTTCCTGAAGGAATACGAAGACATATACGCCTGGTCATATGATGATATGACTGGTCTCAGCACATCCATTGTAGCTCACAAACTGCCAACAGATCCAACATGCCCGCCGGTAAAGCAGAAGCTCAGGAAATTCAAACCCGACATGAGTTTGAAAATCAAAGAAGAGGTTACCAAGCAAGTCAAAGCCAAGGTTCTTAGGGTAGTAGAGTATCCGACATGGTTAGCCAACATCGTTCCAGTGCCAAAAAAGGATGGGAAAGTTAGAGTTTGTGTTGACTATCGGTATCTCAATCGGGCCAGTCCCAAAGACGACTTCCTCTTGCCTAATATACATATTCTTATCGACAACTGCGCAAGCATGAGTTGCAGTCTTTTGTTGATTGTTTCGCTGGGTATCATCAGGTATGGATGGATAAGGAAGATGCAGAGAAAATGACTTTTATCATGCCATGGGGAATGTACCGCTGCAAAATGATATCATTTGGTTTGAAGAGCGATGGTGCTACCTACATGAGAGCCATGACTACCATCTTTCATGACATGATACACAAGGAGATCGTGGTATATGTGGATGATGTCATCATCAAATCCAAGAAAGACAGGGATCACATGGAAGACTTAAGTTCTTCAACAGACTGAGGAGGTACAATCTGAAACTGAATCCCGCCAAGTATGCATTCGGGGTTCCTACTGGAAAATTATTGGGTTTCATCGTGAGTCGTCGAGGAATAGAATTGGATCCATCAAAGGTCAAAGTTATCCAAGAATTGCCGCCACCAAAGAACAAGAAGGACGTAATGAGTTTCCTGGGAAGACTCAACTATATCAGCCGGTTCATAGCTCAATCAACGGTCATTTGTGAACCTATCTTCAAAATTTTGAAAAAAGACGATGCTACCAAATGGACTAATGATTGTCAGAAAGTTTTTGACAGAATTAAAGAATATCTGTCAACGCCGCCGGTCTAGGTTCCGCCTGAGACAAAAAGACCCCTATTGCTTTACCTTGCGGTATCGGATAGAGCACTCGGTTGTGTTCTAGGACAACATAATGAAATAGGGAGAAAGGAGCAAACCATCTACTATCTCAGTAAGAAGTTCACACCGTACGAGGCCTGGTATTCTCTTTTAGAACGCACTTGCTGTGCTCTGACTTGGGTCGCACAGAAGTTAAGGCATTACTTCTGTGCTTACACTACTTATCTCATATCCAGAATGGACCCTCTGAAGTATATCTTCCAGAATCTCATGCCCACTGGCAAGCTCGCCAAGTGGCAGATCCTGCTAAGTGAATTCGGCATTGTTTACATGACCCAAAAAGCAATCAAAGGGCAAGCCTTGGCGAACCATCTCGCCGAGAATCCCGTGAACGGAGAATACCAGCCCCTAAAAATGTATTTTCCCGATGAAGAGGTATCTTTCATAGGAGAAGATATTGCAGAATCCTATGATAGTTGGAGGTTGTTTTTCGACGGAGCTGCAAATTTAAAAGGAGTTGGCATAGGAGCAGTCTTAGTATCAGAAACCGGCCAACACTACCCGGTATCCGCCAAGCTCAGGTTTCCTTGCACAAATAATATGGCCGAATATGAAGCCTGCATCTTGGGGCTCAAAATGGCCATTGACATGAACGTTTAGGAATTGCTAGTGATCGGGGATTCAGACTTGCTCATACATTATGTTCGAGGAGAGTGGGAAACCAAGAACTCTAAGATACTTCCCTACTTGCATCATATACAGGAGTTGAGGAAAAGGTTAACAAAGACAGAATTTCAGCACGTCCCTAGAGTCCAGAACGAGTTTGCTGATGCATTAGCTACTTTATCGTCCATGATCCAACATCCAGATACAAATTTCATTGACCCCATCCCAGTAAAGATTCATGATCAGCCAGCTTATTGTGCCCACATTGAGGAAGAAGCGGATGGAAAACCATGGTTCCATGACATCAAGGAGTACTTGACAATAGGGGAATATCTAGGACTTTCCAACGCTACTTAGAAGCGCACACTTCGTAGTCTATCCAGCAAATTTTTTCACAGTGGAGGAATCCTATACAGAAGGACTCCCGATTTGGGTTTACTAAGGTGTGTCGAAGCAAAAGAAGCATCCAGGCTATTGGACGAAGTGCATGCAGGGACCTGCAGGCCGCACATGAATGGTTTTGTCTTAGCAAAGAAGATACTCCGAGCAGGGTATTTTTGGATGACTATGGAAACAGACTGTATCCAGTATGTTCGCCAATGCCATCGCTGTCAGATACACGCAGATATGATAAAGGCACCTCCAAACGAGCTTACTGCAACAAGCTCACCATGGCCATTCGCCTCTTGGGGAATGGATGTTATCGGACCTATCGAGCCTGTCGCATCAAATGGGCACAGGTTCATCTTAGTGGCAATCGATTATTTTACCAAATGGGTTGAAGCAGCATCATACAAGGCGGTCACTAAGAAGATTGTGGAGAGTTTTATCCGCGACCGCATTGTTTGTCGGTTCGAAGTTCCGGAGTCAATCATCACCGTTAATGGTTCCAATCTCAACAACAACTTAATGAAAGCAATGTGTGAAACTTTCAAGATCAAACACAAGAACTCTACAGCCTACAGGCCTCAGATGAACGTAGCTGTGGAAGCAGCCAACAAGAATATCAAGAAGATACTAAGGAAGATGGTCGAAAGGCACAAACAATGGCATGAGAAGTTATCATTCGCCTTATTAGGAAACCGTACTACAGTCCGCACATCGACCAGAGCAACTCCCTACATGCTGGTTTATGGTACAGAGGCGGCCATCCCCGTCGAGGTAGAAATTTCCTCCATAAGGATCATACAAGAAGTAGAATTGGATGATGCAGAATGGGTAAAAGGTCGCTACGAGCAGTTAGCCCTTATATATGGGAAAAAGATGAATGTGGTTTGCCACGGTCAGTTGTATCAGAACAGAATGTCTAGAGCCTTCAACAAAAGGGTTAAGCCAAGGAAGTTTACACCGGGGCAGCTGGTGTTGAAGAAAATATTCCCACATCAAGATGAAGCCAAGGGGAAGTTCTCTCCCAATTGGCAAGGTCCGTACATGGTTCACCGGGTTATAACTGGAGGAGCCCTTATTCTTGCAGAGATGGATGGAGAAGTCTGGCCAAAGCCAATCAATTTAGATGCAGTGAAATGATATTACGTGTAACCACTTATGATTCCCTTAATGATGTAATTTGAACTATGCCTGAACTGATTCCCATTTAAGAGGGGATACATAGGCAGCCCTATGGGTTCGGTCATAATTTAATAAAAATTCCATTTTCCCCGCTATTGGAACTAAGGCAGAATTTTGAGGAGGACCCTCAAAATTTCAAGGTTAATTTTAGTTCATGCATCGCCAGAAGCGCCAGCCCAGTAAACTGGGGCAGAATTTTGAGGAGGACCCTTAAAATTCCAAAGATGTTTTTTAGTCATTCAGCACAGCCGTCAGAAATGTCCGCTCAGCAAACTGGAGCAGAATTTTGAGGAGGACCCTCAAAATTCCGGAGAAAAAGAGGTTGCAATGTCTTGAACTACGTCGCAGTCGTTGGTTCATCTAAAGAAAACTATTTTTGATTATATATTTACTAGAGCATGCATAACTATTATCCGAATTGCTATTGTTTAGCGACCCAATAACATAGAACGTCAAGAGCCCGAGGAAAACGAACTAACCTTTCCCCTTACAGAACTCATGATTTTTCTTTGGATGCAGGCACTCAATTCGCAATATCATTAGGTATATTTATGCACTCTCAAGAATACAACTTCTCAGAATCATCACTTGTCCGCAATTGCTATCCGTATACAATCTCCCCAGTAGTCATATTGTCGTAATTGGCTATCAGCTAAGAGATCTTACTACTAATCATCCTTTTACATTCTTGCATTGCATAAGGCTACCTTTATGCCTTCCGAGGTTAAGCTCTACCTCCATCTGCATCGCATAAGGCTACCTTTCTGCCTTTCGAGACTAAGCTCTGTCTCCATTTGCATTTTACATAAGGCTACCTTTCTGTCTTTCGAGACTAAGCACTGTCTCCATCTGCTTTTTTGCATTGCATAAGGCTACTTTTCTGCCTTCCGAGGTTAAGCTCTACCTCCATCATCATCTGCATAAGGCTACTTATCTGCCTTTTGAGACTAAGCACCGTCTCTATCTGCATTTTTGCATTGCATAAGGCTACTTTTCTGCCTTCCGAGGTTAAGCTCTACATTCATCATCATCTGCATAAGGCTACTTATCTGCCTTTCGAGACTATGCTCTGTCTCCATCTGCATTTCCTGCATTGCATAAGGCTACCTTTCTGCCTTCTGAGACTAAGCATTGTCTCCATCCTGCATTTTTCTGCATTTTGCATAAGGCTACCTTTCTGCCTTCCGAGGTTAAGCTCTACCTCCATCTGCATCACTAAGCTCTATCTCCATCTGCATTTTGCATAAGGCTACCTTTCTGCCTTCCAAGGTTAAACTCTACCTCCATCTGCATTTCTCTACATTGCATAAGGCTACCTTTCTGCCTTTCGAGGTTAAGCTCTACCTCCATCTGCATCGCATAAGTCTACCTTTCTGCCTTTCAAGACTAAGCTCCGTCTCCATTTGCATTTTGTATAAGGCTACCTTTCTGCCTTCCGATACTAAGCATTGTCTCCATCCTGCATTTTTCTGCATTTTGTATAAGGCTATCTTTCTGCCTTCCGAGACTAAGCTCTGTCTCCATCCTGCATCGGCTGAAAGATCGCCACCTTATCTTTCTTGCATGGCTGAAATATCGCCACCTTTTATTTACGTCTTGCATCGGCTGAAATATCGCCGAATCCTACATTTCATGGGCTGAAAGATCGCCACCTTCTGCATTTCATGGGCTGAAAGATCACCAAATTGTCCAAAGGCGTCATTGTTCGGAGGCACCATTTGCATAGCCTGAGAACACATGTCATGGCCTGAGGACCCCATTTTATCTTTTGCATATCATTATTCAAAGGCATCATAGTTCAGGGGCATCATTCTCATAGCCTGAGAACGTCATTTCATAGCCTGCGAATCCATTATCATACGCTTCATGGACCAAGACATCATGGTCCGAGGACATCATCCTACCCGTTCGAAGACAGCATTCATGGTCCAACGGGAACTTGCATCACGTTTAAGTTTATGCACGATATATGTTTGTATTGCTCACTTGCAGTACACTGGCTATCAACAACCGTCTCAGCAAGAGCGATCCCGCTCCGGCTCCCGCAGTCTATTAGATTTCAACCACTTTTCGCAACATAAAAATTGCATCCGTTCCTTTCGAAATTCTCCATCGGCATATTCCGTCAATGGACCTGAACTACATATGGCCTGATTCCGGTGAGGCCAGGGATATGTAGGCAGCACAGGAACCAGAGCTCGGTCAAAACTCCTTTCAAATCGCCACTTCCGGTCAAAATTGGCCATCTTATCTTTACCCGACAACTCTTTTATCCTTCCCGGGTAAAGAGGGGCACAGGTTGATACCCAATTTTTCCCTATGTATTTTTATACAAAATACTTTTAACATAGCATGTACATGCACATTTAAGCATGCCCCAAGAGTTTTGGTATTTTTTCCTAATTCTTAAGATTTTTTAAATCAATTTATTGTCTATTTTAGCAGTGCAAAATCCATAATTATTCCCAAAATCATCAGTTTTGGTGAATAATTTATTTTATTCCCATATTTATACCAAAATATAGTTTTTGTATATTTTCACAAATTTATTTGGTATTTTAGAAGCTAAATTGCATATAATTGCAATTATAGCCTACTTTAAGATTAATAGCATTTTATAATTGTAAAATTGGTTCCAATATTTTTAAATTGATATTTATATATTATTAATTGGGTCAGTACTTTTAATTTGCTTTTAAAAGCGTTTTAACTATTTTATATAAAATAAAAAGGGTAAACTAGCCATTTAACAATTAGCCTCATTTCATTGCAATTATAGCCCATTCGGATTTCAATTTTAGCCTCAATTTAACCCCAACCCAATTAACCCAAGACTTAACCAAATCCGCCCCAGCCCAATCCTTAAATTAACCCCGCCCAGTTTCGAACTAATCTGAGCCATTGATCAAATAAAATCAACGACCCAGATCCCCCTTTCCATAATTAAACCCTCACCTACCACCTTACCCCCATATCATTCTTTCGAGACTCCTCATCTCTCTATCTCTCAAACTTTCTCGAAAGTTCCTGAAACTCTAGCCTCTCTCATCCCATCTTCAACCTCCGACTCACCGGAATCCATGGCCTCTCAGGCCATGGACGACCTATACTCACCTCCTCTGGCTCTTCCATGCCAGATGCTCGAAGGATCGAGGCCAGACCTCGAAGGTCTTCACTCAGACCTTCACCGATTCGAAAATTCCGGCCATCTCCGACCTTGCTCCGGTGGCTCTTGTTCTTCTGAGCCTGTTTGTGACCTCATCCGATTTAGATCACTTTCTTCCAAGCCTTTCTCATTTCTAGGGTTTCTCCGAAACCCTAAGCTATTTGAGGTTCTTTCCCTGCTTGTTTTCTTATATCTATGCTACATTTATGTTCTACTGGAGCTTTGAAATGTTTTCCCCAATCTTTTCTTTCAAAATTTGTTTCTCTTCGATTTAAGGTTTCTGAAAAAATCTTAAAATGTTTTCTGACTATTCTTCTTTTTTTTTTGTGTGTGTGAATATGTCTATGTTATGTTTGTATGTTCTCTTTTCTACCTAGCATGGTCTTCTCTCATATCTTTATGTTTGCCTTATTTTGCATGTTCTTCTATTGTGCTCCATTCTTTCTTCTACTGGTTTCTATATCATGCTTTCACACGTTTATCTTATGTGTTCATTTACCCCCGTGTTCCTTTACTGTATTTTCTACTAAGCTCTTAGTTCTTATTTGCCTTCTTCTTGACTTTGTTCTTTCTAAACATGTTTCATCTACTGTTTCCTTAAGTTTACACTACCTCTTTGTCTTCTGAACTTGTTTAAGTTCCAAGCTTTTCTTAAAACATGTTCTTTAAGCTTCAAATCAGCTTTTCCACTATGTTTATTTTGAACCTGATATTTTACCTGTTTGTTTTCTCATGAGTCTCTAAAAAAGACCTCTGAGCCTGTTTCAGTTATTTGTCTTCTCGTCTCTACATCTGATTCGAGTCGAAAACCCTAGGATTTAAGGTTTTTGGCGAATTTAATCACGTGCTCGGACTAGGGTTTTATTATGGAACCCTGGATTCTCTCAAACTAAGTTTGAGTCTATGTACTGAATTTGAGCCTCTTTGTTTATAACTCTGAACTTTTCTATACTAGATTCCTTCTAATTAGCATGATAGTTCTTTCTTGTTTGACATGTTTGTGTGCTTTATATATGAGGAATTCTTTCTTCAAAACGGGTTTTGCCAACTACTAATTGACTGATTCTGAAATCCTCTAATGGGGTTTAATTGATTGTTACTGATTTTCTTTGATTAAACCTTTCTTCACCTTTTCTGGTTGGGTTCATTCATACCACAACTCAAATTCTGATTCTACTGACTGTTGATTGATTGCCTTTCCTTATTTGCACAAACCGTGTTGCTATCAAACTCTTTCCTTAAATAGTTCCTATGTATTTTCCCTTCTTGTACTACTTTGGAAAAGATTCTGATCAAATTCTTTCCTTACCTACCTTCTACCCATTTGAAATCAAATCCCTTAGCCGAAGGGAAATTTTATGTGATTGATTGTAAACTATTTTCTTACCTTTCTTACTTGCTTCTCTGCACTATAAAAGGGACAATTCAATACCTTTTACAACACACTTCGAATTGCATACTCTTACACACTACTACTACTTTCAAAACCTGCATTCCCTCTTGCTTTCTTCTCTACTGCTGTTCTCTGCCCCTGCTTATTATTTGTTGGGTGAAAGTCAAGGCTAATATACTACTACTACTTTGTCTTTGCATCCTGCTCTTGCTTTTTTACTGGTATGTCTTGATTCAGTCCCTAACAATCATCCTAATGTGTTTACTTAGAACCTTTATATTTATGCCTATTACCTGCAAAGTTTGACATGTTCATATGCTGCTGTTTGCTTTACTTTCTTGCGAATGCTTGATCCCTATACCTTTACCCTCTATGTGTTTGTAAATGGGGATTCATGGCATGGCAACATGAGTTGTTGTCCATGAATGGAATTTTAACCCCAAGTAAAGGGTGTCAGTATGTTTTATTGCTGATCTTATCCTTTGCCCACTTTTCCTTTGTCTACTGTTTCTGTTATGAATCTCCTACCCTTACCCCCTATGTATGCTAAGTTAAGGCTCATGATCTGGTAACTTCTTAAATGGCTGCCCAGGCCTGAGCCTGGCTTTCAATAAGCCCTAACTCCTCAACTTGAAATGACAAGTTGGTCAGGGGTGTGCCAGTACTTCAAGTTGCTTGGCATGACCACCAGCTTATCACTCCCCTCCCCTGCACTTGCACCTACTCTTAGACTATAAGTTCTGCCCCCCTTTCTATGAGCCTTGCTTTGGGACCTTGAGTTCCCTCTGAACTTGGACATTTGAGGGCTGGCCCTTCCACACTGCACTATGTCCTTGATTCTAAAATATATTTGGGGTGTAAGCATTGCCCGGAGCCCCTTTGAGACTCTTGGGAACTTTGACACATCCCAAATAAGAGAAAGGCTTTGGAACTTGATCTTTGGAGTTGGTTTACTTCATGCTTCAGACAGAAGTACGAATCAGGCTCTCCTTGGTTGGGACTTTTAGTTTTCTGATGTAATTTTTATTTTATTTTTCTTTTATCAATTCTGGTTTGTAATATCTTGTAATAAATATTTGGGGTCGGCTAGTGGAAAAGGGTGGGGAACTATGCACGCAAGGGGTAGATATCATGCCTATAGGGGTTACCATTTATAAAATTCTGCATCTCATCTAGAGATCATGCCTATAGGAATTACTATGTTTCAAAGTTCTGCATTTTATAAATCATTGAAACCCTGCATTCTCACATAGATAACATGTCCATAAGATTTTCTGCATTCTCATATAAACACCATGCCTATAGGACTTTCTATATTCTGCATATGCATCTATCATTAGGCAAACGTGTATATAGGTTTAAATAACAATCAGTATTTTAGACACCAGGCCTATAGGACTTCTGCACTTCTATAAACGTTTAAAATCAATAATGCCTAGATATCATGTCTATAGGATTCTTGCAACTGTTTAAGATCAATGACACTTAGAAACCATGCCTATAGGATCAGTTAATTGAATCAGCCTCGTTTCGAATCTAAAACCCGTCTTAAAATCTGCAGATCCCTTTTTCTAAAATCAGTAAAGCTTTTCATTAAAATCAGTATACTTTGCATTATTAGATATCATGCCTATAGGTTTCACTTAGGCAAGCTTTAGGGTAAAATCCATAAGTGCATCAATCTTTGACAATTCCAACCAGCAGGCAGGTCTGATTCGGATTTCTTATCTGAAGTATGTAATAAATCAGTCTGCCTCACGCATTTTTTTAAGTTTAATTCAGACCTAATCAGTACATGTAAGACATGCTAAACTCTATGCTTTTCTGACTTGAGGAGGTTTATTTGAGCCTTTCAACTGTTATGTGTTTTCCCATATCTGCTTTATGTGTTTTGTTTGTCGCTCTAGAATTTTATCCTTTTAAAACCATAAAAGCCCCAACTCCCTCCCCTTCAGTATTAGTAGTCTCAATGCCTCCGAGATTGATAAGATTGGGACGGGTAATAGCATGCAATAAGTAACGATACCATTCCGCACTTTAATACCTTAACGGGGTGGGAAGGGTAGAATATGGATATGATGACTGGTGCGCTAATATCATGTGCGGCCCCTCTTCTAAAGAGTGATTGTTGGATATTGCATTGAAGTGATCCATATTAATCACAAACCTAGGACCCCCTTTTCTTTATTCGCTTCCTTTAGAGTTGTTTAAGCTTTTCAAATCCTTGCTTTCTTTCTACTTACTTTCATAAGTTTCAACCTAATTGCAATGTTGTATGCAAGTCCTTATTTGAGCCTTGATTGTTTACTTCTAAAGTCACAATTGTAGCATGGCCGGGAACTACACTTGTGGATCCTGAGGGGTGCCTAACACCTTCCCCTCGGGATAATTTCTAGCCCTTACCCTAATCTCTGGTCTCTTCATCTCAAACTCTTCTAAAAAATGTCCTAATACACTTTAATCATTACGTGGCGACTCTTCAACTTCTAAACCCAATTCTCGAAAGGGAATAGAGTTGTCCTCCTAATGTCGTAAACCCGATTTCTGACCCCACGATTAGAGAAAAAGGGGCGTCGACACCCATAAGTCTGTAAAAAATTCTGACTTGATGACTCATAGACTCGGCTGCACTCCGAATGAGGTGGTGTCTTATCGATCCTTCACTGAATGCCAATATTGTCTACTATGAGGGCTCATCAAACTGATTATCTATAACTGCAGGCATGAATGAAGCGTCCCTAACAAAATGACATCAGTACGAATAATGTACTGAGTATGTAAGGCAGAAATGAAACATAACAATAAGTCAACACTGATTAAGGACATATAAGAATCAACCTGAACCAATGAAGTGCCACTGTATGTCCATACTTATTATACTTACATATATATAATACTTCTCTTTGAGACTATTATCCACATCGTATGATGTATGACTGCCCAATCGATCAGCAGTAACTACCCAACCGGCCGGTCGGGCAGTCATGCATTTACCACCGCGCTTCCGGCCGGTCGGGCAGTCATGCATTTACCAACGCGCTACGGCCTGTCGGGCAGTTATGTATCATTATTTACCACCGATTGGGACTTAACTTTTTCAACTTCATTTTGCCCTTGTAGGAACTTCAATTCAATTTCTTCCTTCTAAGAGTTTTGATTTCGACGCATTGTTCGCCATAGCCGGTCGGGTTGACTTGATGCCCCTGCCAAGGCTGAGTGCCTTTTTTACACATTAGCTTGTATCAAATGAGAGCCTTGTAAATAATTCTTGTTGTCCCTTCTTTATCTTAGTTTTGGAACAAAGTTAGACCTAAAGGGATTCAAAGAAAAACAAACAATGGATTGAACAATGAGTTTAAACAACAGGTGTCTCTTTCGTTGAATAGAAGGAAGGATTTATCTAGGAGCACATGCAGAATTCAACGAACATGACATTCCTTTTAGACTGGATGCCTAATCTGTGTAAACCATTCGACTCTCAGAAATTCATCACAACTTTTGCCTCGAAACTGGAAAAACTTACCCAGGACCGTGTCGATGCTAATGGTTGTGAGGATCCTCTTTTCGATCAGTGGTGCCTGTTGTGGGTTTTCACCATCTAACCTCTCTCATTTCTCTTATCACCATCTCCATATAGTTCTCTTTGTGATTTTTCACTAACAAGACTCTCTCATTTTAGTTCTTTCTACTCACAATCACCTTGCGGTACCCGTGAGGGTTTTCACCAGTAAGACTCTCTTATTTTGGTTGCATCGGATCCAAGTAACTATATCCTCCAATTTTGAACATCTTTGTAGATCAATCAAAAGGACTTGAAAAGGATTTGGGTGAAAACAATTTGGATTGAATTACAATTTTGGAACTTTTCAGGCGAAACCATAACTGAACCATTATAACATCTGCCCCTATTTCAACTTTTAGGGAATGTGGAGTTTTGGTGTGACCGAACCCCAGAGAGAGGCTGCATACATATTCTTTCAAAATCAAGTCGAACGTAGTTCAATGAACTTTATTTTTGATTTTCTGTTGTCTTTCTTTTTCTTTTATGTTTTTCCAATAATAACTTCCAGGCTCCAAGGGATAATCAATGAAAGGGAATTGACTCAATGGTTTTGCAAAGGGTTTATAGTATTTTGATAGCGAGAAATAAAGACTTCGTCATCCTAATCGGAGAATGTTAAAGCTGTGAAAAGGGGTGAAACGTAATGCCTTTTGACCGCATCTTCATTGCAAGCTATCTCGGGGTCATTTCCTTTGATATATCCCAAATACAACGCCCCATTCAGCAACAATCTTCTTATAATATACGGGCCTTTCCAATTTGGAGCAAATTTTCTTTTGCTTCATGATGCGGGAGAATACGTCTCAGAATGAGTTGTCCCACTTCAAATTTTCTGGGCCGCACTTTCTTGTTGTAGGCACGTGCCATTCTTTATCGATATAACTGCCCGTGGAAAACTGCAGCCATTTGCTTTTCATCAATGATAGTCCGTTGTTCCAACTGGGTCTTGGCTCATTCATCATCCTCGATCTCGGCTTCAACAATTATCCGAAGAGAGGGAATCTTAACTTCTGCAGGTATTATGACTTCAGTGCCTTAAACTAATAAGTAGGGAGTGGCCCCAACTGATGTGCGCACGGTTGTGTGATATCCCAATAGTACAAAAGGCAATTTTTCATATCATTGTCTAGAACCTTGAACCATTTTCCTGAGGATCTTCTTGATGTTGTTGTTTGCGGCTTTAACAATGCCATTAGCTTTGGGCCAATAAGGGGTAAAATTATGATGTGTAATTTTAAATTGTTCATATCAAATTTGCAACATTGACCGTAATGATAGTTTTAGGAATACCAAAATGACAAATAATATTGTAATGCACGAAGTCCACCACTGCTTTCTTGGTGACGGCTTTGAAGGTGACTGCTTCAACCTACTTTGTGAAATAATCAATTGCAACCAAGATGAATCTGTGTCCATTTGAAGCTTTCAACTCGATTGGCCGAATAAAATACATGCCCTAGGCAACAAACAACCAAAGTGCTGACATAGGATATAACTCTGAAGGCGATGGATGAATTAGGTCATCGTGTATCTGGCACTGATGGCATTTACGGACGAAACTAAAACAAACTTTTTCCATGGTCATCTAGTAATAACCTGCCTAGAGGATTTTCTTTGCAAGGACATACCCGTTCATATGAGGCCCGCATACTCCCGAATGCACTTTGTTCATGATCTTTTCAGCTTTTCGAGAATCTACGCACCTCAAAAGATTCAGATCTGGAGTTCTTTTGTATAGGACCTCTCCACTAAAAAAGAAATTGCTTGCAAGCCTTTTGATATTTCTTTTTTGATCTCCATCGGCCTGCTCGGGATATTCTTTTGTTTTTAAAAAACTTTTGATATTATGATACCATCGTTGAACATCTCGCTCTATTTCAATTGTGTTACAATAACCATGCCTTTCTTGAACTTGGATTTCTAGTGGGTCAATATGAACATTACTCGAGTAGGCCAAAGTAGCTAGTGCATCAGCTAACTCATTGTGGAATCGAGGGATATACTTGAACTTGGAGGACTTGAACCGTTTGTTGAGATCTTTCATATATTGACTGTATGGGATGATTTTGATGTCTCGAGTTTCCCACTTACCATGGGCTTGCCGAATGATTAAATCAGAATTTCCCATTATTAATAATTCATGTATGTCCAAATTAGTTACTGTGACGACCCGGCTGGTCGTCTTAAGAATTAATGCCCCGATCCCCTATTAACTGCTTTTCCCAAGTTTATTTCTGCTAATTTGTTTTGTCGGGATGTTCGGTTTTGAGATTCAGAGAGTTTTGGGACACTTAGTCCCCAAATGAGAGCGTAAGTATTGGAAAGTTGTCTGTAGCATGGACAGTGTGGAGACAGCCTCGGAATGGAAATCTAATGGCTCCGTTAGCTTTGTTAGGTGATTTCGAGGTTAGGAGCGTGATCGGGATGTGTTTTGGAGGTCCATAGCTAATTTAGGCTTGAAATGCCGAAAGTCGAATTTTCGAAGTTTCCGGTCCAATAGTGAGATTTTGATCCGAGGATCGGAATGGCTTCCGAAAATTGCAATAGTTCCGTCATGTCATTTGGGATGTATGTGAAATGTTTCAGGTCATTCGGACGTGGTTTGGTTAGGATTTTGATCGAAAGTGTATTTTGAGGAAATTTGGAGTTCTTAGGCTTAAATCCTTGATTAATTCGAGTTTCCGATGTTGTTTTAGGTTATTTAAGGATTGGTACAAGTTTGAGTAAGGTATTAGGTGATATTGGTGCTTTTGGTTGAGGTCACGGGGGCCTCGGGGTGAATTCGGATGGTTAACGGAGAAAATTTTGGAGTTGAAGTTGTGCAGCAGCTGGCCTTCTGGTATTTTTGCATATGCGGTTTGGGGACCACAAATGCGGAGCGGCAGAAGCGGCGTAGAGATCGCAGAAGCAGATGTTGGTGTTTTCTTCAGATTCTGCAGATGCATAAGGGTACTGCAGATGCGGTTTCGCATCTGCGGAAAAAATATCGCAGATGTGGCTCCTGGGCAATCAACTGAAAGTCGCAGATATGACGTGGTTTCCGCAGAAGCGGGACCACAGATGCGGTCCCAGGAACGCAAATGCGGAAGTCGCTGGGCAGAACATATAAATAGTTGCATTTGTGAAAACTGGCTATTCTTCCACCATGTTTATCCGAGTTTGAAGCTTCTAAGAGGGGTTTTTGAGGAAATCAAAGGGAAATCACTTGGAGGCAATGTTCTTGACTTCATAACTTGTTTATATGTGATTATATACCTAACTAATGGTGAGAAATTTGGAAAAAATGGGTAATTAGGGCTTGAGTTTAAGAGACCTTTAATTGAGGATTTGAGGGGCCATTTGGACTCCGATTTAAGTGTTCTTGTTATATATAGACTCTTGAGAGTACGAGGGTTCTGAAAATGTAAATTCACCCGATTCTGAGACGTTGGCCGAAGGGGCATTTTGGTCATTTTACATGTTTTCGCTTATTAGCTTAGAATTTAATTGTTGAATCAGTTACATGAAGTGTTATTTACAATATGCGATTGAATTGAATAGATTTGGGCCATTTGGAGTCGGATCCCCGTGGCAAAAGTGTGGTTTCAAGTTGATTTTGAGTCGGTTCGAGGTAAGTGGCTTGTCTAACCTTGTGTTGGGAACTTCCCCTTAGGATTGGTATGTTTGGTAATTGAATTTCCATGTCTGTGAGGTGATGGGCGCGTACTTGTGCAAATTATTTGAAATCCGGTTTTCTTAAAGTATTTATTAGCATGATTCCTTTCCTGCTTTATTATACTTGCAAAATTTAGCATGTTGTTAGTTAGAAAGCATGTTTAGTTGACCTGAATTGCCTATTTGCTTAAATTGCCTTGATTGCACTACGTGAAGCATGTTAGGCTAGAATTACTTGTTTCCTTGATATGAAATTTCATTTCTGAATATCTTCTTCTTATTGCTGCGTATTTACATTGGGACTACGGATGTGGGATTCTGGTAGCTCCCCCCCCTTGTCTGTTTACTTTGGGACTATGGGTTAGATTCCCGATAGATCCCCCTGCACAGTTATATGGAACTAGGGGAATGCACCCGATAGATTTCCCCAGTACTGGGTATTTACATTTGGGACTACGGAACGGGATTTCGGTAGATCCCCGCGCACTATGAGTTGGACTACGGGACGGTATCCCGGAGATCCTTCAGATATATATATATCCCGGGAGATATATATATATATATATATATATGATGGACTACGGGACGGTATCCCGGGAGATCCACTGGACATGTAAAGATGGGACTACAGGACGATATCCTGGGAGATACCCGATTGTTACTATTGGTGTTGAGTTGTGTTCTTTTTCCATGTTTACCTGGTTCTGTATAGTTGTCGCTGTTCTATTCACCCTTTACTGTTGTACTCATTTATACTATTCCGTTCTATATTGTCAACCTTTATATTTTATTTAATCTCAGTAGGGCCCTGACCTTCCTTGTCACTACCCAACCGAGGTTAGGCTTGGCACTTACTGAGTACCGTTGTGGTTTACTCATGCCCCTTCTGTGCATGTTTTTCAAGTGGAGATCCAGGTACCGCTGATCAGGCCTACTATCATTGAGGGAGGCGACTGCTTAGAGACTCCGAGGTACATCTGCCACATCCGCAGACCAAAGAGTCCCTTTTTATTCCTACCTTTAGTATTAATCCCTTCTGTACTTCTCTGTTCTTTATTAGAAATTCCGAAGTTAGAGCCATGTAGTATTGTTTTTCTTAGCTTGTGATTCATGGGTTTCTGGGTCTTGGATTTATGTTTAGTGTTGAGAGTTAAACATGGTGTATGCCGAGCGGCACATTTACACATTGTTATTGCTGTATTTCTGTTTTTAAATTGTTTTACTTCCGCAAGTTTGGTTATTTTCCGCAAAGTTAGGCTTACCTAGTCGTAGAGACTAGGTACCGTCACGATGGTTCACGGAAGGCGAACCAGGGTCATGACAATTACCATATTCATGCCCATGATGCAAGCTTCATATTCAGCGGTGTTGTTTGTACAGAAGAACTGAAGACGAGTTATGGCCGGATAGTGCTGACCTGTGGGGGAAATCAAGATTGCCCCAATCCTCACGCCTTTTTCGTTTGCGGCCCCATAAAAAACATTTTCCAGGCATTGATATTCTCTGGAATTGTTTCAATTGAGTTCACTGCCTCGTTTGGAAAACAAGTGTTGAATGGTTGATATTTATCATTGACCGGGTTCTCGGCTAGGTGATTTGCCAAGGCTTGAGCTTTCATCGTCGTGCGAGTGACATAGACAATGTTGAACTTGGTGAGCAGGATATGCCATTTTGCCAACCTTCCAGTGGGCATCGACTTCTGGAATATGTACTTCAAAGAAGCCATCCTGGTTATGAGCTATGTTGTGTAAGCCAACAAGTAATGTCGGATCTTTTGGGAGACCCAAGATAAGATGCAACAAGTTCTTTCCACAGGGTGTACTTGGCTTCATAATTGGTGAACTTCTTGCTCAGATAATATATGGCATATTTTCTCTTCTCGGTTACATCGTGTTACTCCAGGACACAGCCAAAAGAATTTTCCAGGACTGTCAAATATAAGAACAAAGGTCTTTCCGGATCGAGCGGAACTAACATTGGTGGATTTGACAGATATTCTTTGATTTTATCAAAAGGTTTTTGGAACTCTATCCATTTGATTGCCGCATCTTTCTTCAACAGCTTGAATATGGGCTCACAAGTGGTAGTAAGCTGAGCGATGAATTTGCTGATGTAATTTAATCTTCCTAGCAGACTCATAACCTCTTTCTTGCTTTTTGGAGGTGGCAAATCCCAAAAAGACTTTATCTTTGTCGAATCTAACACAATACCCCTTCAATTGACTATAAACCCTAGTAGCTTCCCCAACGAAACTCCAAATTCACATTTAGCTGGGTTCAATTTCAAGTCATACATGCGCAGACGCTCAAAGAACTTCCTCAGATCTTGCACATGGTCTTCTTGCATTCTGGATTAATGATCACATCATCCACATATACCTCAATCTCCTGATGCATCTTGTCATGGAATATGTTAGTCATAGCTCTTATGTAGGTTGCCCCGATAATTTTTAAACCAAATGGCATGACATTATATCAGTAAGTGCCCCAAGGTATGGTAAAAGCTTTCTTATTTACATCTTCTTCATCCATCAGAACCTGATGATACCCAGCATAACAATCCATGAAATATTGTATCTCATGTTTAGCACAGTTGTCAACAAGAATGTGAATATTTGGCAATGGAAAGTTATTCTTGGGACTCGCTTTGTTCAAATCCCGGTAATCAACAAACACTCGGGTTTTCCATATTTCCTCAGAAGCAGTGCCACATTAGCCACCCATGTGGTGTATCAAACCACTCGAATCAATCCATCTTTTAGTTGTTTGGTGACTTCTTCCTTGATCTTATGATTGAAGGCAGTTTTGAACTTTCTTTACTTCTGTTGGACAAGTGGATAACCAGGATAGGTATGCAATTTATGTACCACAAAATCAACGTGCAACCCTAGAATATCATCATAAGACCTTGCAAAAACGTCTATGAATTTAAACAAAAGTTGGATCAAGGCATCTCTAGTTCTTTCATCAGCGTGAATGCTTAACATGGTTTCTCAAACCTCTTCTAATTGCCCAAATTTACTGTCTCAATTTCATTTAAATTTGGCTTAGGCTTATTCTCAAATTGTTCTAATTCTTGATTTTTTCTGTAAAAGCCTCATCTTCATCGTATTCTTGCTCTTGATTCATTATTTCAAAGTTAGACAGCATTTTAGGATCTGGGCATGAAGTCCACAAACATGTCATATTATTTAAATCCGTATTACTAGAACTGAAAAGAAAAGATAAGAAAATATGAGAAAAATAACAAAATCAGAACAAAAGGAAAGTGACATATATGGACGATGAAATATTGATTTTATTTAATTGAATTGAAAGATATGAGGGTTTACATCAGAATTAAAAAGACAATAAAGTAAAACAGTCAAGTTACACCATGAAATAACTCGTAATGCATAAGAGATGGCAAGACTGAACTACCGGGACTCCCGCCTGATAGGGAATGGGGTAGCCTCCCAGTTATGGAGCATGAAATTCGGTCCAATATACTGCATCTCAGCACGACTTGTGCCTTCCCCTGGATGGACCACGTGGGATTCATATAACATTTGTTTCAAGGCTTCACAGATATCATCAATTTCCTTGGTCGTGAAGGCCTCTTCTTCTTCCACATACGTTGGTTTGACAAATGATTGGGCGAGATGTGGAATGGACTGGGACAGGACCCCCCCCCCCCCCCATTTTCTTTGCGTTTGTTAGCCCATGTTCTATCGGCCATTGTAACTCGAAAGCCCAACCCAAAACACCTCTCATTGGCGATTGGGGAAATGGGCTCAGTAATGCCCTGCAGAGATACTCCGAGCCCCTTTTCGGGCTTGTAACCATTTCTAATTATTTGGATGGAGACCATGATCGTAGCATTAGAAAAACAAGGTTGAGGTAACGGGGCCCCTTCTTCGAATTAGTCAATGACCATAACTTCGAAAGCTTGATACACAATGTGCTCACTGCCTTTCCTAGCTTCAAGACACGGGACTGAGGGGGCCCAGTAGATGGATTGCTCATCTTCTCCATGGAAAACAATCTCTTGATTATCATATTCAAAATTGACTGTTGATGAAGAGTGGAAGGAGCAGCTCCGGCAGTAGGAATCCATGGTCTACCTAGGAGGAAGTTGTTTGAGGTTTCCATGTCCAAAACTTGGAAGGTCACCTCAAAGTCTACAGGTCCAATAGTAAGAATCAGATTAATTTCTCGTATTGTGTCTCTCTTTACCCCATCAAAAGCTCGCACGAAGACGTTGTTAACCCAAATTCTTTCTGTTCCAATCTCCATTCTCTGGAGTATTGAGAGAGGGAAAATATCTAGACCGAATTCACCATATAACATCATGCTTTTCACATAATAGCCCTCACATTTGACTGTTAGGTGAAAGGCTTTGTTTGTGGGCATCTCCCTCTAGGGGCAAATCATTGTGGCTGAAGGAAATCTTATTGACCTCAAAAAATCTTTTGGCCATCTTTTCCAATTGTTCGACAGAAGAATTAACCGGGACATATGCTTCATTTAATGTTTTGAGGAGCACTCTTTTATGTTCATCCAAACTCAGCAATAGAGATAAGAGTGAGACCTGGGAAGGAGTCTTTCGGAGCTGGTCAACTATTGAGTACTCTAAAGTTTTTATCTTTCTAAAGAACTCTTTCGCTTTCTCATTGTTTATAGGTTTCTTGGATGGCATCTGTTTATCCCTGTTCGGTTTGGACTTTTTTAGCTCTTCTAGGGTATGGTACCTCCCAAACTGATTCATCTCATTCACTTCCCCAATAAATTCTTTCCTTTTGTATGTAGCGATAGTTATGTATTAGTTCTAGGGGACTGTGGTACGATCTTTCATAGGACTCTGTGGTGCGGGGCTGATAACCACGAGCTCAGTCAGCCTTGTTAAAATTACCGCCCCCCACCCCCCACCCTGCACCATATATGTCCATTTTTGTACATATAATCTCAGCACATTCAATGTAGCTTTCCTTTTATCGAACTTCATGGGAGTGCTGAGGATAAGCTGTTCTTTTCTCGGGGTCTAAGGAACATAAAGAACTATGTTCTTGGCAGGTGCTGGCTCAGTTTTTGTTTCAACAACTTGTGGAACCGGAGCTACTTTCTCTATGGTTTTGGCCGATTTTGCCACCACTATAGGTCTTGCCTCTGAATTGGCTATGACAACAATGACCTTTAATGTCGGGCCAAACTATCTGTCATCACAAATCATACCAATGACCGGCCCATTATTGTGAGCCGGTAATGGATTGTTGGTCATATTAGGGATCTTCTCTCCCCTCAGCACAATTCTTTTTTCTTTGATCAGACCTTCAACCGCCCTCTAGAGAGTCTATAGTCTTTTGTATCATGGCCCTCTACTCTTGAATGGTATGCACATTTAGTACCGGCCCTGTATGATGGAGATTCAGGATTTTGTCAATTGGGAGGTACATGTTACAACAGACACAGTTGGATTAACTTTTGAAGCAGACTAGAGTAAGATTCACCAATCGGGGTGAAATTGTTTCTCCTGGGAGGATATCAAGGGCGTGGATTATGTTGGTGTGTATTTTGTGGTGGGCGAGGGTTATAGGGAGCTTGGTAAGGATGGTTATTTCTAGGAGGTGGAGCTCGGTTTTGGTTATGGTGTTGTTGGGGCCGTGTGTAGAGTTGGGAATTCATCACCGCATAGTGAGGTGGTGCCACAACATAAGCTTTGTCATGATGTAGGTAATAATGTGTGAGCATGTGATTTTTTTCCTATACGAAATACTCCTATAAAATCCCAAGAAAATAAGTTTACTGTTAATTATTTGCCATTTTAGGAATTTTTATAGAATTTTATTTAATTGTTTGCATTTTTTTGCATGTTTAAGTTTTATTTAAATCATGAAAAATATCAAAAATACCATGCATTGCATTTGGATTAGTTTGTACATTTTTAGGATAAATCAGTAATTATTTATTTTATAGATTTGAAAATCACAAAAATAGCTCATTTTTACATTTTTTGTCTTTAATTTCAGTTTATTGATTTTTCTCTTTTACTTTAGAATTAAGTGATTTTTATAATTTTATACTTAGATAATTGGTTTAATTTAACAATTTAGATAATTTAGGATTTTAAATTAAAAAAAAAAGAGAAAGAAGAAAAGAAAAGAAAAGGGAAATGAAGAGTTGGGTTTTTATTTTGAAATTGGACTAATTTTAATACCCAACCCAGCCCAAAACCCGTCCAAAATAACCCACAACCCAAGCTCAAACGAAGCCTTACCCAGTCTGGTTTCCACCGGTTCCCAAAACGACTGTTTTGCATTTATTAATCACAACCGTTGGATCTGGTCAATCCATCGGCTCGGAACTGGGGAGTCATTTAATATATAAGTGTTCGAACCAATTCCAATCCCCCTCAGTTGTCTCTAACACTCAAACCCTAAGAACCCTAGCCGCCTTAAAATCCATTGCCGCCTCCGCCATAAACCACCTACTGGAATTAGCCTAACGGCAGGTCCGGTGTCCCAAATTTACACCCTGAATCCCCCTTCGCCTCCTCGGTCCATACCTCCAACTAGCTTTCCTCGTATCCCTGCCGATGTGCTCAAATCTTAGATCGAAAGCAGGCCCAAAAACACTAACTTCCCCAAATTACTCCAAAATCACACCCCACAGTCTCCGACCTCCCCTCATCACTGTCTCACCATTGATTTCCCAAATATCCCAGCCAAGCTCCTTGAATCTTAAATCCTAGATTCGTTGAACCCTAATCTTCTCTCCTTCTGATTTTTCGGTCAAAGGCTGGTCAAGTGAACCCAAAATGTCCATTAGTCGACTGTTCTCGTTAAAGAACAGTCGATTAATGGTAGTTCAAGTTCAGCTTTACCCTGATGAAGTTTGGTCAGAATTCATGGATGGCCTCATTTTATCTTTGAAAAAGAATGAGCAAATAAGTAACCTCTTCCATCTTTTCTTTAGTTTTTTCGTTGTCTTTAATTGAAATCCCCTTCATGTTAATTGTCTCTGCTTTAGCTTCCTGATTTAGGTTTTATTTTTCTTTTCTTCTACTGTTATTTTTGTTCATTGCATGTCCTAGATTTCATTTACCTAGGTTTAGCATTTTAATTCCTGATAATCGATTTGTTTTGTTCCTTTCGTGTTTGTTTCTCTTGCCAGTTTGTTTTCATATGTTAATTAGGGTAATAAGGATCGGGTTAAGCTTTGATTGATTTCTTACTTTAGCTAAATCTTGATTGTTTTAGTTTTAGATTCAATTTCGTCTAATTTAGTTTTGATTTCTTATTCTCTTTGCATAAGAATGATTAAATCTATTGGAAGCTCAGTTTCAATTGAATCAAACTAAGAGTAATTAAGGTCTAAATTTAGAAAGCAACATGTTTGTTCTTCTTTTCTCCATAGTTCTGGATTGTGTTGTTTGTTTTAAGTCAATTAAAATAGTTTACTAAATTCTCAAAGGTTAGTCGACTATTTGTTTGACCTGTTCTTGATTAACTATAGAAAACCTTAACCTTAGTCTGTTTGATTTGTTTGATTGAATATAATTAGGATAATTTAGGTTTTCTTTAAGCATCCTACATTTTATTAGTTGTTAGGATTAGTTGGCTAAATTTTCTCTTTTAGGTTTAAATCTCTAAAATTGAAACCTCAACTTTAGTTTAATTTCAGAAAATAAGATGTAATACCCTAGAAAATTGGTTGGAATTGAATTGAAATTCAAATATAGGTCAAAGATGAAATAGGCAGTAACTTGAAGGGTAAAGTTGGATTTTTACTTAGGCTGAAAAATCAGAAATGTATAGTTGTCCTATCTATTGCAAAAGATGTTGAATTAGGATAAGAAGGACAACTGTATTGTACTATTTTTAGAGGTTTAGGATAAGGAATATAACCAAGATATACCCTTCCTAGGTAGCCTATATATAGTAGGACCTCTCATTCTGATTTGAACATATTCATCATAAAGGTTTTACTGCAAAAAGGTTCCCTTTCCTTGGCTGAAAGATCAGATTTTCAGAAAATTTAGAAAAAATTTCAAAACCTCTTACTCTTTGGTTTTCTACAAGCTAAGAAATATGGTTTGAAGTGGAGAATTTTCTTGTTTCTTTATCTAGTTTTCTGGTTTCAAAGCTGTTTTTTTCTGGTTCAAATTCTCTGGTTCATTCCTTGGGCTGTTGCAGTATTTGGTTTCTATTCTTGCAAGCTTCAGATAATTTTCATCTTTCATTCACCTGTTAATTGCTGATCTTTGCTGCTATTCATAGGTATTTAACCTTAGCCTTTCTTATGTAATGACTTTTTGAAAATGATATAAGAATCAGATTTATACATAGTATGTCTTTCATGATAATAGCTTGTTTACTTTGGTATGCATTTGATTTGGTTTTAGTTATGTGTGTTTAAAGGTTAAAAATGATTCAGCACATTAACTTAGCCAATATATGAGTGTTCTTTGGTGGTTTTCTCTTGTGAAAACAGCTTTGCCTCATAACAAAACATGTAGGTTTAATGTTATGTTTTCCTTCTTTCTCTCATCTAATTTCTTTTACTCAAATCCATTGTTTTTCTCTTTCTTTGATTGTTTTTACCATGAGTTATACCCTGCAGATTTAGCCACTAGCTGGTTAAATCAGCAGGTTCAGAAGCTTCAAAGCGGGACTCACACTGTTCTTCAAACAAAGGAAGACCAAGCTCTAATGGACAAGCTATGTCCAAAAGAGGCAGGAATCCTCTACTAATTATGCAAGTTTGTAATAGTTTTAGCCACTGTGGATTGGACTGCCATTTTGAATACTTTTCAAGAAAGCAATATTTTGATATAAAATTGCCATTTGTACTCAGATTTTTGTAATAGATGGACTGTTAAAGAACTTAGTTAAACAGGTCATATTTGTAAGTTCAAGCTTACATTTTATACGCTGGATTGCAATTAATGCATCTAAGTGTATATTCATCGTGGCATGGATTAGTATATGGTAAAATTTGAAGTTTAGTTTCTGTCAACAACATTTGGTTTAAATTAGATACCTTCTGTTCATTCTTATATGTTGTATGAAGGGAATTGAAGTTTTGGTTTGGGCTTGGCTAAGGTCCAGGCAAGGTAGCCTAGTGGAAATTCAGGCTGGGCTACCTTCATTCGAATTCACTCTTTGTATTTAGGCTCAACTTCAGGCCCAAATGACCTTGAGCTCTTGTTCCATTTCTTCAGAATGATATTTGGGTTTCCTTCTCAGATAATTGGGCTGGAAATCAGCCTAGTTAAAAGACCATGCCATGGCCAGTCAGCCTATTCGCCTTTGGTCCCCTGATTATGTGTTCTTTCAATTAGTAGTTATATATTTTAAGTTCAACCATTTGTAATTAATATTTGAAAATCATGTGCAGTATAATTAATATTCAATTTGAGTTGTGTTTCGAATCTGAGTTTTCCTCTATTTAAAAGTGAGTTCACTTGCAGTTTTTGATTCATGTGTATGCTATGGCTAAGAATGCAAAGTTGGATAGGCCTAGTCGGTATAAATTCACAACTGGGCCTGCCTGAAGCCCAGTGTGGGAAAACACTAGTGGAGTTCAATCCTAGAAATACCGTTCTGTCGGGCCCAAATTTGGAGCCCAGATTCAGCTTCTTTTAAAGCTGAGTATTTATATATTTATTCCATGTTGAACGTCCTGGCCTAAGATAATTGTTCAATAGTAATTCTAAGCCTAGTCATCTCATTCTAGTTAAAAAAATTCTTAGTTTGAACTTCAAAAGTAGTATCTTTAGTCTTAATTAAATAAAATACAAACCCTTTTTAGTACAAATAGCTTGAGGCATGCCATTTTCCATCAAATAACCTATGGCCCTCATATAAATATTAACCTAGTTTTAAAATAACCTTAAATAACCGTAGTTTGCTTTAGACCCGAATTAGATTAGTATTGCGATTATGTATACGTTCCCGTAACATAATTGCGATTATAATTCTAAAAATAACCCGAGGGATGCATTCGCGCAACTTCAACCAAACTTTCTTAATAAAATCAACAAAGCGTTATTAATTGCGGACACATTCGCGTGACATGATTTTTGACGTGCCAAAGGAAAAGAGTACACGTGCGCGTAATTCAATTCTTTAATTATGAATAATCAAGTGACTAAAAGCGGTTAAAGGGATAAATGCACATAGGTCCTAAAAATGAGTAGTTAAACAATTTAATCCAAGTAATAATCATCAAGCAACCATGCTAGAACCACGGAACCCTGCAATGCCTAACACCTTCTTCCGGGTTAACAAAATTCCTTATCTAGAATTTCTGGTTCGCAGACTTTAAATAAAAATTGAAATTTCCTTGATTTGGGATTTTAAAATAAATCGGTGACTTGGGAAACTAAATAAACTATTCCACGTGGTGACTCTGATAAATTAATTAATCTCATCTCGATTAATGTCACTTTAATTGAAAAACTCGCATATACCCTCGGGTGTAAAAGAGGAGGTGTGATAGCTCTGGCGACTCTGCTGGGGACAAGAACCCAGAACTTCCGATTCAGGTTCAAGAATTCGAGCTTGTTAATATGATTTTACTTGGCTTTATTATTGATATTGCTGCATTTTGTGGACTTAATGTGCTAATTGTCATTTACCGCTTTGATATTACTTGAACTGTATTTAAATGTCTCTTACGGCTCCCTTCTGAGTCTTCTAAAAAAATGTGCTCACGTTTGTGTGGCCCATTTTTCTGTTAGAGTTATACCAAATAGAATGGGGCTAGTCAAGCAACAAGGTCGGGTAGACTTTCGTGCTCCCGGTATGTTGCCCCCTCCTCGACTCGAGTTTGTCTATTCAGGTGAACCAGATATAGAACACAAACCCCAGGTTTTAAACCTAGAATAACGCAACCTCATGTCATATCCCTAGTAGGAACGATTATTTGTATCACGTGCATTTGACCTTGGGGACTTAACACAGGGGTTGGGTCCGTCTAGGACAGGCGTACTCGAAAATAAAGACCATCCTGATGCATCATACGTGCTATGTGAATATTTATTTGTTTCCGCTTGCATGTTGACTGGCTAGGAAAAGGAAATAAAGAGAAAAACTAAGAGTGAGCTAGGATAGAGAATTTACCCGACTTTTTAAAATGTCGGTATTTGAAAAATACCTCGAAACTCTGCCAAAATGTTTTTAAAAAAAAGAGGAAAATGTGTTTTAAAAAACAAAGTGAGTCAAATATCATTTTTTATGTAAAAATTGACAGAACTATACAGGTCTGATTCTTATCAGATGTGGGATATGTAGGCAACCCACATAAGGTTCGACCTCATTTTTTAAAAAATAAATACGTGTAAAGTGTAGTTTAGGGCTTTGGCCAAAAGAATAAGCCGATCCAGCTTCGGTTGTATTTTAAGTCATTCTTACCGGAATAGACTTAGATTCCCTTTCAATTGTCCAAGGGCTATTTTCGGGAAGAACGGGCAAGTCTGTATAATATTTGGAATTGTGAAAGGGCCACGTTTACAAAAACAACCATTTTTTTTAAAGTGGCATAAAAGGGGTCTTTGACCGTTGATTTTCTTTAGAAGTTGAAAAACTTGTTTTGCAAAAGTGTCCACAAACGTCAACCCTGAACCTTAACCCTCCACAGGTACAAATGATTATTGTCCAGAACCCGTCACAAATGAATACTGTCCAGGGCCCTTCACAAATGAATATTGTACATGACCATCACAAATAAATATTGATCAGAACCAGTCATAATCTGTCATATAACGGGCCTTGTTGCAGCTTCGCATATGGTGGAATGATTTAGATAAGGATGGTCAGGATTGGGTGAAAAAGCAGTTGGGTTCCCTTATAGACATCATGAGCATCAAACCCTAGGAGGATTTGATCAAAGCCTTGGTAACCTTTTGGGATCAGGTCCACAACGTGTTCCGTTTCTCCGATTTCGAGCTCACCCCTACTCTGGAGGAAATGGCCGGATACATTGACTTTGGCCAAGACTTGAGGAAGAAACAACTCATATTCCCAAGGGCTCCCTCTGTGCACAAATTCTTAGATCTTCTAAATATTAGTAAACAAATGAAGAAGGCTCATGTAAGCAAAGGATGTTGTTCTTTCCACTTCTTATACTTCAAGTTTGGGCATTCAGCTGGTTTTTAGACACATGAAAAAGGGTTGAACAACAAACAAGATAAGAGCACCTGGCAGATTCATTGTCGGTTCTCTTTTATCGTGGCATTTTTGGGGATCATGGTCTTTCCAAATGCGGAAGGGACAATAGACACTCGCATGGACTGAATTGCACAAATCCTCACTACCAAGGAAGACCACACACTTATTCCATTAGTACTGGCAGACATTTATCGAGCATTGACATTGTGTAAAACCGGGGCTCAATTCTTCGAGGGTTGCAACATTCTTTTTCAAATATGGTTGATCGAACATCTCCGCTGTCACCCAAGTTCATGAGTCACGTTGCAGATGGGAACAACTTCATAAAGAGTCACGAGGAGAGGGTAAAATATTACAAAACTCCAGAATGTTTTGAGGCTTGGGTTTCCCACTTAAAGACTTTAAAGTCAAGTCAAATTAAATGGACTCTAGGGTGGCTTCCGATAATAGAATTCATATACATGACAGCTTCGAAAGGCTACTTGATGATGATGGCCCTGAGGAGTATCCACCTTATGCACTGCAAAGAGTTCTAAGGTAACTGGGAAGGTATCAAGTGGTACCCGAAGATGTAGATTTGAGTAACCAAGTCATTGAGCTACACCCAGAAACAACACTGCCTGAGGCTTTAGTTCAACGGGATTGGAATGGTTGTCGATATCTGAAAAGTGACACCCAGGTTCCAGATCTTGCAAGATGGGGAAGTGGATCTAGGTTATGCTGCATGGTTTGAGAAAAGGTTTTGTGCAAATGAAGAGCCAGAGCCAAATTTCGAGCCCGAGCCCGAGCCGGAAAGGTCCGCCAAGAGACCTCATGTTCAAGATTTTGATGATAAAATTCGGGAAAGGTTGGATTGTGGAGAGAAGGAGAAAAATATCAAGCCACCATTCACGCTTTACATGAAGAATTGAGAAATGTCGTATTCAATAATGATCTACATGCACAAGAAGCTGAGGGTGAAAGAAGAAGGTTGGTCCAAGAAAATGAAGCTCTCCGAGCCCAAGTTCGAAAAATAAGAATAGCACCTGAGAACTCGGGCAGAAGTAGAAATTATAAAAGGATCATTTACAAGCTTACGCAAAAAGTATATGACTTTGAGGATGATTTGCAAAAGACTGAGTCCGAGCTAGTGAAAGTACGAACAAAGTAGCCCAAAAATAAAGAAGAACGAGCAACTTTCGTTCGACAATTAAAGGAAAGATATGACAGAGGGGTCATGGGTTGGAAAAAGGAGCTTAATAGCCTTGAGGGAGAAATGACTAAACAAGCCAAGAGCTTCAAGGCCGAGAGGGAACATTGCTACGCTTTAATGGCACAGCTAGAGGGAGACCTACAACATTTGCAAGAATAGAATCATACGACTACCCGGGTTTTAGAGGCTAGATCTCAACAGATTGGGCGGTTGTTATAAGAAAATGGCATCATCAGAGAAAGGGTTAGAAGAATCACCGACTACATTGATGAAGTTCAACGAGTGCGACCATATGACCAGGTTCATGTTTTTCTCCACAGACATGATCTTTGTTCGCCAGATAATGGATGATCTCTATCGTCTCCAGGATGACATGGCGCATAGGCCCGCAGCAAGACTAGTTGGTGTTCCTAGAGCAGGATTGGACGCATTGATGTACTCCTGATTATTTTCTCTTTTTCGAGTCTGTATTTTCATTCCTAAAGTCTGTTTCGAGTCTGTTTTAGTTTTCAATTCTCAATTATGTAGGATCGAGTCTTTGTAATAGAGAAAAATTAGAAGTCTTGTTTTAATGAAATTTTGAAAAAAATGTGTTATTTATTTTGCATTTACTCTTTAAACTACGTGATGATCTGATTCACGTGGCGTCATGATACATAGGCAATCCTCATCGGATCCGGTCATGATTTTTAAAAATAAAAGAGAAAATGTGGAAAAGAGAAAACAAAAAAGAAAAAAGAAAAAGAAAAGAGAGAAAACAAGGAAAAGAGAATAAGAACAAAAAGGAAAATAAGAATGCAAAAGAGAGCAAGAGAAACATCGGGGAGATAAACAAAAGTTGGGATGAAACATGCAATCGTTGCAAAATATGTAGAAACACATTTAACTATATAGGTGCATCACACCCCCAATGTGCGATTCCCTATGTGTTAATTGCTTCAAACTAACCGGTTTGTTGTCTACTATTGAGTATAGGTTCTATTTTTAAGGTGGTTGGTTTGTGGTAACCTGACTTCACACCCATACTTTACAAGATCCAAGGGCAGTGTAGAAATGTCATCAGAAGGTCATCCACCAACAATTCCCATCCCATAGGATAGCCCGCTATTGGCTATCCCTACCTCAGAGTCAGCGGCTGCTGAGGAGAACAGGTCACTGCGCCTCCGCGTGCTATATATGTGGGACGCATGGTTCAATGGGAGAGAGCCGCCAAGTGCCATACCCCGTTTCCCCGAGCTACTTCCCAGAGCAAGTGGAAATTCTAACGTCTCAATAAATTACCCAAATACCCCAATTGGATACCCCACCATCTCAGCTCACTTCACCGGAACACCTTATGAGGTTCGCCCCCAGGTGGTTTTAGGAGTGGCCTCCAACATATTTACCGCACCACCAACCTCGGTGGTGCAGCCGACTTTGCCCATGCCAAGCTTTCATCCATCATCCTTCACTTTTCAAGTACCATCTTTTCCACCAGAAACTACTCATTTCACCACCAATTTTTACCCTCAACAACCCTAGTACGAGTTTACCGCATGATAGGAGAAGGCTACAAAGAACCCCGAGTAGGAGGAAATCACTCGGAAGATAAGAAGCATGGAACAGAGCCTTAAGAATATACAAGGCTTGAGCGGACAAAAGAGTGTATCGTACGCTGATCTATGTATGTTCCCACATGTTCATTTGCCCCTGGGTTTCAAGACCCCAAAGTTCAAAAAATATGACGGGCACGGGGATCCCACAGCCCACCTCAAGAAATTACAATCAATTAAGAGGGGCAGACGGAAAATAAGAGCTCCTAATAGCTTATTTCAGAGAGAGTCTAGTTGGCATTGCATCTGAGTGGTACATGGATCAGGACATATCTCGTTGGTACATTTGGGATGATCTGGCCCAAGATTTTGTCAGGCAGTTTCAGTATAACATAGACATAGCTCCAGACAAGAATTCTCTGTCGAATCTCAAGAAGAAGTCATCAGAAAGTTTTGGAGAATATGTTGTTAAATGGCACGAACAAGCGGCCAGGGTCAAGACCCCGATGGATGAAACGGAAATGGTTAGTGTTTTTCTACAAGCCCAAGAGGCTGACTGCTTTCAAAATATGATGACTGCAATGGGGAAACCGTTTGCTGAGGCAATCAAGATTGGTGAGATGGTCGAGAATATTGAGCCAATCTGCTATAAAAGCTACATCCGAAGCAACTTAAAGCGGGTCTGAAGGTGTAGCGAACAGAAAGAAGTAGGAAGAAGTAGTGATGGCGGCTTCAGGTCTGAGAAACCCTCGTCCACCCAGAGGTTACTTCCCTCCAAGCACCCCACAACATTATTATCCTCATCAGGATATGGCGTATACTATGGCTCCTTAGACGTACATAGTAATGAACGCCCATCCATACGCTTGGCCACAACAACAGTTTAACCAAAATTGAGCTCCATTTCCTAGAAAAAACCTCCTCACCAAGCTCAGTATAATCCCCGACCTCCACAAAATAACTTCCCCTATAGTGCCTGTGCTTGGGAGCCACCCAGGAGAACAAATTTCATGCATGTTGGTGAATCCTACTCTAGCCTTTTCCCTAAAATGGTCCAAATGGGTTTATTGCAACTCGTACCCCAAACCAGGCAAAACCCAGAGTCGCCCTCCTACCGACCCGGTACTCGGTGTGCTTACTATTTGGGAGCAGAAGGGCATGACACTAAAGACTGTTAGACCCTCAAAAGGGAAATTGAAAACTTAATAGAGCAAAAGAGGGTAGTGCTGAAAGATGAAGAGGTCCTCAAAGTGACAAATAGCCCATTGCCGGTCCACAACAACGGGCCAGTTATTGGGATGATTTGTGAAGATAAAGATTTTGACCCAGCTCTAAAAGCCATCATTGCCATAACCAGTATGGAAAAGAAGCCAAAGGCTACCGCAAAGCAATATAAAAGGAGAATAAGAGTAAATCCGCTCCTCGAAGCGAAGGAAAGACTGTGGAAAACAAAACAGGGGCAGTACCCCCTAAAGACGCCATTCTTTATGTTCCCCGAGCTCATAGGAAAGAACAATTGGTGTTGAGTCCTCATAAGAGGTTCGAGCTGAAAAAGGGACCCAAGATATATGTACCCAAAGGGACTTATGTGGCATGGGGACCAGTAATTCCACCCAGTTTGAGCGAGCCTGTGATCATTTGCCTATGAAAGACCCCACTGTAGTCCCTTGGAACTACAACAGAGCAATTGTGATATACAAAGGGAAAGAAATTGCAGGGGAAGTATATGAAACTAACCCATCTGGGAGGTACCTCAATCTAGAGGAAGTGAACAATGCCAAGCAGAAGCGCTTCCCGCTCAAAAGGCCAGTTAGTGCCGAAGAAGCAGAGGAGTTCTTCCGAAAAATGAAAACTGCAAACTACGAGATAATTGACCAACTCCGGAAGTCTCCTGCTCATGTCTCACTTTTGTCTCTACTGATAAGCTCAACTGAGCATTAGAAAGTGTTGATAAAGACCCTCAATAAAGCTTATGTTCCAATTGAAACCACTGTCGAACAACTAGAAAGGATGGCAGAAAGATTCTTCGCAGTCAACCAAATTTCCTTTAGCAAGAATGATTTAACCCCGAAAGGGGACACCCACAACAAAGCCCTCCATTTGACAGCTAAATATGAGGGGTACTATGTAAAAAGAGTCATGGTGGATGGTGGATCGGGGGTCGACATATGCCCTCTCTAAACTTTGCAAAGAATGGAGATTGGGACTGACAGAATCAGGCCTAACAATGTCTGTGTGCGTGCCTTTAATGGTATCAAGAGAGACACCATAGGCGAGATCGATTTGATTCCGACTATCGGTCCTGTGGATTTCAAAGTGACGTTTCAGGTCTTGGACATGGATTCCTCCTTTAATTTTCTCTTAGGAAGGCCTTGGATCCATGCTGCGAGAGGTCGTACCTTCTACCCTCCATCAAATGGTGAAGTTTGAACACGAAGATTAGGAAATTGTGGTTCATGGGGAAGACGAGCAGTCAATTTACTGAGACCCGTCAGTCCTATGTCCCGAAGCTAGGGAAGGTAGAGAGCATATAGTTTATCAAGCTTTCAAGGTGGTGGTCGCAGATCAATGTGAGGAGGGAAGCCTGTGTCCTCAGCCCTTTCTGTCAAATATGTCCATCATGGTCGCTAGTGAAATGATCAAACATGGCTATAAGCCTGGGAAGGGACTCAGGGCATCATTGCAAGGTATCACAGAACCTATCACTTTAGCTACTAGCGAGAAGTTCTTCGGTGTGGGTTTTCACGCCACAGAAACTGATGTGACATGGGCAAATGAATGAAAGAGCAATGGGTGGGTTCTACCTCAGCCAATCCCGCATCTCTACAAAATATTTGTCAAGCCCAAGTACACCGAAGAAGAAGAAGATGAGGCCTTCGCGGCCGAAGAAATAGAAGAAATATGTGGAGCTATGAGGCAGATGTTGTATGAAACCCACATGGTCCAGTCGGGAGAAGGCTCGAGCACCGTTGAGGTGCTGTATATGGGGCCTAATACCAAGTTGCAAAACTGGAAGGCTACTTCGTTCCCAGTCAGGCGGGAATCCCAGTAGTCCAATCTTGACACCTTTTTTGCATCACGAGGTATTCCAGAGTGTAACTCGGATATTTATTTTAGTTTATTGTCTTTAAATTCCAATGTAAACCATGTTTTCTTCAAAATTCAATGAAATGAAATCAATATTTCATCGTTCATGAATCTCTCTTTATTCATTCTGATTTTGTTACTTTTTCTTATTTCTTCTTTTAGTTCTAATAATGCGGCTTAAATAACATGACATGCTTGCGAACTTCATGCTCAAATCCAAACACACTATCTATTTGTGAAATAATGAATCAAGAACCATAATATGATAAAGAAGAGGCTTTTAGGGAAATAAATCGAGAATTGGAACAATTTGAGAATAAGCCTAAGCCAAATCTAAACGAAACCAAGACGGTTAATTTGGGTAGTTCTGAAGAAGTCCAAAAAACCATGATAAGCATTCATACGGATGAAAGAACTAGGGATGCATTGATCCAACTTTTGTTTGAATTCAAAGATGTGTTTGCTTGGTCCTACGATGATATGCCAGGATTAAGTATTGATCTAGTGGTGCACAAATTGCCAACTTACCCGATTGTCCCCCTGTCCAGCAAAAACAAAGAAAGTTCAAAACTAACATTAATGACAAGATCAAATAAGAGATCACCAAGTAGTTGAAAACGGGTGTGATCCGAGTGGTATGATACACCACATGGTTAGCTAATGTGGTTCCACTGCCAAAGAAAGATGGAAAAACTCGGGTGTGTGTTGACTATCAGGATCTGAACAAAGCAAGTAGCAAAGACAACTTTCCTCAACCAAACATCCACATCCTCGTTGACAACTGTGCCAAACATTAGATACAGTCCTTCATGGATTGTTATGCTGGATATCATCAGGTCTTGATGGATGAAGAAGATGCGGAAAAGACAGCTTTTACCACACCCTAGGGCACCTATTGTTACAGGGTCATGCCTTTTGGTCTAAAGAACGCCAGGGCAACGTACATGAGAGATATGACTACCATCTTTCATGACATGATGCACCAATAAATTGAGGTGTATGTGTACAAAGTGATCATTAAGTCCAAGACACAGGATGACCATGTTCGGGACCTGAGAAAATTTTTTGAGCGCCTGCGCAAGAATGATTTGAAGCTAAACCCGGCTAAATATGCATTTGTCGTTCCGTTTGGGAAACTTTTGGGTCAGAGAGGCATTGAGCTAGATCCAATGAAGATAAAGTCTATTCGGGATTTGCCTCCTCCGAGAACCAAGAAAGAGGTTATGAGTTTGTTGGGAAGGATGAACTACATCAGCCGATTCATTGCTCAGTTGACTTTCATATGTGATCCCATATTCAAGCTGTTGAAGAAAGATGTAGTGATTAAATGGATAGATGAGTGTCAAGAAGCCTTTTACAAAATCAAAGAATATCTGTCGAACCCGCCAGTCTTGGTCCCACCTGAATCGGGCAGGCCTTTGTTTTTGTGCCTCGCAGTCTTGGAGAATTCCTTCGGATGTGTCCTCGGGCAACATGATCTGATCGGGAAGAAAGAGCAGGCAATCTACTATTTGAGAAAAAAGTTCACAAGTTACGAAGCCAAATATACCCTATTGGAAAGGACTTGTTGTGCCCTAACTTGGGTCACCCAGAAGCTTAGGCATTACCTGTTGGCCTATACCACTTACCTCATCACCAGGCCGGATCCTTTGAAGTACATATTCTAGAAGCTGATGCCCATAGGGAGGTTAGCAAAATGGCAGATCCTGTTTACTGAATTTGACATAGTCTATGTCACCCGCATGGCAATTAAAGCCTAGGCTTTAGCAGATCACCTGGCTGAAAACCCTGTTGATGATAAATATCAGACATTGAGTACTTACTTCCCATACGAGAAACTAAATTCAATTGAGGTAGTATCAGAAGACACCAATGCTTGGAAAATGTTCTTTGATGGTGCTGTGATCGAAAAAGGTGTCGGGATTGGGGCAGTTTTGATCTCACCCACTGGTCAACACTACCCAGCCACAGCCTAACTTCAGTTTTTTTGCACAAACAATATTGTTGAGTATGAAGCCTGTATTATGGGTATGAATATGGTAATCGGCCAAGATGTGGAAGAATTGATAATCATGGGAGATTCAAATCTGATTATCCGACAAGCTTAGGGAGAATGGGAAACTCAGGATGTCAAGCTTATTCCATACAGGCAACATGTGGAAGATCTTAGAAAGCGGTTTAAGTCAGTCGAGTTCATGTACATTCCTCGTTTTCACAACGAGTTAGTCGATGCACTCGCTACTTTGGCCTCGATGTTTCCATATCCAGGCAATATCCACATTCACCCGCTGGAAATCCAAATTCGAGAAAGGCATGGTTACTGCAATGCGATTAAGGAGGAACCAAATGTCCAGCCATGGTATCATGATATCAAGAGATTTCTAAAAATAAAAGAATATCCCGAGCAAGCCAATGGAGACCAAAAAAGAACCATTAGAAGGCTTGCCAGTGGTTTCTTCTTGAGCGGTGAGGTCTTGTAAAAAAGGACTCCAGATCTTAACTTGTTAAGATGTGTGGATGCTGGAGAGGCCGAAAGAATCATGCATGAAGTGCATGCAGGAGTGTGTGGGCCCCACATGAATGGATACATCATGGCTAAGAATATCTTTCGAGTAGGCTATTATTGGATGACTATGGAAAACGATTGCTTCAGTTTTGTCCGAAAATGTTATTAGTGTCAGGTGCACGGTGACCTGATTCATGCACCGCCTACAGAACTACATCCTATATCAGCATCGTGGACATTCGTTACTTGGGATATGGATGTCATTGGGCCAATTGAGCCAAAAGCTTCAAATGGGCATAGATTCATATTAGTTGCCATTGACTACTTCACAAAATGGGTTGAAGCAGTCACTCTCAAAGTCGTCACTAAGAAAGCAGTGGTGGATTTCACGCACTCCAATATCATCTGTCATTTTGGTATTCCTACGACCATCATTATAGACAATGCTGCGAACTTGAATAGTCATTTGATGAGGGAGATATGCGAACATTTCAAGATCACGCATCGGAACTCTACCCCTTATCGGCCCAAATCTAATGGTCTCGTTGAAGCAGCAAAGAAGAACATCAAGAAGATTCTTAAGAAAATGATCCAAAGTTCCAGGCAATGGCATGAAAAGTTGTCGTTTGCATTGTTGGGATATCACACAAATATGAGCATATTAGTCGGATCAACCCCACATCTATTGATTTATGGCACTGAAGCCGTAATACCCGCAAATGTTGAAATTTCATCTCTCCGAATCATCGTTGAGGATGAAATTGAGGATAGTGAGTGGGTCAAGACCCGTCTAGAATAGTTAACATTGATTGACGAAAAGCAGATGGCCGCAGTTTGCAACGGGCAGTTGTATCAACAGAGAATGGCTCGTGCCTACAACAAGAGAGTGCAGCCTAGGAACTTTGAAGTGGGGCAACTCGTTTTGAGACGTATTCTCCCTCATCACAAGGAAGCAAAAGGAAAGTCTCCTAATTGGAAGGGCCCATACATTATCAGAAAATTGTTGCCGAAAGGGGCGTTGTACCTGGGAGACATTGAAGGAAATGACCCTGAAATAGCTTTAAATGTAGACGCGGTCAAAAGGTATTACGTTTAACCCTTTTGCGGTACAAATATTATCCGATTGGGATGGCGAAGGCTTTCATTCTCACTACCCCAAACACTATCAACCCTTTGCTAACCCTTTGAGTTGGTTACCTTTCTTTGATTACCCTCTTTCGAACCTAAAAACGTTTTTAAAAAAAATCAATCAAAAACAAAAACAAAAGTCTCCCTGAACTACGTACGACTTGATTCTAAAAGGATATGTAGACAGCCTCTCTCTGGGGTTCAGTCATACCAAAATAAAAATCCAAATTCCCCCAAAAGTGAAACTGGGGCAGATGTTATAATGGCTCGGCAATGATCCCGGCTAAATGGTTCCGAAGTTGTAATTCAGTCCAAATCATTTTTACCGAAATCTATTCAAGTCCTTCTGATCAATCAGTAAAAGATGTTCAAGAATCGGAGATTTATCTATTTGGATCTGATGCAATCAAATGAGAAAAATAAAATGAGAGAGTCTTGTTGGTTAAAATCCATACAGGCACCGTAAGGCTATGGTAAGCAGAGAACTAAATATAAGAGAGTCTTGTTAGTGAAAACTCGCAAAGAGCACTATAAGGTGACGGTAAGAAGAGAAATGATAGAGGTCCATTGGTGAAAACCCGCAAAGGGCGTCATTGATCGAAAAGAGGGAATTCCTTACAACCATCGGCACTGATAAGAGTCCTGGCAAGGTTTCTCAGTTTTGAGTGTATGGATTATGAAAGGTCTTTGCGAGAATGGATGGCTGCGCAGATCGGGTATCTAGCCCAAAAAGTATGTCATGTCTATTGAAGTTTGCATGCACTCCAAATAAGTCCTTCTCTCTTCCCCCGAAAGGGACACTTCTTGTTAAATTCATTATCATGTCCTTTGTTTGCTCTTCTTTGAGTCCCTTTCGGTCTAATCCTTATTTGAAAACTAATACAATGAAGATTGGTTTTACAGGGTTCTGCTTGACAAAATCCAAATTCAAAGAAAAGCACCCAGCCTCAGCAGGTGCATCAAGTCGATTCCGACTGGCCATGATGGTCGATGCTCCAAAGACAAAATTATTGAAAAGGAAATAAATCCAAAGTCAAGTGCCCATAAAGTCATGATAAGATGAAAAGGTCAAAAGCCCCACACTGGTGAACCATCATGTGAAATTTTAGAAAGTCAAGGTCCCTGGTTTTAGAAGAGAGATCGATCTCCAGAAAGCCAGCGAGCGGTAAAGGATTTCAGCAAAAGAGTTGGGCTGAGATCAAGTGATCAAAACAATCAAGGCCACAAAACCAACAACCTTTTCAAACTGACAAATTTTTCTTTGATTTGAAAACAAGTGCAATCTAAGATAACATCGCAAGATGTAGGTGAAATAAGAGCAAGGTGCGCAGAAAACCAAACGTTTATGCAACAAAAGTTGACCCGAAAGAGGAAGTCATTTTAAACTCTTCATTCATTATCCTAAATAAAAATGAAGAGTGAAGTAAAACAAAAGAGAGAGAAAAAAAAGAGATGAGAAGAAAAATTCAAAAAAAAAATGGTAGTCTAGGGTAATCTCTAGTTTCGTTCTTTCCAACATATGGTCTCCACTCCCTAGTTGAATTTATTTTAGACATAGGGTCTCCACTCCCTAGTCACCTTTCCAACATAGGGTCTCCACTCCCTAGTTGATTTTATTTTATACATAGGATCTCCACTCCCTAGTTGCTTTTCCAACATAGGGTCTCCACTCCCTAGTTGAAGTTATTTTAGACATAGGGTCTCCACTCCTTAGTCTGCTTTGCCAACATAGGGTCTCCACTCCATAGTTGAGTTTATTTTAGACATATTTTCTCCACTCCCTAGTCGCTTTGCCAACATAGGGTCTCCACTCCCTAGCTAATTTTATTTTAGGCATAGGGTCTCCACTCCCTAGTCTGCTTTTCCAACAAAGGGTCTCCACTCCCTAGTTGAGTTTATTTTAGACATAGGGTCTCCACTCCCTAGTCATTTTGTCAACATAGGGTCTTCATTCCCTAGTTGAGTTTATTTTAGACATAGGGTCTCCACTCCCTAGTCGCTTTGCCAATATAGGGTCTCCACTCCCTAGTTGATTTTATTTTAGGCATAGAGTCTCCACTCCCTAGTCACCTTTCCAACATAGGATCTTCACTCCCTAGTTGAGTTTATTTTAGACATAGGGTCTCCACTCCCTAGTCGCTTTTCCAACATAGGGTCTCCATTCCATAGATGAAGTTATTTTAGACATACGGTCTCCACTCCTTAGTCGCCTTTCCAACATAGGGTCTCCACTCCCTAGTTTAATTTTATTTGAGACAAAGGGTCTCCACTCCCTAGTCACCTTTCCAACATAGGATTTTCACTCCCTAGTTGAGTTTATTTTAGACATAGGGTCTCCACTCCCTAGTTGGTTTTATTTTAGACATAGGGTCTCCACTCCCTAGTCACATTTCCAACATAGGGTCTCCACTCCCTAGGTGATTTTATTTTAGACATAGGGTCTCCACTCCCTAGTTGATTTTATTTTTGGCATAGGGTCTCCACTCCCTAGTCTCCTTTCCAGCATAGGGCCTCCACTTCCTAGTTGAGTTTATTTTAGATATAGGGTCTCCACTCCCTAGTCGACTTTCCAACATAGGGTCTCCACTCCCTAGTTAAATTTTATTTTATACATAGGGTCTCCACTCCCTAGTCGCTTTTCCAACATAGGGTCTTCACTCCCTAGTTGAAGTTATTTTAAGCATAGGGTCTCCACTCCCTAGTCTATTTTTCCAACATAAGGTCTCCACTCCCTAGTTGAAGTTATTTTAGGCATAGGGTCTCCACTCCCTAGTCTACTTTTCCAACATAGGGTCTCCACTCCCTAGTCTGCTTTTCCAACATAGGGTGTCCCCTCCCTAGTTGATTTTATTTTAGACATAGGGTCTCTAACTCCCTAGTCGTTTTTCCAATGTAGGGTCTCCGCTCCCTAGTTGATTTTTAGTATAGATATAGGGCTCCACTCCCTAATCTCTTTTCTCCAAGGATACACAATCCTTATTTTATTTGATTTCAAAACAAAGAAATAGTTTAGAATATTTGCTACAACAACTCACGATATTTTCCTAGTAAAAATTGGGGCAGAAAAATTTCGTTCGCTTGTTTGCTTTGATGCCTGAATAGGTTTTTACCGTGAGGCACAAGGTTTGAGATGACCAAAAGAAGAAGTCTCAACCCAAATAAAAGAAAAGAAGAACAAGAAGAGAAGTTGAATTTCAAGTGTAGAAGAGGAGAAAAGATGCGGACTGCTCAAGATATGATTGAAGTCACAAGTTTTGCATGTACCGCCTTGATCTGAAAAGCTGAAGAATGAACCAGCATTTGCAGCTAACGAGCATTAAGATTCAGATCAAAGTCTGTAGAAAGAACCATGCAAAACTCAAGATCGAGCTATAGAAGTTTTATAGACAGGAAACTTGTAACTCGTAGTTGATAGGCTTGGCTAGTTTAGCTTTTATTTTTCATTTCGGTGTAATAAAGAGTTCAGCAAGCAGAAACAGCAACAACATCAGTGAAATCATAGTTTCACGATAGTCCCAGCTACCAAAACATTCAAAACTACATTGACATGATTCCTTTATAGCCAAGGATATGTAGGCAACCTCTAAAGCAAAGTTCGGTCAGGCTCTTTCAAAAAATTCTTCTCATGGAGTTTCAAATGGGCAAAAATCCCTTATAATTGCTCATTTTATCTTTGTCCAAAAACCCTTTGTATTTCCGAGCAAAGAGAGGCAGCTGTGAGCATGTGATTTTTGCCATATACGAAATACTCCTATAAAATCCCAAGAAAATAGGTTTCATGTTAATTATTTGCCATTTTTAGGAATTTTTGTAGAATTTTATTTAATTGTTTGCATTTTTGTGCACGTTTAAGTTTTATTTAAATAATAAAAATACCAAAAATACCATGCATTGCATTTTTGGATTTGTTTGTACATTTTTAGGATTAATCAGTAATTATTTGTTTTATAGAAATTTGAAAATCATAAAAATAGCTCATTTTTACATTTTTTCTTTAATTTTCAAATTATTGATTTTTCTCTTTTAATTTAGAATTAAGTGTTGTTTATAATTTTTATACTTAGATAATTTGTTTAATTTTACAATTTAGATAACTCAGGATTTTATTTTTTAGGATTTTTAATTTTAAAAAAGAGAGAAAAAAGAAAAGAAAAGAAAAGGGAAATGAAGAATTGGGTTTTTATTTTGAAACGGACTGATTTTAATACCCAAACCAGACCAAAACCCGTCAAAAATAACCCACAACCCAAGTCCAAACAAAGCCTTACCCTGTCTGGTTTCCACCAATTCCCAAACGACCCCGTTTTGCATTTGTTAATCACAACCGTTGGATCTGGTGAATCCAACGGCTCGAAAGTGGGGAGTCATTTAATATAAAGTGTCAGAACCAATTTCACCCCCCTCCCATTCCAATCTCCCTCAGTTGTCTCTAACACTCAAACCCTAAGAACCCTAGCCGCCTTAAAATCCATTGTCGTCTCCGCCACAAACCACCAACCGGAATTCGCCTCATGGCGGTTCTGTGTCCCAAATCTCCCCGAATTTATACCCTGAACTCCCCTTCACCTCATCAGTCCATATCTCCAATTAGCTTTCCTCGAATCCCTACCGATGTGCTGGAATCTTAGATCGAAAGCATGCCCAAAAACCCTAACTTCCCCAAATTACCCCAAAATCACATCCTACAGTCCCCGACCTCTAGATTGTGTTGTTTGTTTTAAGTCAATTAAAATAGTTTACTAAGTTCTCAAAGGTTACTTGACTATTTGTGTGACCTGTTCTTGATTAACTATAGAAAACCTTAACCTTAGTCTGTTTGATTTGTTTGATTGAACATAATTAGGATAATTTAGGTTTTCTTTAAGCATTCTGCATTTTATTAGTTGTTAGGATTAGTTGGCTAAATTTTCTCTTTTAGGTTTAAATCTCTAAAATTGAAACTTCAACTTTAGTTTAATTTCAGAAAATAAGATATAATACCTTAGAAAATTGGTTGGAATTGAATTGAAATTAGAATATAGGTCAAAGATGAAATAGCTAGTAACTTGAAGGGTAAAGTTGGATTTTTACTTAGGCTATAAAATCAGAAATGTACAGCTGTCCCAACTGTTACAAAAGATGTTGAATTAGGATAAGAAGGATAATTGTATTGTACTATTTTCAGAGGTTTAGGATAAGGAATATACCAAAGATATACCCTCCCTAGGCAGCCTATATATAGGTAGGATCTCTCATTCTGATTTGAATACATTCATCATCAAAAATTTACTGCAAAAAGGTTCCCTTTCCTTGGCTGGAAGATCGATTTTTAGAAATTTTAAAAAAAATTCAAAACTTCTTACTCTTTGGTTTTCTAAAAGCTAAGAAATATAGTTTGAAATGGAGGATTTTCTTGTTTCTTTAGCTAGTTTTCTGGTTTCAAAGTTGTTTTCTTTTGGTTCAAATTCTCTGGTTCATTTCTTGGGTTGTTGTTGTATTTGGTTTCTATTCTTGCAAGCTTCAGACAATTTCCATCTTTCCTTCACCTATTAATTTCTTATGTAATGACTTTTTGAAAATGATATAAGAATCAGATTTATACATAGCATATCTTTCATGATAATAGCTTGTTTACTTTGGTATGCATTTGATTTGGTTTTAGTTATGTGTGTTTAAAGTTTAAAAATGATTCAGCACATTAACTTAGCCAATATATGAGTGTTGTTTGGTGGTTTTATCTTGTGAAAATAGCTTTGCCTCATAACAAAACATGTACGTTTAATGTTATGTTTTCCTTCTTTCTCTCATCTAATTTCTTTTACTCAAAGCCATTGTTTTTCTCTTTCTTTGACTATTTTGACCATGAGCTATAGCCTGCGGATTTAGCCACTAGTTGGTTAAATCAGCAGGTTCAGAAGTTTCAAAGTGGGACTCACATTGTTCTTCAAACAAAGGAAGACCAAGCTCTAATGGACAAGCCATGTCCAAAAGAGGCATGAATCCTCTACTAATTATGCAAGTTTGTAATAGTTTTAGCCTAAAATGGAGTTAGTAAAATAGTTGTGGATTGGACTGTCATTTAGAATACTTTTCAAGAAAGCATTATTTTGGTTTAACAGTAATGAAAAAGTTTGTTTACTGCTGTAAAATTGCCATTTGTACTCAGATTTTTGTAATAAATGGATTGTTAAAGAACTTGGTTAAACATGTTGTATTTGTAAGTTCAAGCTTATATTTTGTACGCTAGATTGTAATTAATGCATCTAAATGTATATTCATCATGGCATGGATTAGTATATGGTAAAATTTGAAAGTTTAGTTTCTGTCAACAGTATTTGATTTAAATTAGATATCTTCTGTTGATTATTATATGATGTAAGGAGGGAATTAAATTTTTGGTTTGGGCTTGGCTAAGGTCCAGGAAAGGTAGCCTAGTGGAAATTCAGGTTGGGCTACATTCATTCGAATTCTCTCCTTGTCTTTGGGCTCAACTTCATGCCCAAATGACCTTGAGCTCCTGTTCCATTTCTTCAAAATGATAAATAGGTTTCCTTGTCTGAGAATTGGGCTGGAAATCGGCCCAACTAAAAGACCATGCCATGGCCAGTCAGCCTATTCGCCTTTGGTCCCCTAATTATGTGTGCTTACAATTAGTAGTTATTTTAAGTTCAACCATTTGTAATTAATATTTTCAAATCATGTGTAGTATAATTATTATTCAATGTGAGTTGTGTTTCGAATCTAAGTTTTCCTCTATTTAAAAGTGAGTTCACTTGCAATTTTTGATTCATGTGTATGCTATGGCTAAGAATGCAAAGGTGGATAGGCACAGTCAGTATAAATTCACAACTGGGCCTTCCTGAAGCCCAGTGTGGGAAAACACTAGTGGAATTCAATCCTGGACATACCGTTTTGTCGGACCCAAATTTGGAGCCCACATTTAGCTTCTTTTAAAGTTGAGTATTTATGGATTTATTCCATGTTGAACGTCTTGGCCCAAAACATTTGTTCAATAGTAATTCTAAGCCCAACCATCTCATTCTAGTTAAAAGATTTCTTAGTTTGAACTTCAAAAGTAGTATCTTTAGTCTTAATTAAATAAATGCAAACCCCTTTTAGTAAAGATAGCTTGAGGCGTGCCATTTTTCATTAAATAACTTATGACCCTCATATAAATATTAACCTAGTTTTAAAATAACCCTAAATAATCGTAGTTTGCTTTAGGCCCGATTTATATTAGTATTGTGATTATGTATACGCTCGCGTAACATAATTGCGATTATAATTCTAAAAATAACTATAGGTATGTGTTCGCGCGACTTCAACCAAACTTTCTTAATAAAATAAACAAAGCGTTATTAATTGCGTACATGTTCGCGTGACGTGATTTTTGACGCAACAAAATATTGCACCAATCGAAGAACTTTTCCCCGGATTTACACAACATAGTATAATCGGAGCAAGTGTGTGATTCTCTTTGGTAGTGAGGACATGCACTGGAAATGCTGATATCAATTGTCCGCTCTTCATTTGTAAAGACCATAATTTCCATAAACGCCACTATGAATGCAAAGAGATGATGAATTTTCCATGTGTCCTTGTTCTGCCCATTGTTTAGGCCTTTTTCATGTATTTCAAACCCATTTCAGTGCCTAAACCTGGAGTACAAAAAGTAGAAAGAAGGACATCCTCTATCTACATTGTTTTTCCTGATTTGCTTATTGATATTTAGAAGATCTAAGAATCGATGCATAGAGAGAGTCCTTGGGAATATAAGTTGTTGATTTCTCAAATCCCTGCCGAAACCTGAATATCCAGCTATTTCTTCTAAAGTGGGAGTAAGCTCAAAATCAGAGAAGTGGAAGACGTTGTGAACAGGATCCCAGAAGGTCACTAGTGCTTCAATCAAATCATCTCGCAGTTTAACTTTCATAATATCTCTACGGATGACCAAATGATTCGTTACGCAATCCTGACCATCTTTCCCTAAGTCGTACCACCACATCTAAAGTTGTAGTGGAGCCTGATCTACAACCGTTAATGGCGGGTTCTGGACAAGGCTCATTTAGGGTTATGGTTGACATTAGTTCCAAAAGATAAACCAATGGACTCTTTTTGCAAATAAACCGCTTAAATTTCTAAGAAAAACAAAAGGGAGGGTGGCGATTTATAGAATAGTAGCCCAAAGCAAAGATGGTTATTTTTGCAATAATAGCCCCTTCACACTTTCAAGCAAAGTTTTGAGGCCGGGGATGGGCACTTATGGCAAAAGTGATGCCCAATTGACATACACGTCCGTTCTTGCGAGAATAGCCCTTCGACAATTTTGGAGATGCTCTAAGGCTATTCCGACAGAAACGGTTTGGGATGCAACCAAAGTTGGGTCGGCTTACTCATTTGAACAAAACCCTAGGCACATTTTATTATTATTATTTTTGTTATTTTTGCAAAAATGAGGTCGAACTCTATGGAAGTTGCCTACGTATCTCACATCCAATGGGAATTAGACATGCATAGTTTGGTGAGTTCTGACACAACAGGAAAAATATGACTTTTGAAATATTGGTGAAATAACTTTCTTTTACCTTTTTTTAAAAATTTCGGTAGAGTTTCAGGATTTTTCAAATACATAAGTTTTTCAAAATCAGGTAAATTTTTCTCTCTCCTACATCACTCTCGGTTTTTTCCTGATTTTCTTTCCTTATTCTAGAAGTTGATCAACATGTAAGACGAAACAAACAAATGTACAAATAGCATGTAGGATGCATCAGGATAGTCATTTATCTTTGGGTACACCTGTCCTAGACGGACCCAACCCATGTGTTGAGTCCCCAAAGTCAAATGCACGTGATGCAAACAAACTTTCCTACTAGGGATCCGGCATAAGGCTATGTTATTCTAGGCTTAACATCCTGGGTGTATGTTTTAGACTTGGGTTACCCAAGCGGACAGCTCGAGTCGAGGTGAGGGCAACGTACCGGGAGCATGAAAGTTACTCGGCCTAGTTGTTGATCCAGCCTCGTTCTATTTGGTATGACCTCTAACAGAAAAGTGGGCCACGCGTACGTATGCACCATACTTTTAGAAGACTCGGAAAGGAGGCATAAGAAGACAGTTTAATACAATTCAAATAATATCAAAGCGGAAAATGAGTGGCAATTAGCACATTAGGCCCATAAACAAAGTAATATCAACAAGCAAGAAAGCCAAGCATAAATCACATTGCAAGCTCGAATTCTGAACCCTGAATCAGAGATTCTGGGTTCGTTTCCCCAGCAGAGTCGCTAGAGCTGTCACAACTCCTTTTTCTGAGGAATAGGGAGTTTTTCCAATTAAAGTGACATTATTCAAAATGGGATTATTTATTTAATTAGAGGCGCCACTTAGGATAGTTATTATGGTGTCTTAAGTCACCGATTTATTTTTTAAATCCCAAATCGAGGAAATTGACTCTATTTACTGTCCGTGAACACAGGAGATCAGGTAAGGAATTCTGTTAACTTGGGAGAAAGTGTGAAGCACTCCCGAGTTTCGTAGTTTTAGCATGGTCGCTTTTAATAATACCTGGCTTAGTTAATTATTTAATTACGTATTTTTAGAATCTATGTGTATTTTTACTTTTTACTGCTTTTAATTACTTGATTATGTCATTATGGAATTATCTATGAAACGGTTCACATGTGTGTAAATCCATTTTAGTGCACTACAATCATATCATGCGTACGTGTACATAATTAATCACGCTTTAATAATTGTTAAGATTGTTTCGGCTAAAGTCGTGCGAACGCATACTTTGATTTATTTGTGAAATCATAATTATGTCACGCGAAAGTGTACACAATCATGATAATAGATTAGAATGCACCTGGAGCATTCTACGCATATTCATAAATTAACAACTTACATTTGTGATTAATAGTGACATATGGTAGGAGGATTTACTGGTGAAACAGTTTGATTGACAACTAAAATTATCATAGACGTCCATGTGAATCAGTGAGACCTTTCCTTCGCTTTGTCTTAAATTGAAGGTCGATTGAAGGACTCATTAAATGAGCCTTCATAAACTCTCCTACCAGGTATTCTAGATAGGTTCGAAAGAGCACGACATTGGGCTCAAAACAAAGCCCCCAAAGTCAGACTTTTCTGAATGGCCAGCCTGATTGACAGGTCACCCTACAAAAATGGGTTTTGAGTTGTTGGGCTAGGTGATTACATATCCGAAATTACTCCAGTCTATGTACCAAACTAAGGTATATATGCAGCAATTTAATTCCTACTATAATATTTGTGATAAGATTGTGGGCCTCCGAAATGAGCCCAGTACACACAACTCAGGCCAAACCATATTCAAAGTTCGGATAAACAATTGGATTACAAGAGCATGAAATCAACAACTTAAATATACCAATGAATTATCAGCCCAATTTGATGAATTAACTTACATATTCAAAATTCCACACTACTACAAAGAGTGTTAATTTTGTTGCTTGCATTTGAAATTCAAAGCTGACTAAATTTCAAAATTTACAAATAAGATTCCTTTAGTTACAGTATCTAAATCACAACCCAAATCTAAACATAAAAATAATAATGATAGTTCCTGGCCTACACTTGACTAGTAGTTATAGGCTTTGAATTCTCTGGGAACTCTGCTTTTCAACCTTCATTCACGATGACCTTAAACCCATTCAATTTACACTTTTCTCCTCAAGCATGTTATGCCAAACACAGCATTAGAAGCAAATCAAACTAAGTTAACTGCATTTCATAAAGTCAAGCTCAACCTATTCGCAAACAATCTATGCTCATGCCTGTCGTGCCCCAAACTCGAGGAGCACGACCGGCTCTCAATCAAGTAAATCTGGCTGAGCAAGCCTGTTAGATTCTTTCTACCTAATCTCACTCATGAATAAAGAGAAGACATATTCTCATTAATTAGACAATAAAGAGATCATGTATACAATACCAAATCATTTTCATTAGTTACTTCATTTAAAGTCTCAAAATACACACATTTTCATAGTCTGAAGTGGAACAAGTGATTCAAACACAACATAACTTATTTAACCTTCCCAACACTAATATACAACCCACACTATGTCTACAAAGCCTTTACTAGATAGAAAAGAGTATTATGATAGTACCAGCAACAAGGCCCCGACTATACCTCAAACAGAATACACAAGGAACAAAAGATACATGACCTCGAAATGAAGTGGGGCTCACCAAGTCAGATGGGAAAAGGGTGTACTACTATTACTGATCAATGCCTCCTGCTATGGAACCACCTTCATCCATTGAAGATGCAGTGCCCCCGGAAGAGGGACATTAGTACATATGGAATAGTACTAGTATTTATAACTAAACACCATCTAAATAGAATGAGTAATAATACAAGGAGGAACAATCATAAAATCAATGGAAGCCTCAAACAATACCAAAACATCAAGTTAAGAACCAAATAAGTTTTCCAGTAAATTCTCTATAATTCAGGTTGGGAGATCTTTAGTACCGATATACCATCATTCACAATACCACCGTACTTTTAGCACGGAGTCCGATCACGATCTGATCGGCTAGGCCGTCTCATTTGATACATCAACCACAACCACAATTTCAATTACAATTTCCAGCACAATCACCACCATGTGTGCGACATGGTGTCTGATCACGACCCGATCGGCTAGGACGTCTCACCCGAGACATCATCCTTTTCTATCAATCATCTCATTTTATATTTCTTTCCCATCTTTTCAATTCATTGGCATTAGTGGCCACAATTATAATATCTCTCATATTTTATGCTCACCTTTTTCACTTTCAAATATCACCATCATTATCCATAACAAGGATTTTCAATTCAAGACTTTAAGTACACATGTGAGTAATTAAGAGCCTTAGACATATAGAGGTTTTTGACATAATTTGACATAACAACCTTCATCTAAACTTGACATGAAGTCGTAGCATTCTTAACACACAGCCCATACCTTGAATACATTCTCAAATGATAACATAGCATGATAAAAGCATTTGGAACATACATTGAACATATATCTTTCAACACAAGTTTACTCGGAATAGCCGATTTCATAATTACCAACTCGGGTCTTACATAATTTACATGAACACCGGGAGATTCAATTCTAAAAAAGGAGTTTAACCAACATATCTCAATTGAGCTTCCTTAAGCTCTAAAATATTCCGGAATTCTTAGCAATTTCAATCTATTTTAGAAATATAACAAATTGAACCAAAATTAGGAAGATGATCATTGTTCTAGCTCATTCGAGCATTTTATCCAACATTGGGTGTGTATTAAGGTTTCAATGTCCTTTTATGGTAGATTCCATCATCCCACAACCCATTATTTACCATTTGTATCTCAACAATCTTCCTACACTCTATGATAACACATGCAATGCAAAATAAACAGCTCTCATACCCAAGAATTATCTTGCTAATTATACATATTTAGTTAAAATTCAAAATTAAGGGCTAGGGTGTAGAACCTTACCTCTAGGACGAAAACCTAGTGAGATTTCCTTGCAAATCTTCCAATATTTGAGCAAGAATTAAAGAACAAACTGTTGAAGATCACTCTCTCACTCTCAAAATATCAGATTTTAGCTCAAAAATGGTCCACTGCGTCTATTTAACGAAGTAGGGTCAGGTTATATAAACCCAAAAATGAAGCTCGGGAACAAGTTCTGCGGTCGCATATGCGACACACAATGCTTCTGCGGACCGCAAAATGGCCCTCGGCAACCTGGTAAAACTGACTGGGTATGCAGTCATTATGTGGCCCACAGACCAGTTCTGCGGTCGCACAATGCACCATAGACCTGTTTTGTAATCTACGTTTCTGCTCATTTCTGCTTCACTCTGCGGCCACATAGTGTAGCATAGAAATACCTGGTTTTGTCAAAAGATTTCCTTTAATTTACTCCCTAGCGCATTGTTCAACCCATAAAGTCCATACCGCGCTCTACAACCATGAACACATAAGCCTATCTCAGCACCACAAAATTCCGGGTTTTAGGTAAAATTTTACGGGGCCTTACAATGCCAAACTAAATCAAAGTCCATAAGTCTAAACAATAACAACAGATTCATCAGAGAATAACCATGACTTCAGATCAAAACATATGGCATTTATTTCATGCTAGCATTATATCAGAGCCAATAAATTCAAACAAAACAACAGAGGGATCATATTAGCGCAAATCTAGAATTAAAATCAAGTTTCAGCCATATACCTAACACAGGAACTTAGTCTAAAAGAAGAAATTGCCAAATAAAGGCCCAAAATCAGAAATTGGAGCTCAGCTATACAGGTTGATAACAGACAACATTAGTCCAAGATAAAACCCAACTTGAAGAAAAAAATAGTAGAAGGGATCCTTTTAAATCAATTGAAATAACAACTACAGTTTCAATTTTTTGTGCTCGTGGGAATAATGAGCAAATAAGAGAATTATCTGAAGAGTGCAGAAATCAGTCTCAAATGAGAGTAATATGTTCTTTGAAAATGTAGAAGTTAGTGTCTATGTGAGTGAAGGAATGTGTGCCCTTATATAAAAGGTGCAGGTGTGCTATATGAGAGAATGAGAGAGGGTGTAGGAGAATCTGTCAGCCTCCTAAAAAAGGGAAAGAACATCTTTTTTAACAGAAATGGACAGCCGTCCCATTCAGATGATTCTTTCCTTATCCTCCCCCCTCCCCCTAACATCTGAATTTAACCCATTTTTACACCAATTTTGACCTAATTTTCTTTGTTTTATTGCATTTTAATCCCTTCTTACATAACCACTTAAGATTTCCTCATTTTCATATTCTTTTATCCCTTTAAACTTCTTGTTAATTACAAATAAACCACAGTAAGAGAGCAAATGGACTAGAACAAACAATATGCAAAAATTGAATTAATAACCTGCTTCAATATCAGATCAAATCTGGACCAATTAACCTAAACTTAGACAATTAGACTAATTATCATGCAATTGAAACTGCTAATCATGCAATTAATTATTTACTCTAAGCATGTGAATAAGTAATTAACAAACCCGGATACAAAGCTACAGTTAATTAATGAACTAAGCTATTCTGGTTAAAACTAAATTAAACAAACAAAGATATTTTCGATTAAATGCCTAAATAATTAATATATTGTTTTTTAACTAACAAAAATGAACATACGACAGAATGAGGTGAGGGTATACCTATGGAAAGAAAGACAAAGCAATAAAAGCAATCTTCAGCGAGGTTCAACCAGTCACTGACCGTTTGACGATAGTCCGGTGACTTCGGAATGAACCAAAACTAACATATATCAATTTCTCGTGTTAAAAGCAATTGATTCACGTGGCTTTGAGCCAAAACGAATCAACAATCATGAAGAAATTAGAAAGGAGACGGACCTAGGTTTTTCTGGCATTTTTTTTAGATTTGAAAATCAAACAGTTCTAAGGAGATTTGGGGGGAATGGTTATGGAATTTGAGGAGAGGGAGAGCTAAGGATTATTTGAAGGAGTTTTGAAGGTGTTTGGATGTGAGCCGCCGGAGATGGCTCTAGTGGTGTGGCGGCTAAGGTTAGGTGATGAAGGAGATGTATAATAGAAATGGTTTTAGGGTTTGAGGGAGGGGATGGGGGTTAGTTCGGACAACTATAAGGAAAGGGGAGATGAGTTCCCATCCGTTGGATTAGGGGGCAGATGGTGGAGATTGAACATAACAAAAACGGTGTCGTTTAGATTAGTAGGGGTCTGGGCCAGATAATGGGAGTAGGTTGGACGGGTTTGAGGGGTTTTGGGCCGCCTGAAGCTAGCCCAATTTCGGAGCCTAAAGAGAACAGCTACATTACTCTTTATTTAATTTTTTCAAACTTAACCAAATTAAAATTAATTGAAACTATTTTGCGAAAATGACTTAATTTAGCAATTAAACTAATTTAAATTAAAATTGAACTATTTAATTACCAACATGCCGAAGATATAAGCTAATATAATTTATTTTTTATGATTTTTAATTATTAATTATGCAATTAATATGTGATTAAATCCTTAAAATGTAATTAAAATCTAAAATGCAACATGTGAAAGATTAAAATATTTTTGATGATTCTTTTGATTTTAAAATATTTCTACATATTCATGAATGCAACTAAATACAAATAAATACAAACAAACGAATAAAGAAAAAATCCTAAAAATTCTAATAAATCAAAACGATACCAAGAAATAATTGTTTTTGTGGATTTTTTAGGAGTAATTTAGGCAGGCAATATTACGTGCTCACAGAACTGTAGTGAACGACATAAATTGGAAGAAGAGGAAAGAATGCAAGAATTTTTTTTGACTTTGGCGACTAGGGGGGATGGGGCGGCACGATAAATTTTATCATGTGTGAGACATGACACGTAATACTTGTGTGATAGAATAATAAGTGAAATGTGGGTCCCAAAATTCCAATAAAATTCACCCACCTTGCCCTATTCTTGTCTTCCTTCGTGTGTGGGTTATTTCTCCCTTCAAACCCACCCTCCACCGAGCATAACTACGTAACCCTAGCTATATTCTTCCTAAATCTAATTAAAATCTCTATTGCACACAGGGGCGTATCCATAATATCGGATGTGTGTTCTCGAAAACCCAGAGCCTCGCATCTGCATTGATAAATTTATTAAATGTATAAGTATTTTTAGTTTGGAACCCATAAGCAATATCAGGTGTTGGTCCAGTGGCAAACGAAGGAACCAGCCTAAGCTATGCTCCTAAATATTTTTTTGGGAGGGGGGAGGGGCGGGGTGTCCTTTATTTTTTTCACCAAACAACACCCATAGGCACTTTTCGTTTCTCTTTTTCTTTTAAAATCTGACCAGCCAACATTAAGAAAATTTCTCACTTGCTTAAAGTATTACTTTTTCCCAAATGTTGTGAAGTTGAAATCTTAGATTCGCCTTTGATCGTACAGTCCCTTTTACCTATTTTTCAGAATCACATAGAAAAATTTTAATGGTTTGTAGATTTTTTCTTTGCTATAATAATATTTTGTGCATATAGAATTATACATACATAAAAATTATAGAATAACTATATTATAGTTCGATTTTATTGCCGACACTTTCTCAATTTCTCATGATTTTTCTGACATGGACAAATAACTTTAACTCTTTTATTTTAATTGTTCCAATCGGATTTTGAGTAATCTTTGAAACACACTTCAATTTGTTTGGAGTTTCATATTGTTTTGAAATTTTTAGTTATAAACAGCACTGGTTTGTGTTACGGAGGATAACGGTTGGAGGAGGGTGGCATTTGAGGGAGAGTATTTGACATTGCCACAAGTTTTTTTTTTAAATCTTAATTGTATAAGAACGAATATTGGTATGATGAAGAGTGCGTGTTCCTGAGAGAGATAGCAAGAGCATAAGAGAACAGAATTTTTAAAAAAAATGTTTGCCGGCGAAGTTGACAGAGTAGTCACAAATTTTTGTAGTCGAAGATGAAACCGTTTGGCCATAGATTTTGCCAAAATTTATTTGGGTTTTTTTTTGGAAAATACATGTTTTTTCATAAATTTTAGGGGCATTATTATTTTTAGCCCTCGTCAGAAACTATTTACATCTAATAGCTGAAAAAGTGTATAAGATTTGTATAAATTTTGTATAAAACATATAGAATGTATATATATACAAAAAATATATGGCTATTATTTATACAGCAGCTATATAGTGTCATTTTTCCTAAACTTTATCCATATTTTGGCAAATTCTCAAAATCCCAAAACCAGCTCATGAGCTGGTTTTAACTCAAATTATTACTATTAGATTTTTTAATAATTACCCCAAACTTTTGTATTTATAAAAGAGTTCATCATTTATTATTTTGTAACAATATTGTTTCGTCTTCTCGCTCATCTGATAGTGTATTATGTAGTTTATTATAAAATAATAATTTTGTACCAAATTTATTTATGTTCAGGACTATAGTTTGCGATTATATAATGAATGTTATTGATGAAGGTACTGTTGGGTATTTGTGATACTTTTTAGAACTTGAAGATATAATTCATGTTTCAAGTTTTTTCAAAAAAAAAATGTGAAATATATTTTAAAAATTGATGTCCAAACACATTTTCATCATCAAACCAAACTTTACCCAAATCAAAATTCTCAATACAAATTTAAAAATTTATGGTCAAACGCCAAGAAATAGTTTGAACTTTGAATTAGTAGAAGATGTTATTTTTTCCAAGGAAGAAAGAAAGTTTATCTTTTCGAGAAGAAAGAAGGTAGGTGATTGCACAAAGTTAATAAACTGACACCATAGGACCCACTTTCCCATTTGTCAAGGAGTCTTATGCAAGTAATTTGCAAAAGTTGGTTGTGTGAGACCTTGTCACGGCCAAAATTCATTAAAGATTGTGATGACGCCGGACACCAAATAGTTAATTTAATTCTTATTTTAATATTTTTGAAATCATAAATTTTCTTCAATTTAATTAGTAAAAGAATAACTTTATAGAATAATAATAACGTTTTCCAATTTCAATACTACATATCCTATAATCACCCCAGAATCCGGTGTCACAAGTGCATGAGCATTTACGAGGAAATAAAATAAAATACAATAACTGTCCGGAATACAAATTTGGACAAAAAAGAAAATACAAGTACTCTGAAAGAGACTCTGCTGGTTGCGGATCATCTCATAAGATACAGCTCACCTAAGTCCGCGTGTCAACCACGCCGCTGCGCCCACAAGTCCAGTAGACATACAGGTGCATGTACAACAAAATGTACAGCAAGTGTAGTATGAGTACGAAAACAACGCGTACCCAGTAAGTATCCATTCTAATCTCGAAAAAGTAGTGACGAGAGGTCGACTCCGGCACTTACTATGGCAAAAAATAATATACCGATAATATGATTAATCATGGATTTTTATAAAACGACTTTAAACTCAATTACATGAAACAAGTAAACAATTCTTTTGTTAATAGGAGATCCAAATTTATTTTTTATCATTTATAAATTTATCACAGTCCAATGAGGCATACTATCAATGTCAAAGCAATCAATTCAATCATGCGCAAGTCATGCCGAGGTCGTATAGCCCGATCCAACATAATATTAAACTGAGCACTACCGGAGGGTCGAACGGTGCGAAGCATACATGTATCTATTTCATCTACCAAGGAGATTGACTCGTTCCACAAAAGGAAAACACAATCAAACAATCAATCAAGTATTTATCAAGGAGCAATTATCCAAGAAAAAGTCAATCCTCTTTTTACAATCAAGAAAATAAAGTTTAACCTTTTAGAAATTCATTTACCTATTCGATATGACTTAAGCAATTTAAATTGATAGTAAATATTAGTAGTATAGCATGCTTTTGGATCCTAGGCTACCCGGACTTAAGCATAATAGTAGCTACACACGGACTCTCATCACCTCGTGCGTACGTAGCTCCCACAAATAGAAGCACATATTGAATTATTTTACCTATTGGGTAAATTCCCTCTTACAAGATTAGAAAGGAGACTTATCTCGCTCCAAAGTTTCATATTCGGCTCCCAAGCCCTTCCGACGACTCAAACTGATGCCCAACGCTCCTAGACTAGTCAATAATTATGAAAACCCATAAATATATACTCAAATACTCATAATAATCCAATTTGTAATAATTTCTAACCCCGATCGAAAAGCCGATAAAAATCGCCCACGTGCTCGGATTACGAAAATTTTTAAAAATAAACTTTACCCATAATACCACGAACTCCAATATATAACTTATTCCAAATTTCATGTCCAATTTTTTGGTCAAAATCCAAGAATATAAATTTCTAGGTTTTATAACAAAAATCCACAATTTCCACCAATGTTCATGTTTAAATCCTTAAAACTCCATGTATTTAACTTAAAATAAGGTAGAAATTACTTACCTTGACTTGAATGATGAAAATCCCCACTTGGAGCTATCCAAAAATGGTCCAACCAAGAGAGAATGAGAGAAAACGGGCCAAATCCCGATTTTAAAAGAACCTTTCTGCCCAGACGACGTTCGCATCTGTGGTACACTAGCCGCTTCTGTGGCTCCGCACCTGCAGATATTCCCATCGCATGTGCGGATTTCCATCAAGCCCATCCAAGTCCGTTTCTGCGGACAAAAACCTGCTCCTGCAGTCACACTTTAGCAGAGCCTTGACCGCTCCTACGGTCCAACGCCAAAAGTCTAACCCCGCTTCTGCGATACCCTCTCTGCTTCTGTGGATGCGCATTAGTGCCCCCAGCTCCGCATCTGCGGCCCTTTGTCTAGGTGGTTCAGGATTGCTTCTGCGACCATAATGCTGCACCTGCGGGCTCGTACCTGCGGCCTTTTTCACGCAGGTGCGATTGCACCAGACACCAACTGATTCAGCTCTTTCTCAAATTCCAAATTCGATCCGTTAACTACCCGGAATCCATCCGAGGCCCCCGGGATCCTGTCCAATCACACCCACTAGTTCCAAAACATAACGCAGACCTTCTCGAGGCCTCAAATCACATTAAATAACGCCGAAGTCATGAATCATACCCCAAATTCAAACTTTATGAACTTTAGAACATCAAATTATACAATCAATGCCGAAATCTATCAAATCATGTCCGATGGACCTCATATTTTGCACATAAGTTGTATTCGACATTACTGACCTACTCTAACTTCCAGAATTAGATTCCGACCCCGACATCAAAAATTTCACTTCCGGTCAAACTTCTCAAAAATCTTCAAATTTCTAACTTTAGCCAAATGACTCCAAAATGACCTACAGACCTCCGAATCCTCTTCCGGACGCGCTCCCAACACCAGAATTACCATACAGAGTTATTCCCAGACTCGAAATCCTAAACGAACATTAATTACTTTGAAATGCACTTCAACCCAAACTTATGAAATTCTTCTAAATTGCTAACTTCCACAATATGCGTCAAAACGCTCCCGGGTCATCCAAAACCCAATCCGGGCATACGCCCAAGTCCAAAATCACCATACGAGCCTGTTGGAACCTTCACATCCAGATTCTGAGGTAGTTTACTAAAAAATTACAACTTAACCAATTCTTCCAACTTAAAGCTACCGAAATGAGTATTCTCTTTCCAAATCGACTCCAAACTTCCCGAACTTCAATTCCGACCATGCGTACAAGTCATAATACCTTAAGTGAATCTACTCATGGTCTCAAACCACCGAACGACACGCTAGAGGTCAAAACTCTTGAAAGACTGCCACGACGTAAGAGATGTGTAGAAATTCATAATCAACTGCCGAGTCAACAAATCATTGAATCTCTCCTCTTCACTAGAATCATCACCTCACTATGAACCGAATAATGTATTTGCTCTTTCATATGCTTCATATAATCCGATCGCACTGATCCTAGATCCAATAATCTCATCTCACCCAGTATGAGCTGATCAGGCAATAAGCCACTTCATACACGACCAAAGGTCTCCGATGATGCCACAATGCGCCAACAAGCTACCAACTCGAATGTGCTACATAAGGAAAATGAACTCTAGCAAAGACTACTCAACCCGCGTACTAATTAGACAAGTGAAAAGGTGTCATGAACCTTCCTCAGAAAATGCGAAACAAAATGCACAAGAATAGATGTAGGGGACTGTACTCAACATTACAAAACATCACATTGTTGTGGTACGCAACCCGATACAAACAACATACCCATGGCAGCGTACCAACCGCTCCACACATAGAATCTATATAAGGAGATACATACGGAGCTAGAATGATCATTACTACAAAATACCTGAATGTCGGCCACAAGCATGCCAAGTGCACAATACCATCCCTGGGGAGATAGATAGCGTCATATGCTACAAAACTCAAGCACAACTAAGGTGCGATATAGGATCTGAATCTCGAGAGCCATCTTGCTCACATAACACCATCGCTACACGGAACCCAACACATATGAAATTTAATCAACCCATTTTAGAACTCACACGGCACAATATAGTAGTACATGAAATAGCCGATGGCGAAATAACATCCAACGTCTGAATAACCCTCCATAAAGAAGGCTATGCTAAAATGAATATATCCGACCCTATATAGAGCCCACGCTCACATTTAGATCCATCAATAGACCTCAAGCAAATTCTGATCATACCGCAATAGGCTGGTAACCTTTCAAGGATCCACAATACCCCTTCTTCCCATGATACACAAGAACAACCATTGATCCGGAACAAACTTTCACAGTCCACAACCAAATGAATCGAGCGCCCTTCAGGCATAAATTCTCACACGAACGATAGTACCAAAATCTCCATACTTGGTTCCAATCTTCGATCAATCAAGTGACTACATGTCACACTTATACAATATTCCCGTGGGACACGCTCTGATGACCTTCCGCACCAGATAACAAGTATGCACACCCATACTATCGGCCACACAAACGTTGTAAAGCAATTCAAGAATCCGCAATCAGAATGCAAAGCCTCTCACACAGACACCGATCTCAGGTGACACCAAAAACAATACCAACTAACTCTAACCATCTGAGTCATTTCTCGCTCATTCGAGCTCGTGACATCCTTGTCAACACCGAACCGCAACCTTGATCCTCAACTTCTAATTCACATGCTACTCACATCACCTAATCATGCCAATACACAAGAGTACAAGAATTTCATCATAACACCTGAACCACTAATATATTGAACACTTCATTGTATAGAAACATTTCACTTAAATCATTTCAGGAGAACCATAGCAATATGCGACTGGATTCTCATAACCACTTAAAATATGATCCTCAGGCAGTGGTCTAAACCACTCTAATCCTTCCGAGATCCATCTATACATAACATGACATAACACTTGAATACCTCCATATAAAGTTAATTACGACGGTCGTCAAGCCTCACAGGTACCATCACAAATCACATGAGTAACCCAACACGCTGAAGGAGCTAACCATTGCCATCATCATGCCAATTCAACCATTGCTAACTGATCCGAATTTCTCCTAATATACCTTGGACTTGCCTTAGGAATAATAATAGCTCCATTCAAAACATAGCGAACTCAATCTGCACTCGTCCTGGGTGACCCTATTTCACAAGACCACATTATCTCAAAACCTACAAGCCATTTCCTACCCTCCTTGTGTGCACAATTGCATCTTCAACTGGTACACTCATTCTAAAAATTCTTCTATAAATCCAAAGTTATTCCCTCCCATTCCCCTTATACTACACCATATACCGGAGATAATGTAGAACACCCCAAGCTCTTTTATCATAATCCGCAGCAAAAGCTTGATACTCAACCTTACTATGGACTTAAAATCCTTAGGCACCACACTTTAACCTTTGAATTCACTAGGACCGTTGCTGAGAGTCGCCCACTCTAACTCGGTCCCAAATATAATCAACTCCAAGGCTCTGCTAGTACATGAACACTCTCTCAAGGAAGCACCCTGCTGAATCACCTTACTTGTAACTCACTTCTACATGAAGCATAATTCCTAAGTCTTCCCAAAGCTTGAACATGAATCGATAATGCCAATTATAGGACACATTCCTCAAATCCTTAGCTCAAATTACCACTGATGTTCTCTTTCCTTAGTCGCAATAACCCATAACCATGCCGATAACCAGAAACTTCACAAGTAGACAACTATGCAAATCCAAATTCGTAGACGATGGGGCTCTCCCCCTTGGCTTGAAGCTACTATTGCATAACTCTGGAACCCACCAAGATTCTTTCTTAATTGTCGACCTGATCTTGCACAACCAATAGGCCAAATTTCTCGAAATCCTTCTGTTAAACCCTTTATGAACACTTTGAATTATTAGCCACATTTACATATCTGACCTCTTACTGGATAGCCAGTAGATTTCTTCGTAGAAGCTTTGTCAACCATGGGACTATGATCCTACTCACAGGAGATAACCCACATGTAAAAATTACATGCTGATATCCAACGTTGCTGTCGTACAATTACTACCAAATCAGTAACCCCTCATGTGCCTGTGCTCATACACTAGTCGTACAAGTCCGTTCACCCCCTTGGACATCAACTAGAGTTGTGCCAATGTCTTCTGATCCAAGGTCATGGTATATCCTTCTTCATATCCATAAAACTCCTTTCTGTCTTATCCAATCTCCCATCGTATAATAGCCAATGTTTCAAATTAAGTCCGTAGACCTAGTCACTGTCCACCATAAATTCCAAATCGCTCTACACTTTTCTCAAGGCGTGCATCTATCCTATCACAGAACCCACATGCTACTCTGTTACTCTCCCACTTTGGCTAAACCCTATACTTTAAGCAACTACTCGACTTCTGCTTTCTTCCACCTGGCCTTCTAGAAATTTAACCACTACAAGACACCTCCCATATGTCCTTCCTTATCCTTCGCCGCCTAATTGTTGCCTTAAATAAAAATCTATTTCTGCAGCACTTGAACCAACAGATCGCTAGTAACTTCAAACCCCTTCAAAGGTCATCTTTCTCGAGCCATCAATACCAGGAACACCGATTCAATCCTGAACCACCGCATACCGCAATCTTTGATAGCTGTTTTTCCAACTCTATTTCACGCTTTTCTGCCCTGAGGAAGATTTGACGAATACTACAACACCGACAAACTTAACATATTCAACAAGAATAATGACACCACATCACAAATGAAAATTCCACCACGTTCAAAAATACCAAGTCTCGTTACTCCATCAACCCAAACCTGAACATTTACAATTCGATTGTCTTTCCTCCGCCAGAAATAAAATATCGAATCTCTGAATCATGCACTCAGTAAACCTCCTTTCAAATCATTCATTGTCCCAACACATAAGCAAGCATCTTGCCACCAATACTACGCGATAACGACTCATGAGCATCACAACAAACTATGCATAGCCTTAGAGCTCTCAGAAGTACAGCTACTGAGCTGAAATAATAGAATATTCTTCTGCAAGGCAACGACAATAGCTCAATCAACTACGTAGGGAGAAACATCATGCACCGCATCTGTAGTACCATTACAATTCCTCAATTCTCGATCAATATCAAGCTTTTCACGTCGCATAAAATTGAATAGAAAGAAATAAAGGCATAAGCCTCAAAACAATCAAATCGCGCGATGAGGAATCAAGAAGCGAAATGCTCCTAACAGTTATGTAACCTCTCGATGATAAGTACAGACGTCTCCGTACTGATCCTCAAGATTCTACAAGACTTGCTCATGACTCGTGAGACCTAAGTGAACCTAGTGCTTTGATAAGATGTTGTCACGACCTAATATCCATTAAAGGTCATGATGGCGCTAGACACCATTGTCAGGCAAGCCAACACCAAATAGTTAATTAATCCTCATTTTAATATTTTTGAAACCATAAATTTCCTTAAATTTAACTAGTAAAAGAAGAGTTTTACAGAATAATAATAACGTTTTCCAATTTCAATACTAGATATCCCATAATCATCCCAGAACCTGGTGTCACAAGCGCATGAGCATTTACTAAAATAAAATAAAATACAATAATTGTCCGGAATACAAATTTTGACAAAAAAGAAAATACAAGTACTCTGAAGGAGACTCCGCTGGCTGCGGATTGTCTCATAAGATGCAGCTCACCTAATTCCCCGTGTCAACCACACCGCTACACCCACAAGGCCACTAGGTATACAGGTGCCTATACAACAAAATGTATAGCAAGTGTAGCATGAGTGCAAAAATAACGCTTACCCAGTAAATATCCAGTCTAATCTCGAAGAAGTAGTGATAAGAGGTCGACTCCGATACTTACTGTGACCAAAAATAATATACCGATAGTATGATAAATCATGAATTTTTATAAAATGACTGTAAACTCAATAACATGAAACAAGTAAACAATTCTTTTGGTTATAAGTCAATTTTGTGTTCTGAGGCCTTAAAACCTCCTTTTATCTCACTTCGATTTCTGTGCATGGTCCGAATGTATATACGGAATGCTTTTATGTGGAAATTTGATAAAAATGCTAATTTTGACCTAAAAATGAAATTTAAGTTGACTTCGGTCAACATTTTGGGTAAACAGATCTGGACCGTAATTTTGACATTCCTAGAGGGTGCGTTGAAAAATACTATACTTGAGCGTATTCCTAGAATCGAATTCTGAGGTCCCAAGCCTGAGAAATGAATTTTTAAAGAAATTTAACTAAAATGTTAAGAGTTTTTGGAAATTTAAATGTCTTTGAAATTGATGGTATTTGGCCCGTATTTTGGTCTTGGAACCTGATACAGGTCTTATATGGTATTTAGGTTGAGCCTGTAAAATTTGGTAAGAAACGGACTTGATATGACGTGAAACGGAGTTATGGAGATTTTTTCTTTGATATTGATGCTAAACTCGTAGTTCAATATGTTAATTTGGCAATTTGATTGCATAAGTATGATCATATGATGTTTTTGAGTTAGTATGCATGTTTGGTTTGGAGCCCCGAGGGCTCGGGTGAGTTCCGGATAGGTTTCAGGGTGTTTTGGACTTAGGATTTTCTGTTGTTTTGCTGCTTCTGGTGTGCTAGTGTATTGTTTTTCGCGTTCATGAAGGAACTCTGGTGAACGTGAAGAGTAAGTCAGCATGAGGGAGATTTTTCCTTTATGTGAACGTGAGGCTCAGGACGCGAATGCGAAGCATTGGAAGTGTTACTCTTCGCGAACACGACCTGGCTACCGCGAACGCGAAGGCCATTTAGCCGGGAACTGGGGGAAGGGATTTTACCCTACGCGAACGCGACGTAGGTCTCTCAAATGCGAAGGTCAGGTGGTTTAACCCTTTGCGAACGCGACAGGCTTCCCGCGAACGTGAAGAAGACCTGTCTTGTGAATTAAAAACACAACCAAAAATGGGAATAAGCCATATTTTCATATCTCCTTCCCTAAAATCAAACCTTATGTATTTTTGAAGAGCAAATTCAATCCCAAATCATAGGTATGTGTTCCTAAACTCATCTCCTTCCTTTTCCATCAATACCCATTAGATTTCTAGGCTTAAATATTGTTCTTCCATGGTAGAAATTAGGAATTTGGGTAGAGTTAGGGCTTTTTGAATAATTGGAATTTAGACCTCGTTTTGGGGTCGGATTTCAAAACTAATTGCATATTCAGGCTCGTGGGTGAATGGATGATCGTGTTTTGGTCTGAACCTCGAGTTTTGACCAAGCGGGCCCGGGGTCGATTTTTGACGTTTTGGGAAAATGATAGAAAACCTATAATTAAGCATTGGGTATGAATTCATTAGCATTTATTGATGTTGTTAAATTAATTTGGGCTAGATACAAGTAAATTGGAGGCGAATTCTAAAGGAAAGGCTGTGTTTGAGGCTTGAGTTGGTCGTGGAAGTTCGAGGTAAGTGTTTGGTCTAACTTTAGCTTAAAGGAATAGGTATTGTACTTTATTTGCTATGTGATAGTGTAGTGTACGATGTATAGGTATGGTGACGAGTATCTATACGTCGGTGTCAAGTATGCCCATGAGTCTTAAATTGTGATTTTTGTATTTCTTAATAAGTACTACAAATGCCTAAATTGTTAATTGTCCGTGTTGAGCAAGACTTATGATTATCTTGTGGTATTTGTTTATTGTTGAGCATTGGCTCCAGTTGAGGTTTTGTTTGTGAAGTTAATTGTTGGTACAAGTTTGGTTATAGATGATTCCCTTGCCGAGATGTTGTTGTTGCTATTGTTTGGGTGAGTAAAGAGAGTTAAAGCACGAAGGGTGATGTCGTGCACATTCATATTTATGCATATCGTGAGGAAAGAGTGATAAAGAACGAAGGGTGATGCCGTGTACATTTTCATTGATATTGATGCATATGGTGAGGAAGAGATACAAAGTACGAAGGGTGATGCCATGCACATTTCTACTATTTACATGGTGAGGAAGAGAGATAAAGCACAAAGAGTGATGTCGTGCACATTTTCATTATTTGATTGCATTGGTGAGGATTGAGAGTAAAAGCACGAAGGGTGATGTCGTGCACTTATTACCTGTTCATTATGATTTCTTGTTGTTTTCGGTTCAATTACCTTAATTATCTTATTCCACTATTACTGTGATTCTTTACATTGGTATTTTTCCCCCATAGTATGTTACCCATCCATAGTATATCCATTGTTGAAAACTTCTCCGGCAAAACCGAGCGGCGTGTGCAGCAAGCTCAGACGACGATTTCCCCTCTTCTCAAAGTCTGTCCTCTACATGACCTTTCCCCTCTTCATCTCCTCCTTTGACCTTTCCCCTTTATTCTTTTTCTTGATTAGTTGCTAATTTTCATTTTTAATCGATTTTAGTAAGCTCAATTTTGCCAACACTTTGTTCATTTGCCAATATTCCACTGGTAAGCAATCTGTAAACTGTGATAAATTTTTTAAGTTTTTTTTAAAGTTTTTTTGCGTCTTCGACGATTTCTTCTCCAAGAAAGAGACGAACAGACCCATTTCGAACCTGTTCTCTTTTCTCATCTCGTTCGCTGATAACACACAAACACGCACCGAAAAAGAAAAAAACTCCTTCAAAGCTTTAAGATCTGGAAATTTCAAAAAAAACAAAGGGTTTTCATTTGACTGGCTTGGTGATTTCTGGGGATCTTATGGGTGTTTAAACTCTCAAGATTGATAGTTGATTGCTGAATCTGCAGCTGCTTCGCTGGGTTGTCTTTGTTCATATTGCAAGTGGTGCATCTGTTTCAATTGAAAAGAGCAATCGTTTTGCTCTGCTTCTTTGCTTACCAGTGGTAGCGGTGATAGCTCCTTCTGGTTTTTGGGTCATGGTATTTTCTGTGTTTTCAGGAATTCTCGGAGTATTGGAGACAAGTTGGGTGCACGAGCACTGGCAAAGGAGAGCAACCTGGGCGAGTGTCAGCAAGGGTGGTAGGAAGTGGGTGGGAGCGTACAACTACATCGAGCACAACAAATCAGCCACAGGTTTTGTTATCGGGAGTTGGTACCTCCTGTTTTACTGTTTCCCTTTTGGTGTTAGCTAAATTACTGTTACTTTACTTCGCAATAGTTAAACCTTTCAACTAGGATACTAGTTACCACGTGTTTCCTTCTAGTTTGATTTGTGTACGTTGTGCACTAGCGAGTCTTCTCTAGATTGTTGTAGGTGTAGTGGCTGCAGTCTGGGATGATAGAATAAGGGCATGTCCTCAGGTGGGGCAGAATGTGGGGTGGGTCGGGTAGCAGGGGAGGTAGAGGGGGCAAGGGAGCCGATAGGTTGAGAATCGGGTCATAGAACATAGGTTCACTAACGAGTAAATCCATAGAGTTGGCGAAAATCCTGCAGAAGAGGAAGATTAATACAGCGTGTGTCCAGGAGACTAGGTGGGTCAGATCGAGGGCGAAAAACGTGGATGGGTATAAGTTGTGGTACTCTGGTGTCCTGAGGGGTAAGAATGGAGTGGGTATCCTGGTAGATAGCCATCTTAGGGAGTCCGTGGTAGAGGTCAGGCGGGTGAATGATAGGCTAATGACTATTAAGTTGGTGGTGGGTGAGGGTACTTTAAATGTCGTTAGCGCGTACGCACCACAAGCAGGCTTGGATGAGGATATTAAAAGGCAATTTTGGGAGGGGTTGGATGAGATTGTTCGTAGTATACCGCCTTCTGAGAGGTTATTCATAGGAGGAGATTTCAATGGTCATATTGGGTTATCTGCAGGTGGGTACACTGAGGTGCATGGCGGATTTGGTTTCGGAGAGCGGAACGGAGGGGGCATTGCGCTGTTGGACTTTGCCAAGGCTTTCGATCTAGTCATTGCAAACTCGAGTTTTACGAAGCGGGATGAACATTTGGTTACTTACCAAAGTTCGGTGGCGAAGACTCAGATTGACTATCTCCTCCTCAGGAGATGCGACAGAAGGTTGTGCGAGGACTGCAAGGTTATCCCAGGTGAGACCCTCTCAACGCAGCATAGGCTTTTGGTGATGGACATTTGTATTAGGATAAGGAGGAAGAAGAGGTCAGTACAAGGACGCCCCAGGATTAGGTGGGGCGCCTTAACTAAGGATAAAGCTAAAGAGTTGGAAGGAAGGTTATCGGCAATGGGAGCTTGGAGAAGTAGTGGGGACGCAAACACAATGTGGTCGACGACGGCGGACTGTATAAGAAAGGCGGCGAGAGAGGTGTTAGGGATATCTACGGGCCACTATGGTGGACACAAAGGAGATTGGTGGTGGAATGCAGTTGTCCAAGGTAAAGTGGAAGCAAAGAAGGCGGCTTACCTAAGGTTAGTAGGGAGCACTGACGAGGAGGAGAAGAGAGAGAACAGTCAAAGGTATAAGGTAGCTAGGAAGGAGGCGAAGATGGCAGTGACGGAGGCTAAGACGACAGCTTTTGCTCGTCTGTATGAGGAACTAAGGAACAAAGGTGGGGAGAAGAAGTTATTCCGACTCGCTAAGGCGAGAGAGAGGACAACTCGGGATCTGGACCAAGTGAGGTGCATAAAAGATGATGACGACAAAGTTTTGATGGGAGATGACCAGATTAAGAGGAGGTGGCAGACCTACTTTCATAAACTTCTAAGTGAAGAAGGGGATCAGGATATTATACTTGGGGAATCGAGGAATGCCGACAGTCACCATGAAGTAAGTAATTGTAGGGACATTGAGATCGATGAAGTCATGGAGGCAATGCGTAAGATGAGAAGGGGCAGAGCTACCGGGCCAGACGAAATTCCGGTTGAACTGTGGAGGTGTGTGGGTAGAGCAGGCTTGGAATGGCTTACTGCATTGTTTAGTGTTATATTCAAGACTAATAGAATGCCTGAAGAGTGGAGGTGGAGTACAATGGTCCCGTTGTATAAGAACAAAGGTGATGTCCAGAGCTGTAACAACTATAGGGGCATCAAATTACTAAGTCATACCATGAAAGTTTGGGAGAGAGTGGTAGAAATGAGAGTGCGAAGGACGGTGTCTATTTCAGACAACCAGTTCGGGTTCATGCCGGGACGATCTACCACAGAAGCTATCCACCTTATTAGGAGGATGGTGGAACAGTACAGAGATAAGAAGAAGGATCTCCACATGGTGTTTATTGATCTGGAGAAAGCGTACGATAAGGTTCCTAGGAAGGTCTTATGGAGCTGCTTAGAGGATAAAGGGGTCCCGAGTAACTATATTAGGGTGATTAAAGACATGTATGATGGAGCTAAGACTCGGGTTAGGACAGTAGGAGGCGACTCTGAACACTTTCCAGTTATTACGGGGTTGCACCAAGGGTCTGCGCTCAGCCCATTCCTATTTGCCCTGGTGATGGATGCACTGACTCATCATATTCAAGGGGAGGTTCCATGGTGCATGCTATTTGCTGATGACATTATTCTAATTGACGAGACAAGAGGCGGCGTCAACGAGAGGCTAGAGATTTGGAGACATGCTCTTGAGTCTAAAGGTTTCAAGTTGAGTAGGACGAAGACGGAATACCTCGAGTGCAAATTTGGAGTTGAGCCGACGGAAGCGGGAGTTGAAGTGAGGCTTGACTCTCAAGTCATTCCCAAGAGAGGTAGTTTCAAGTACCTTGGATCGGTTATTCAGGGGATCGGGGAGATTGACGAGGATGTCACACACCGTATAGGGGTGGGGTGGATGAAGTGGAGGTTAGCGTCGGGAGTCTTGTGTGACAAGAAAGTGCCACCGTTACTAAAAGGTAAGTTTTATAGAGCAGTGGTTAGGCCTGCCATGTTATATGGAACTGAATGTTGGCCGGTAAAGAACTCACACATCCAGAAGATGAAAGTAGCAGAGATGAGGATGTTGAGGTGGATGTGCGGGCATACAAGGATGGATAAGATTAGGAATGAAGATATTCGAGAGAAGGTGGGCGTGGCCCCCATGGAGGACAAGATGCGGGAAGTAAGACTCAGATGGTTCGGGCACATTCAGAGGAGGAGCACTGATGCACCGGTGAGGAGGTGTGAGCGACTGGCTGTAGTGGGCACGCGGAGAGGTAGAGGAAGACCTAAGAAGTATTGGGGAGAGGTGATCAGACAGGACATGGCGCGACTTAGGATTACTGAGGACATGGCCCTTGATAGGGAATTATGGAGGTCGAGCATTAAGGTTGTAGGTTAGGGGAGAGTGTGAATATTTCTACAGCACAATAGAGGGAGACTATCCAGTTAGGAGTTAGACTAGGAATGTCATTGGTCGTCTATTGATGCAGGGCTTTACCTTCTAGTTGTACTATACCAGCCATCTATTTCGTATTTCGTATTTCGTATTCTGTATTTCATATTTCATATCTCTTATATATTGTTGTTATTTTTATTACGCATTTTTATGGTACTAATATATCATCTCCTATTGCTTTTTTGAGCCGAGGGTCTCCTGGAAACAGCCTCTCTATCCTTCGGTGTAAGGGTAAGGTCTGCGTACATATTACCCTCCCCAGACCCCACTTGTGGGATTATACTGGGTCGTTGTTGTTTGTTGTTGTTGTTTGTTCCTTATATAACTCGGTAACAGATCCAACACTTCTTTAACAAAAAAATTAATTCGTAATTAGATACAAAATTCTAGAGAATGTTCCTTCAAAAGGAAAAGATATTTAGTACTATTTAGTTATATAATTCGGTGACACTTTATGCAATTCAAAAAATCCAATTATTAATTTGATACAAAAGATATCAATTAATAACCTTGAGTCCAAAGGTTTCAGGTTGAGCAGGACGAAGACGGAATACCTTGAGTGCAAATTTGGGGCAGAGCCGACGGAAGCGGGAGTGGAAGTGAGGCTTGATTCTCAAGTCATCCCTAAGAGGGGTAGTTTCAAGTACCTGGGGTCGTTTATTCAGGGGTCCGGGGAGATCGACGAGGATGTCACACACCGTATAGGGGTGGGGTGGATGAAATGGAGGTTAGCGACGGGAGTCCTGTGTGACAAGAAAGTGCCACTGTTACTGAAAGGTAAATTTTATAGGGCAGTGGTTAGGCCTGCTATGTTGTATGGGACCGAGTGTTGGCCGGTGAAGATCTCACACATCCAGAGGATGAAAGTTGCAGAGATGAGGATGTTGAGGTGGATGTGCGGGCATACAAGGAAGGATAAGATTAGAAATGAAGATATTCGAGAGAAGGTGGGTGTGGCCCCCATGGAGGACAAGATGCGGGAAGCAAGACTCAGATGGTTCGGGCACATTCAGAGGAGGAACACTGATGCACCGGTGAGAAGGTGTGAACGACTGGCGGTGGTGGGTACGAGGAGAGGTAGAGGGAGACCTAAGAAGTATTGGGGAGAGGTGATCAGGCAGGATATGGCGCGACTTAGGGTTACTGAGGACATGGCCCTAAACAGGGAATTGTGGAGATCGAGCATTAAGGTTGTAGGTTAGGGGAAATTGTGATGTCTTTTTTACAGCGCACTAGAGTGAGACTAGCCAGTTAGGAATTAGTCTTAGGATGCTATTGATCAACTACTGATGATGGGCTTTATCTTCTGTGTATTAATACCTTACATATTCTCGTATTTCCTATATCTCTTATATTGCTGTTACTTTGTTTTTATGGTATTTATGTTATGTTATGGATTTTATGGTATTTTATGTTGTTTTATTATGAGTCTATTGATAGTACTAATATAGTGTCTCTTGTTGCCTCTTTGAGCCGAGGGTCTCCTGGAAACAGCCTCTCTGCCCCTCGGGGTAGAGGTAAGGTCTGCATACATATTACCCTCCCCAGACCCCACTTGTGGGATTACACTGGGTTGTTGTTGTTGTTGTTGTTGTATGTTACCCATCCCCCATTACTTTTGAATTGCTTCTATTACTGTTATTCTGCTAGGTACTGTTTAACTGCAGGTTATGTTAATTGTTGTGCCCTAGCCACGTCACTACTTCGCCGAGGTTAGGCTCGACACTTACCAGCACATGAGGTCGGTCGTGCTGATACTACACTTTGCGCTCTTTTGTGCATATCCTAGTACTAGAGCATACGGACCTTAGCTAGGGGTTACTGCCTTCAGTCCATCAGGAGACCTGAAGTAGCCCTGCAGGCGTCCGCAGACCTTGGCGTCCCCTCCCTATCTAGTTTTCTTCTGTTCTTTACTATTTCAGAGACATACATGTATTTATTTTGTTCGGACCTTATTTGTAGTATTCCTAGATAGTCTGTGAGATTGTGACTCCAGTTCTGGGTCGTTTATGTTTATGGATTCGTATTGGTATTAGCTTAATCGTTAAATTTTGTTCTTCCACTTTATTATTTCTGCTGTTTATAATATGTTAGCTCCCAATTGTTAAGAAGTTAAAAGTGAAAATGGTAATTAATCGGAATAGCTGGCTTGCCTAGCTTTCACTAATAGGCGCCATCAAGACTCCCGAGGATAGAAAATCGGGGTCGTGACATTAATAGGATATTTTCAACTTTATTTTTTATCATTTATCAACTTATCAAAGGCCAATGAGGCAATATCATTTACTATCAATGTCAAAGCAATCAATTCAATCATGCGCAAGTCATGCCGAGGTCGTACGGCCCGATCCAATATAATATTAAATTGTGCACTGCCAGAGGGTCGAATGGAGTGAACCATAGATGCATCTATCTAATCTACCGAGGCGCTCGGCCGTTCCACAAAAGGAAAATACAATCAAACAGTCAATCAAGTATTTATCAAGGAGCATTTATCCAAAGAAATATCAATCCTCTTTTAACGATCAAGAAAATAAAGTTTAGCCTTTTAGAAATTCATTTACCAATTCGATATGATCTAAGCAATTTAAATTAATAGTAAGGTTACAAATATTGCAAGTATAGCATGCTTTAGGGTCCTAGACTACCCGGACTTAAGCATAATAGCAGCTACACACAGACTCTTGTCACCTCGTGTGTACGTAGCCCCCACAAATAGAAGCACATATTGAATTATTTTACCTATAGGATAAATTCCCTCTTACAAGGTTAGAAAGGAGAATTACCTTGCTCCGAACTTCAATATTCGACTACCAAGCCCTTCCGACGACTCAAACCGATGCCCAACGCTTCAAGACTAGTTAATAATTATGCAAACCCATAAATATATACTCAAATACTCACAATAAGCCAATTTATAACAATTTCTAACCCCGATCTAAAAGTCGATAAAAATCGCCCTAGGACCCACGTGCCCGGATTTCGAAAATAAACTTTACCCATAATACCACCAACTCAAATATATAGCTTATTCCAAATTCCATGTCAAATTTCGTGGTCAAAATCCAAGAATATAAATTTCTAGGTTTTCTGCCAAAAAACCTACAATTTCCACCAATTTTCATGTTTAAATTATTAAAAATCCATGTATTTAACTTAAAATGAGGTGGAAATTACTTACCTTGACTTGAATGATGAAAATCCCCACTTGGAGCTCTCCAAAAATTGTCCAACCAAGAGAGAATGAGAGAAAATGGGCCAAATCTCGATTTTAAAAGAACCCTTCTGCCTAGACGACTTTAGCATCTGTGGTCCACTAGCCGCTTCTGCGGCTCCGCACCTGCAGACATTTCCATCGCAGGTGAGAATTTCCATCAAGCCCACCCAAGTCCGCTTCTGCGGAAAAAAACCCGCTCTTGCGGTCACGCTTCTGCGGAGCCTTGACAGCTTTTGCGGTCCAACGCCATAGGTGTAATCCCGCTTTTGCGATACCCTCTCCGCTTCTGCGGATGCGCATCAGTGCCCCCAACTCTGCATCTGCGGCCATTTTCCCAGGTGGTCCAGGACTGCTTCTTCTACCATAACGTCGCACCTACGGGCTCGCACCTGCGACCCTTTTTACACATGTGCGATTGCACCAGACACCAGCTGCTTCAACTCTTTCTCAAATTCCAAGTTCGATTCGTTAACTACCTGGAATCCACTCGAGGCCCCCGGGATCCCGTCCAATCACACCACCAATTCTACAATATAATACGGACCTTCTCGAGGCCTCAAATCACATTAAAAAACGCTGAAGTCATGAATCATACCCCAAATTCAAGCTTTATGAACTTTAGAACATCAACTTCTACATTCGATGCCGGAACCTATCAAATCACGTCTGATTGACCTCAAATTTTGCACACAAGTTATATTCGACATTACAAACCTACTCCAACTTCCAGAATCGGATTCCGACCCTGATATCAAAAAGTTCACTTCCGGTCAAACTTCTAAAAACCCTTCAAATTTCTAATTTTGGCCAATGGACCCCAAAATGACCTACGGACCTCTTAATCCTCTTCCGGATGCGCTCCCAATACCAGAATCATCATACGAAGCTATTCCCAGACTCAAAATCCCAAACGGACATTGATTACTTTGAAATGCACTTCAATCCAAACTTATGAAATTCTTCTAAAATGCTAACTTCAATTATAGGCGCTGAAACGCTCCCGGATCATCCAAAATTCAATCCAGACATATGCCCATGTCTAAATCATCATACGAACCAGTTGGAACCTTCAAATCCTGATTCCGAGGTCGTTTACTCAAAAATCACAACTTAAACAATTCTTCCAACTTAAAGCTTTCGAAATGAGAATTCTCTTTCCAAATCGACTCCGAACTTCCCAAATTTCAATTCCGAGCACGCCTACAAGTCATAATACCTTAAGTAAAGCTACTCATGGCCTCAAACAGCTGAACGATATGCTAGAGCTCAAAACGACCGGTCGGATCGTTACAGACCCCACGTAAAATTTTCGAGCGGCATAAATATACTGGTTAACATATTTTATTTATATTTATTACAACTTATAATATGTAATTATAGGCTAGGCGGTTGTGTATAATTTTTGCCGAGTGGCTAACTTTGTCAAAGGCTCAATAAACAAATTGAAAAATAAAGACTAAAGAAAGAGAACCCTAAAATCGCTGCTTCCTTTCTCAGCAAATAATAGTCGCCTGCCAATATCTCATTTGTATAAGTGATTCAGACAAAATTACATAATTATATTAGTGTGGACATCAAAATTTTAATGTATCAAGCTAAATCCTAAATTCAAGATATTATAAGAGGACTCTTGGAATTTTAGCAGTCTAATAGGGTTGTTTGGAGGCTACCTTGCAAAACCCTAACTTGGAGGCTAACATCTCGCAAATTGAGGTTATCTCAGAAAATCCCATAAATTTTCGAGATAGTCACAAAGGGATCAAGGCATATAATAATGTTGTGATCAATAAATGTTCTTCTTGATAATCAAATACTTCAAGAAGAATATCCACATAATGATCGCTTTCATGGAAATCAAATAATTCAGAGATTCCGCATCATCCTACGTTCGAGAATATGTTGATCCAGCCCTCGAATCACGGAGAACAATCCGGAGGAAGAATCAAGAAATAAATAGAATTGTAACTCGCAATATTTATCAATAATTTTTTTTTCTTTATAGTTATTGCAGTATTATTTTTGTGCCCAAATTTATTACAAACAATTAGATCGAGGAATATACATAATTCAGTAGCGACAATGTGGGCAATTTATATTAGCCTGAGCTGTAGTATGATAACATTTGAGGTAATTTTGGTGGAGTGGAAAATACAATTGACAAAACCAACATATATCAATTCGAAAGAACAAAAAACAAAAAGTCTTAGCAGTAGTCTTCAGTAAACTTGAATTATCATATCAAACATAGGAGTATTACGTTTTTCAAATGTTTTTCGTTGCCAATGACTTAGCTGTAAATTTAGGAGGCAGCAGCGGCCGGGAGAGCCGCCACAGCTTTCAAGTTTTGATTTTTCTAGAAGATATGCAGTATATTTTGAATTTTCGATCAACTATTACAGTGTATAACTTGTCACTAACAAAACGACCCAAGTGTTTAAAATATAGAAACTAACTAATAGAGCCTATGAAATGGTCTTTAGATCTTGTTAATTAGGTCTAATTTCTTTTTAAAATATTATTTCAAAGAAATTTTTGAAACATAATTAGAGAAGTTACTTTGCGTGTTTTTATTGATTTTTTAGATACTCCCTCCGTTTCATATTAGATGGGGTATTTATTCTGTTCCAAAACAAATGACTCATTTTTAAATTTGGAAATAATTCAACTTTAAACTCTTCATTTTATCCATTTACCATTAATGAAAAGTTTTTATAGCCACACAAATGTCATGGCCCCACAAACTTTTTATCCCTTAAGCTTTTAAGACCACAAGTTTCAAAAGTCTTCTTATTTTTTCTTAAGCTCCGTACCGAGTCAAACTACCTCATCTAATATGAAACAGACGGAGTAATATATTTCCGATGGAATTAGTGCTAGTTTAGAGAAAAGTCTACCTTTAGATTTTTATTTCTTTTAGTTTCGAAAATCAATTACTCGACCCGTTTGATTTTGTTTTTCCAAAAGTTTTTTCTTTTAAAAGAATCTAAACCAAACAGATCTCGCTTATATTAAAACTCCTTTTGCCTCATTTGTTTTTTTTTAAAGGTTAGAACATCTGAATCTAAATACATATCTGAATAAGATGCATATTAAGATTAAGATCTCTAAATTAAATACATATCTGAATATTAAAATGTGTTTTAAGATCTGAACACTAAATGATTAAGAATTTATCTTTATTTAAAAATTAAATAAATATAAATTCAAATAAAATACTGATTAATCTAATATTCTCTCTCTCTCTCTCTCTCTCTCTCTATATATATATATATATATATATATATATATATATATATATATATATATATGTATGTGTGTGTGTGGATCGGGTTTGCACGCCACAGCTAACAGACTAATGAGGTGTTTGTGAGTGCCGACTAGAGGTGGTTGGTGGTGAATTTGGTTGATGGTGGTGGTTTTGGGTAGTAGCTAGTGATAATGATTATGGTTGAGGATGATGGTGGTGTATGGCGATAGTTAATATTGGTGGGTGGTGGTGGTGGTGGTTGTGTTTGTGATTGAGAAAGGTGATGGTGGATAGTGGTAGTTTATAATGGTAAGTGGTGCCGGCTATGGTTATTGATGGTGATGGGATGGTTGGTGGATGTAGTTGAGGTGGGTGAATGTGTGGTTATGGTTGAGGATGATGGCGATTGGGGAGAGGGGATAGAGGTGGCGGCTATACGGTGGTGGTGGTGGTGGTAGTTGATAATGATCGGCGGTGATGATAACATCTTAATGAAATTAAATCTTTGTTATAGATTTTAATCATAGAAACCTATTTAGGCTCATTAAGTGGTTGTGAAGTAAACAAAAACAACGCACTTAATACTTGAGATTTGAATAATTAAGATTCACACCTTCGTTAGGTGCAAATAAACGAGGTCGTCTTAAGAGACATTTAATACTGTACCAAGAAATTCTTACGCTCCTTTTCAGTTGTTTATTTAAAAAAGAAAAAGAAAAAATCATTTTGGCATGTTAGTTTTGTTCTCAACAAACTTGAATTTTTCACTAATATGGTGTAACTTGTAAGCGGATGCGTAGAACTACCTTAGCTGATGCAAGTATTTAACGCTAAATTCAATTATGATTTAAAGCTTTAATGGAGAATGATCAAAAGAACATATACATTTTGGAATTAAAACAAACAATGGTCACTTTCTTTTTGGAAAATGGTAAATCTTTTTCCTGATTATAAAATGAATATTTCTGAATTTTTTTGCTGTTAGTTCAAAAAGGATACAATGAGAAAGGAGAGTCCTCTCTCATGATAAATGGTGCAAACAATCATCTTTATACGAGAATTATTTACCCGTAAAATGGTATAGTTGAATTTATACGTGATTTATAGACAAGTAAATCGATTTGATCCTAAAATGATTCATAAATTAGACAAGAATATAAGACTTAGCGTTGAAATCGAGATAAAACAGTAGTAATATTGATTCCGAGAGCAGAACTTCCAGGGGCAGTAATAACAGTATTGAAAAGCAAGAAGATAAAATATAATTGAGCTTTTGAATAGAGTGTAATATTAGTTTGTCCTAAAATTCATATCTTTTACAATGGTTGTAAGGCTCACTATTTATAGTTGCGCCTAGGGAACAAGGTCCTAGGATCAAGCCCCTCTTAAATAACAATTATGAGGGTCATTGAAGAATTAGTAACGGTAGGCAGTGAATGTCATATTCTCTATAACGGACCGTGCACTTAATGCTATAGAACATTCTTCATTAAATGCAACCGAGTGATAGGCATTTATTTCGCCTTTATGAATATCATTCTCTCCGGTAACAAACGAGATCATTGCCTTTGTACCTGACTGTCTTCTATCTTCGGCTTGACGTGTCGCTTTCTCATGCGATCATTTAATATGAACATATTTTACCCTATACAGATAGTCCCCCTGCTTTCCGGTGGCATAACTTTGTGTCACCGAAAAGTTGGTAGAGATACCTTTTTTGGCGGAAAATTCTCTGATCTCCTCTGAAAAGTTTCTAATTGTTGATAGACGCACATCTCTCTGCATTTAATGCCCCGAACACGCGTCATCCCATGATTCAGCACCACTTTTGCCGGTTATCGAGGTAATTATGGTCACAATTTTAGCCGTTGATTCCTTTACTTATACGCATCAAAACTTCTCCATTTACACTTCATAAATTTCTCAAACTCTCTTTGCTTAACTCGAGCTTGTCTTCAACTTTCTCTAATCTTCTTCTTTAGAAAAAACCATTTTCTCTCTTCTGATAACAATGACCTCTTCTTCCAGAAATTTCAGTTCCTCAATGAACAAAGGTAAAGCTGATGACGTTGCTCCTTCTACAGTGAGCACCATCATTCCAAGGGGTCTTGTCATAACTAAAGACTTCGAAGAGCAGTACCCTACCATTAATCCTCGCACATGGATTGTTGCCGTGTATCCTTCTTCTATATGTCCTTCCAGCATTCCTATTATGAAGGAAAACTGCCATTTCCATGATTTAAATATCATAGCTCCTGGCTTGACGGAGGGGATAATCTTACCCAAGAAGGGTTTCATTTTTTTTATATGTATCCCTTCACTTTGGGGCCATTCTCTTTGAGCGGGGAGCTTGACTTATTATCATGGAGTTCTGCATCTATTATCAGTTATACCTAGCACAAGTAAATCCTTCTGTGTGGAGGACAGTTGCTTGTCTTTGGCGTTTATGCCAGGAGATGGGATATGAGCTAACCCTCGCTCGATTAATGTACCTTTATTCCCCGAAGATTTTCTGTGGGGGAATGATAAATTTCAACAAACATGGCCACCACGCTTTGCTAACAAGAATGGATGATGACAACGATCATGGATGGATGGAACGATTTATTGTAGTTGCCACCAGGGACATCATTCCGGCCACGACTCTATCCTTTCCGGAATTATGGAACCGTACTCGTAAGTTCACCGTTTGACTTTTCTTTTGTTTAAATATTACCCCATGTTGTTACTAATCCTTCTTCTTTCACTCATTTTAGCAATTCGGTGGATACCACCTAGGGTTGAAGGCTTGGACCAGTGGTCCAAAAAAAATTGGATGTCACTACGCCCGAGACCCGCACATGGAAAGAACTCGCCCTTAAACATAGGTGGAAGGCCAAAAATCATGGTAAGTTGAACACATCTTGTTTTTACCTTTCGTATAAGGAAGTTGATTAACATTTTTCTCCTGTTGAATTTAGGTCTATCCCAGGGCTCAGTTGTCATCCCCGAAAAGGACGTTTTGGCTAATCCTGCTGAGGCGATAATGCTGCTGCAAGAGGCTTTCACCCGAACAGGTGCCTTCGGGCCAACTTCTGGTGTAAGTGCTTCTTCCCGGAGTCCCCGGTCAGAGAAAAAGCAAGAAAAAAGAGATATTCCTCCGCGGCTAGGGGAAAAAATAAAAAGGCTAGGAGTGTCGCGCCCGAGACTTCTTCTGATTCTATAGTGATGCGTACCACTCCCGAGCCAGCCATAGACACCGTGGTGATCGACGATGATGGAGAAGCTAGTGGGGGGCTTCTCTTCATAGAAGACGATGACCTTCATCAGCTCAACAGAATGCTCAGTCTGTTGAGTTAGTTACACCAATCGAGGCCGATGCCTCGGCACTCTAGGGGGAGTACGATATGGTAGAAATGCTAACTCTCACTTCCGAGTCACAGTCGTCGTGACCGATACCGTGATGCTGAGTACCGGGTCCCTTCCATATTCGGTTGATGAGCAACCATCAACGAGTACTGCGTTTGCCGCATCCACTTCTCAACTGATAACACCATCAGCTTCATCTCTTTCTTCACCAACTCTTTCTTCGCCACCAGCAATTGCTACATCATCTCCACCAGCTGTAGTTGCTCGAGAGGAGGATATCCCTCCCCCAGTCCCCAGTTCATAGAAATTTGGGGAACAAATATTCTGTCCCTTTTGAAGATCCTCAAAGGAAGAGGAGCGTCACCCTCTCGGTTTCTACCGGATGTCATCTATTATCCCGGCCGGTGGAACATGCTAATTATCTGAAGCCTTTGGCTTCAGAAAAAGATTGAAATAAAACACAAACTCTCTCGGGAGAGTGTTTGTTGAACAATGTCATGCACAACGCAGCAACAGTATAGTCTTTATTTCCTCTGTTGTTTTTTCTATCTTTGTTATGGCAGGGTGGTTTTAAGTTTGCATTTTTGTTCTGTAGGCCTACTTCCTTGCTTATGAGGGCCTTCAAAGGCTGATAAGGAAGAACTTACCTTCGAGCAGGATCAATTTTTAGCCTGGCAAGACCACACTGCTGCTCACCTCTCAGAACTGGAAGCACGAGCTGCTGAGGCCGTTGAATTGGAGGTTCAGTTGAAACGAAGCGAGCAAGAAGTGGTAACTCTTAGCCATGAGGTTGCCCTGTTAAGGGTACAATTTGAAGAAGCTATAGCCAAATGGGTTGAAGTCTATAATGTTGTTCTTGCTGCATCCTATCATGAGGCAGCCTCCGTAGAGAGATTGAATAATTTGGAGGCAGCCTTAAACTCCAAAACTAAAGAAGCTACTGGTGTCGAGGCGAAGTATGCCTGGTTGGAAGAGAGGTATAAGAAGACCATCGAGCATAATAGAGTTTTCAGTTCCATTTGTCTGCAACCTTGCTTGATGTCAGCCTCTGGGCCACTAGATCTACGCGGGATAACCTTTCTACTGAGGTTGACCGACTTAAGGATGAACCCTAGCGCCGAGCAGCTTCCCTCGTTGTCGAAAAAATATATGTTATGTATAGCATGAGGAGAAAAACTTTGGAAGAGGCCAAAACGGGTGTCATCAACTGCTCAAAGAGGCTTTTCAATCCAGCCTGATGCTACCGACTCTTCTGGTTCTGGTTTCGAGTTCTCGGGAACTGAAGAAGAACCGAAAGGTGATGATGCTGAAGGCCAAAATGGTGAAGGACAAGATATTGAGCCGGCAGCAGATCCACCCACTTCTCTTGGGGATGCAGATGCTTCTCTTCCTCCGAATTTCGGAGATACAGTAGCTTATTTTTTGCTTTCCTTTATTTTCCATACTTTTGTATTTGTGCTACTTGACACGTTTGCTATGAATAGAAGTACTTTTTCTTTAAGTATTGTGCAAGTTTTTCTCTTTGCGTACTTTTCCTTTAAGTATTTGCGCAAGTTTTACTCTTTGCGTCCAATTGTGCTAGGCTTCCGATGTATTTTTACTTGAGAGCATTTGGATTCTGGATATAAGTTCTTCTGAAATCAACCCTTTAACGTGAGGTCTTCATACGAGAGGGACCTCTTATGTTTATGGTGCTCTTGAAGAGAACGTCAATTGTTCATTACGACACTAGCATTTGAAGTACTTGTTTAACTTTCAAATGATAAAATTAATTCATCGTTCAGACAAGAAACAAGATAGAAATAAAAAGACTTTACTTTATTCCTTTTATTTTCAAAAGTACATAAGCATTCGTTGTGCTAAAAGAAATTGCCATCACTTATGGCTAACTTGTACAACTTGTTTCTATGGGGCTGGCCGTGCAGTCCCCGGTCCTGATGATACAACTTTGTTTCCGAGTTTTGTATTTCTGTTGATGTGGAAGTCACTTTTTCGTATACTTATATCATCCCACCCTCCCCCACCCAGTGTTCAATTGCGAAGAATGCAAATTTGAACAATAGAAGTCTTAATTCTTTGGAGATTCCACTAGTGGATGGTTAGATAATCTTTAGTTCGGTAATAGATTCACTTCCCCTTAGGAACTTTGTCGAGCCAAAGACTATATAACAACCCCCAATGGCTTGCACTCGTGAACGGCCGGGTAACCCTTGTCCGATGGCAAATTTTACTTCCTTGTAGGAACATTTTCTACCGAGCCAAAGATTATCTAACTGCTCCATAGTGATCCATTGTTTTACGTTCCTTGTCATTTTAAGGTCTTATTTCTGCTGACGAAGCTTCCTTTATAGTATTCTTTCTTGTTCAAGTTCTTCCGCTGTGGATTTTGTTGAGTCCATTTTTTTCGGTACCTGGAAGTATATTGGTACCTGATAGGACTCGGACGACTACTCCCCCAGGTTGAATTCTATCGGCCTGGGAGCAGGCACTGGTTCCTGTAATTGCTATGCTGCATGCTCCTTCTCTTTGCTACTAGAAACTAAGATTGCATTTATCTCCCTTGCCGCCTTCTGGTCTCCTCTTATTTGTTTAATTCCCTGGAGAGTTGGGAACTTTAGCAATTGATGATATGTTGACGGTACCTTCATCTCGTGCAACCATGGTCTCCCAAAGATAATATTGTAACTTATATCCCCGTTCACTACCTCAAAAAAAGTCGCCTTCATTACCCCCTCAACATTCAAGGGCAACAGGATCTCTCCTCGAGTTGTAACACTTGCCAAATTGAATCCGCCAAGGAGTTTTGTGGCCGGAATGATATTTCCAGTCAGTTTGGCTTGTTCCAGCACTCTCTACTGGATAATATTGCCAAACTTCTTGGGTCCACCAAAACACGTTTAATTTTAAAAATATAAGACATTTAAAGATATTACCAAGGCATCATTGTACGGAAGTAGTAGTCCATCTACATCTTCCTCCATGAAAGTAGTGTCATCCTTAACGACTTCCCAGACTCTCTTAATGTGGGTCATTGGTACCTTCATCTTTTTTTGCCGCTGAAAATGTCACACCATTAATCTCGTTTCCCCCTCACCGAAAATCATGTTGATTTTCAAACGTGGAGGATCTTCTCCTGCTTTCGAAGGTTCCACATTATCCTGATTGCAGCCATAATTGTTTTTTTGGCCTGATCGCTCAAGAATTCTCTGCGATGGCCGTTTTTCAGTAATGTCGCCACCTCTTCGTTCATATGTCGGCAGTCTCCAGACCGGTGACTGCTGGTCCCATGGTATTTGCACCACAAATTAGGATCCCTTTGGCTAGGATCAGATCTCATTGGCTTCGGGAACTGTGCTTCTTTAATGTTCCTCATAGCCGACACTAACTCTAGATGCTGACGTTGAAGTTGTATTCGGAAAGCCTGGGATAGGAAGAATTTCGAGAACTCGATATTTCCTTGTCCTGCAATGACCTATTATTCCAGCTATGACCATCTCTCCTATCGGTGGAAAACCTATTCGCCGACCGAAAACCTCTGGTGTGTGCTTCGGCTCGTTCATAGAGCAAAAAACTTACCTCTTGAATACCGTGGATCTGTGTTAAAATCATTTTTTGACTTCTCTTTATTCTTCTCCCGGTCCCGACCCTTGGTTGATGTCGGAAAACCGAGCTGATCATCCTCAATTCTTACTTTTGATTTGTACTGATTGTGGACATCTGCCCATGTTGTTGCCTGAAACTCGAGCAGACTTTCTTTCAATTTTCGGGAAGCATCGAAACTTCTCGAATTCAGACCTTTTAGTGAATGCTTTAGCTGCCTAATTGTCCGACATGGCCTGTAGCAACATCATTTCCTTCTGGAATCTGGTCATAAACTCCCGATAGAAATTTAGACTCTCACTGTGCAATCCTGAGGCCTTTCAATCCTGTACCTTCCTGGCCCCGACATCGACCTTGATGAAGGAGTCCATGAGCATCTCAAAGGAGTCTATAGAATGCTCGGGAAAAAGCGAATACCATGTCAGGGCTCCCTTCGTAAGGGTCTTCCCTAATTTCTTCAGTAAGACCGACTCAATCTCGTGAGGAGCTAAATCGTTCCCCTTCACCGCTATTGTATAGGTGATGATATGCTCCTGAGGATTTGAAGTCTCATCATACTTTGACACGTCTGGCATTTTGAACCACTTCGGGATCAATTCTAGTGCAGTGCTTGGTTTGAATGACAACTGAGTATACTTCTTTGAGTCCGGTCCTTTCAACACTGGTGGGGCGCCTGGAATTTGATCCATTCAGGCATTTATTTCCCTCATAAACCACATGAGTTCGATTTTAAAGTGATCACTCTCGTTTCTGTGACCAGATGTGGTACCATTCCTCGGCCCCATCGAAGCCGACCTTCCCCCTAGGAGTGTTGTTGTCAATCCAATATGTTGTTTGATTTGCGGGAGCACCAGGTTGAACTGGACCTCGTCTATTCGCATTGTTAGAAATACCCAACAACGCCTGCTTCAACTCCATCATGACCTAATCCTGTCGTATGAGATAGCATGTAATGGCCTCTTGTTGTTGTCTCAAGATCCTTACTGTTTCAACAACATGCTCGTCTTCGGTATCATCAGGAATCGCCTCTCGAACATGTCGCGGATATTGTTCGTCGTGGACCGGCATGGCCTCGTCCCCCTCGTTGCGGGTATCACTGATTGAATCTTTGTCTAGCTAATTTCCTTGGGCCTCGACTTTGTGTGCGATGTTGACACCGTTATCTGTCATTTTTTAATATTTTCGCTAAGAAAAAATAATCAAACGAGTTAGTAATAGATTCAAGGATCAACTTAATTACACAACTATTTAAGCCCCACGGTGGGCGCCAAACTGTTTATCCATAAAACGGTACAGTTGAATTTATATGTGGTTTATAGACAAGTGAATCGATTTGATCCTAAAATGATAAATAAATTAGACAAGAATATATGACTTCGCATTGAAATCGAAATAAGACAGTAGTAATATTGATTCCGGGAGCAGAGCTTCCTGGGGAAGTAATAACAATATTGATAAGTAAGAAGATAAAATATAATTGAGCTTTTAAATAGAGTGTAATATTAGTTTGCCAGAAAATTCGCGTCCTTTATAATAGTTGTAGGGCTCACTATTTATAGTTGCGCCTAGGGTACAAGGTCCTAGGACCAAGCCCCTTTTAAATGACAATTATGATGGCCATTGAAGAATATGTAACGCTAGAAAGTGAATGTCATATTTTCTGTAATGGACCATGCATTTAATGCTATAGAATAATTTTCATTAAATACTACCGGGTGCCAGGTATTTATTTCGCCTTTATGAATATTATTCTCTTCGATAACAAATGAGATCATTGCCTTCGGAATCGACTGTCTTTTGTTTTCGGTTCCACGTATCGCTTTCTCATGCGATCATTTAATATGAACTTATTTTACTCTGTAAAAGAATGAGTTCTCTTATTCTTCATGCTTTCTTGGGAGGCTAAAATTTATGTCTTCCTATCTTTTTGGGTAATTCTACAGACAGATAGAGGTCCGGCTAAACCCTCATCACCTCTGGTCGATATAGCCTATTTGAATAACTTTAATTAAAAAGAGCATAATAATCTTTTCACAGAATTCAGTTGTAACAACCATTGAAGTCAACATAGGTCCACTTTATTCAACGAGAGGTAATAATTTAAAATGTAGTCTGAAAGGACAAAAATCACATCAAAGTTTTATATAAATGATTTAAATTAATTTGAATTTTAAATATAAGAAAATTATATAAATTAATAATTAGTATTAGTACTCGCGCGATGTACGGACACAAATTATATCAAATTATGATGTAGATTGTTTGAATCATGTGGAAATAATCTTAAAATATAAACCTCCCAGATAAAAATTATATAATATTAGATATTAATTATGAAGTATGATATGAAATTATTGTTCAAATCTCGTAGTGGACAACCTATTCTTTTTATATATGCAGCAACATAACCCCTTGATTTTAGTACTTGCATTTCGTTTCACTGTCATTATTAAAGAATATTAAATATGTCATGTTGTGATCTATCTTGTTTGAGCACATTAGTTCATATTATTTTAACAAAATTCTTACTATCATTTTATTTTTATTTGAAAGTCAAATATGTCATATCCATCACATCATTTTTACGCAAATTCTTTTTTCTTTTTGTTCTTTATAGTTATTGTATTATTTATAGTTATGTTCAAATTAAATGGGACATTTAGTTAAGAAACAGTTCTTTTCCAAAAAGATATCATTGAGTTTAAATTGCTCCATAGTTCGGTAATGTTTATGATTTAAAAGTCTGCTAAGAGCTAAACATGAATAAATACAATTAGCTTTTCAATTGCCCCGTAATTATGGTATTGGTAAGGTTCGTTTTGCTTAAAAAAATGAATGTATCAATTATAGAATATAATAAAAAATATCAATATTATTGGTCATAAATATCGATAATCATTCCTTTGAATGTGGGATTTTTGTTTGTTTCTCCAATCAAATCCACTGCCAAAATAGTAAGTACGTATTAACTTTAAATAATATTAATCAATTTATTTTTAAAACTAATACATATCAACTTTAAATAATGTTAACCCCGGTGACTTGTTGGAATATTTTCGCGTCATAATGTTAATTAATTTCTTTTTGTAATGAATGCGTCAAATATTTTCATATGCCAAAAATTGAAAGAAATCAAATACGTAGATATTAAGAGAACGCGTTTTGAACTAGGTTACTTGAACCAACAAACTTTGTTCTTTTCCTCTTCTTCAGAAAGTTCTAGATGAAGTCAAAGGAAAAGTGTTTTATTTTGTTTAGACATAGATATTAAAATAACGATTGGCATTTATATTAATTAAAATTGGGATGAGGTTGAAAGTTAACATGATAGAATTAACTGAATAACATTTATGGCCTGTTTGGCCAAACTAGAGAAATCAGCTTATTTTGAGAAGTGTTTTTTCAAAAGTAATTTTGAAAAAAGTACTTTTGGAGAGAAACAGTTTGTGTTTGGCTAATCAGTCTGAAAAGTACTTTTGAAAAATAATTTGTGTTTGGCCAAGCTTTTTAGAAAGTGCTTTTAAGTGTCAAATTACGAATAAGGACATGAATATATTTACTTAATAATTAATATTATAAGTAAATAAATAATATCAAAATTTTGTTATTACATGCAATAATTAAAAAAATTCATTTTATTTAAGTAAAATATGAAAATAAAATTAAAAAGTACTTAATTCTTTTAATATAAGTTAAATATATTAAAATTCCTTCAACAAATATAAAAGCATTCACCCCTAAAGTCACTATATATTATAAAGTTATCCTAAAAATAAGAAGAAATATTTATAAATTAATATCCTAAGTATTAGGTTTAAGAGTTATTTTGGTATATACTATATTTTGTTAAGGGTATTTTAGGTAAGAAGAAAAGTCAAAACTGTTTCTGCTTTTAGAAAGAAGCTACTTTTTTCTGCTTCTCTGAAACTGCTTCTATTTTTTCCCAAAAACACTTTTTTTTTTCAAATAAGCTTGGCCAAACACCTCAAATTAGAAAAAAAAAGTGTTTATGAGAAATTGAGAAACTTGCTAAACATGCTATTAGAATGCCTTTTTGAATGAAAGCGGGTCCAAACTCCTACATTCATGCATTGAATCGACAAACAGATGGCTTAGAATATCCATACAGCGACAAAAGTAGATTGATAATATATGACCAAAAAAAAATTGATAATACACTATCAAGAGCTATAATGGAATGGATAAAAAATTTTCCACCATTGATTAGAGATTTTGAGTGTGTGAGCCCTGACAAAAAAAAAATTTAAGTAAAAATGCCTCCCTCTTTAATAAATTTTACGCTGCACGAATTCGAGTTAATTGAGGTTTAAAGCGAATACCAAATATCATATGAGAAACTAAAAATAAAACAAAAAATAGAATGATATGACAAGTGGTAGAAACTTAGCCGTAGAACGAGTTAATTAATACTATGAACTTTCAGACTTGCACTGTCATGGTTGTTTGAATGATTAGCATTTAGCAGGTAAGGTGGAAAGTTATTTTGAATGGTGAAGGACTTTTATGCATACAACGTGATATAACGCATAGAAGTTTAGACTAATTAATTAATATAATACATTTATTCTATTGTAAATATTTACTTTTATGAGTTAATGTCAGAGTCTGGTCACTCAACTATCCCAAATTATCTACTAAAGTCACTTTTCTTTCGTTTGTAATAACAAAATCACTGAACTATGTCTATTACACTCAAAAGGTCACTCAACTAGATTTTCCAAATTTTGGATTGCCAAATACCTATTTTACCCTCTAAATTATAAACATTTATCTTCTTTTTATTTTTTTTTAAAACTTTTTAATATTATGATTTTTCTCTTTTTAATTTATATTATGAACTTACCTATAGAATAAATAAATATTATTTATAAATTAAAAAAATAAAAAGTATTTAAGCATATATAATGCTGGAAGAAAAAATAATGAGCATAGTAAAAAAATTAATTAGAATAATTTATTAGTAATAATAATTTTAGTATTAACAATAAAAATTCAAAAATTTATTTACACAATTCAGAATAAAAGAAAATAAAGTGTCACGACCCATTTTCATAACAGATCGTGATGGCGCCCAACACCGTTGTCAGGCAAGCCAACGCGGAAGTATTTGTAAATTCTTATTTTACTTACCCAAAACGGTTACAACATTTTTCTTAATTTGCAATTAAAACAGGTGATAATATGCCACATTCGATAATAATTATACAACCCAAAAGAAACGTCTACTAACGTGTGTGTCAAGACCTAGTGTCACAAGTTATGGGCAACTAGTAGAATATACAAAAAAAATAAATCCATCATACTATCCGAAATAGAATAGACAGCAAAAATAAATAAAGAGAGACTCCATCAAGCCGCTGAACGGCACATGAAGGGGCAGCTCACCGTGGAAGTCTCGGACTATGAATCAGGGGCGCGCACTAGACTGATAGCCAGATGTACCTGCCTCAGATCCTGTACAATTAAGTACAGAAGTGTAGTATGAGTACATAAACAATATGAACCCCGTAAGTATCCCATTTAATCTCGAAGAAGTAGAGACGAGAGGTCGACTTGATACTTACTAAGGTCAAATAATATAATGAAGTGTTCACTAAGCATGAGAGTCACAAATAATCAACAGTTTGTAGCAAGAGGTAATATGTCATGTTCTTAACAATTTTACAATTAGCCATTTACATTTCAAATATTTAGCAGGTCAAGTCATGGATAAAAATTCACATAGATATCATGCGCACACTATACTGAGGTCGACGGTCCGATCCAACAGAAAATAAACTGTGCACTGCCAGAGGGCCGAATGACGTGAACCATAGATGCATCTATTTCTACCGAAGCGATCGGCCCGATCCAAAAATATCAATTAATATCAAGAAAATATATGAATGCGCATTTAATTTCAAGTAAATTCATACAAGTGTCCAACAAGTGTATACCTTCACATATATTCCTTTCCAAATCTCTAGCATGCCCTAAGTGACCACATTAGCAAGAAAATATAGAGACATTCACAAATATAACATGATATGGGTCCTAGACTATCCGGACAACTATCATAATAGTAGCTACGCACGGACTCTCGTCACCTAGTGCGTACGTAGCCCCCGCATTTAACAACAAATTACTCATTTATTACACCTATGGGGACAATTCCCTCTTACAAGGTTAGAAAAGAGACTCACCTCGCTCCAAAGTGCACTTCCAATACTAAGAACGAGCCCAAACTCTCAATTTGGAGCCGAACGATCTAAAACTAGTTAAATGAGGTAAGAACTAGTTAATATAAGCTCATAAGATCGAATTCCAGCTATTAAAGCCATTTCCCAGCCATTAATACAAGTTTCCTAAATTCCGACCCTGGGCCCACGTACCTGGACTCCGAAATTTTCCGAAGGAAGTTGTTTTCTATAACCTAAGGATCAATAATATATGATTTCTAATCCATTTCATAACCAATCGTGGTAAAATCTAAGTATTATTAAAACCCTAGGTCAAGCTCTAACCCCTTGATTTCTCCAAATATTTAGGTGTTAATCTACCCAAAACTCGAGTGTTAAACTTAGAAATAAGGGGGATGAACTTACCTCACGATGCTATGTGGAATTCCCTTCTCAAGAGCTCCATAATCGCTCAATAACCGAGTGCCAAATGGTCAAAAATGGCTGGAGCTCGACTTAAATGAAGCCCATTGCTTCAGCAGTTTCCGCATCTACGGTCAGGGGACCACATCTGCGGTCTCGTATCTGCGGAATTGGCTAAAAGGACTGGGAACGCTTCTGCGGTCTTGAAGCCGCATCTGCGAAGCCACTTCTGCGGTTTGGCCTGGCCAGCTCTAGGCCGCATCTGCGAGGCTACGACCGCTTCTGCGGTCTCGCACCTGCGGTCGACCGACCGTAGGTGCGGTTATGACAGAAGCAGATGCTTCAGCACTTCTCCAAATTCTCAACTTCACTCGAGCCTTGTCCGTTTGACGCTCGAGGCTCCCTAGCCCCGCCTAAATATACCGACAAGTCTGAAATCATGAGACAGACCTAATCGAACCTCCGGAATGCCCGAAACAACGCTAAATCTAAGAGTCACCCCCTAAAACCAAATGAATCAAACTTATGAACTTCAAGTTCTTAATTTTCCTCTAACGAGCCGAAACACCCTAAAACTACTTGTATTGACACCAAATTTTGCGGGCAAGTATTAAATGATATATCGGACATGTAATCGGTTTCAGAACCAACATATGAGCCCGATACCCACGGAATCAATCATTAATTAGTTTCTTTCAATCTTTAAAACTTTAGATTAACAATTTCTGATAAAAATTCATTACTCGGGCTAGGGACCTTGGAATTCGATTCCGGGCATACGCCCATGTCCCATATTTTCCTATGGACCCTCCGTGACCGTCAAATCACAAATCCGGGTCCATTTGCTCAAAATGTTGACCAAAGTCAAACTTAGCCTTTTAAGAAAATCCTAAGGAATCAAATGAGCATATTTCACTCCAAACTCTTTCAAATCCCGAACCCACCATCCCCGCAAATCATAAATTAGTTAAGGTAAGCGCGAGAAGTTTTATTTAAGAGAATGGGGTTCTAAAAGGCAAAACGACCAGTCGGGTCGTTACATTCTCCACATCTTAAGCAAACGTTCGTCCTCGAACGGACATAGAAAAGTACCTGAGCTACTGAATAAATTTGGATATCTGCTCCGCATGTCCTCCTCGGACTCCCAGGTCGCTTCCTCGACTGGTTGGCCCTTCCACTAGACCCTCAACGCAAAAATCCTGTTGGACCTCAATTGGCGATCATGTCTATCAATAATGGCAACTGGCTCCTCCTCATAGCCCAAACTCTCATCCAGCTGAATAGTACTGAAGTCTAACACATGGGACAGGTCGGCATGATACTTCCAAAGCATTGATACATGAAAAACCGGATGAACTCCCGATAAGCTGGGGGTAAAGCAAGCTCGTAAGCAACCTCCCCAACTCGCCTCAACATCTCAAATGGGCCAATAAACCTTGGGCTCAACTTGCCTTTCTTCCCGAATCTCATAATGCCCTTCATTGGTGAGACTTTCAAGAGTACCTTCTTGCCAACCATGAATGATACATCACGCGCCTTCTGAGCCACGTAGCTCTTCTATCTGGACTGAGTTGTGCGAAGCCTTTCCTGGATCAACTTTAACTTGTCCAAGGCATCCTGTACCAAATCTGTACCGTATAACTTAACCTCACCAAGCTCAAACCACCCGATAGGTGAACGACTACGTCGACCATATAAAGCCTCGTATGGAGCCATCTCTATGCTGGACTGATAGCTGTTGTTGTACGTAAACTCTGCCAAGGGCAAGAACTGATCCCACTGCCCTCCAAAGTCAATCACACATGCTCTGAGCATGTCCTCCAAAATCTGAACTATCCACTCTGACTGCCCGTCGGTCTGTGGATGAAATGTCGTGCTAAGCTCCACGCGGATCCCCAACTCACCCTAAACAGCTCTCCAAAAATGCGAAGTGAACTGAGGGGCTCTATCTGATATAATGGAAACAGGCACACCGTGCAACCGAACTATCTCCCGAACGTAAATATGAGCCAATCTCTCCGAAGTATAAGTAGTCACCATCGGTATGAAGTGTGCCGACTTGGTCAATCTGTCAACAATAACCCACACTGAATCAAACTTCTACAAAGTCCGCAGCAACCCAACTACGAAATCCATGGTAATGCGCTCCCACTTCCACTCTAGTATAGGCATCTGCTGAAGTAGGCCACCCGGCCTCTGGTGTTCATACTTGACTTGTTGGCATTTCAAACACCTAGCCACATACTCCACTATGTCCTTCTTCATCCTCCACTACCAATAATGTTGTCTCAAGTCACGATACATCTTCGTAGCTCCCGGATGAATGGAATACCGCGAACTGTGTGCCTCCTCTAGAATCCTCTCCCTCAGACCATCAACATTAGGAACACATAGACGACCCTGGAGTCGCAAAACACCATCTTCGCCAATATAAAACTCCTTGGAACATCCCTGAATTACCATCTCTCTGAGAACTACCAAATGGGGATCATCAAACTGTCGGGCCTTGATCTGCCCCAATAATAAAGACTGAGCAACAACACACGCAAGAACTCGTCTGAGCTCCGAAATGTCCAATCTCACAAGTCTGTTAGCCAAGGACTGAATGTCCAAAGCTAGGGGTATCTCCTCTGCTGGAATGAATGCCAAGCTACCCATACTCTCTACCTTTCTGCTTAAGGCATCCGCGATCATATTTGCCTTGCCTGGATGATAAAGAATGGTGATGTCATAATCCTTCAGTAACTCAAGCCACCTGTGCTACCTCAAATTAAGATCCCTCTGTTTGAACAAATGCTGTAAGCTGTGATGATCCGTATAAACCTCACATGGCACCCCATATAGATAATGCCTCCATATTTTAAGAGCATGAACGATCGCGACCAACTTTAGATAGTGCACAAGATAATTCTTCTCATGGACCTTCAGCTGGCGCGAAGCATAGGCAATAACTCGCCCCTCCGGCATCAATACACATCCCAAACCAATGCGTGAAACGTTGAAATATACCGTATGCATCCCTGAACCATAAGGCAACACAAGGACTAATGTTGTAGTCAAGGATGTCTTAAGCTTATGAAAGCTCGCCTCACAATCATCGGACCAAAGGAAAGGAACACCCTTTTGGGTTAACCTAGTCAGAGGTGATGCAATAGATGAAAAGCCCTGCATGAATCATCTGTAGGAACCTGCTAACCCCAGGAAACTCCTAATCTCAGTCACCCAAGTAGGATGTGGCCAACTCTGAACTGCCTCAATCTTCTTGGGGTCCACCTTAATACCGTCTCCTGACACAATATGCCCCAAGAATGCCACTGACTCTAGCCAGGTCTGAGGCACTACCCTCAAATGTTGCTCGTGCTCCCCCAGGCACGGGAGTATATCAAGATGTCGTCAATGAAGATGAAGACAAATGGATCAATGTAAGGCCTGAATACCCTGTTCATCAGGTCCATGAATGCTGTTGGGGCATTAGTCAAGCCAAAGGACATCACCAGGAACTCAAAATGGCCATATCTAGTCCGGAATGCAATCTTCGGAACATCCGAGTCCCGAATCTTCAACTGATGATATCCTGACCTCAAGTCAACCTTGGAGAACACACTAGCACCTTGCTACTGGTCAAACAAATCATCAATACGAGGCAACGAATAATTGTTCTTGATGGTGACTTTGTTCAACTGGCGGAAATCAATGCACATCCGCATAGTTCCATCCTCTTCTTCACAAATAACATTGGTGCACCCTAAGGCAATATACTGTGTCTAAAAAACCCCTTTGCTAACAAATCCTCAAGCTGCTCCTTTAACTCCTTCGGAGCCCTATGGTACGGTGGGATAGATACAGGCTGGGTGCCTGGAGCAAAATCGATGTAGAAATCAATATCACGATCCGGTGGCATGCCAGGAAGACCAGAAGGAAACACAACGGCGAACTCTCGAACTACTAGAACTGAATCAATCGTCAGAGACTCTGCGGTGGTGTCTCGAACATAAGCCAAATAAGCCAAACACCCCTTCTTGACCATTTGCCAAGTCTTTAGGAAAGAGATAACCCGACTATATGTATCAACTGTGGAACCCTTCCACTCCAACCTCGGCAACCATGGCATCGCTAAAGTAACAGTCTTGGCATGGAAATATAGGACAGTGTGATACAGAGATAACTAATCCATGCCCAGGATGATATCAAAATCGATCATATCGAGCAACAGGAGATCTACTCTAGTTTCGAAACCACAGAGTGTGACCACACAGGACCGGTAGATCTGATCCACAACCACAGAATCACTCATAGGAGTAGACACATGAACAGGAGTGCCCAAAGGCTCAGGAGAAATAACCAGGAAACGAGCAAACAGAGATGATACATATGAATAAGTAGACCCTGGATCAAATAATACCGAAACATCTCTACTGCCGACGAAAATAATACCTGTGATGACACCATCTGAGGCCAATGCATCTAGCCTGGCCGGAAGGGCATAAAATCTGGCCGGAGCACCGACTAGCTGGCCTCCACCTGACTGAGCAGTAGCTGGCTGATCTCTCCCTGCCTGGCCTGCACTTCTAGGATGACCCCTACCAATCTACCCTCCACCTCTAAGTGGCGAGGCAGCCGGTGCTGAAATCATAGGCTGCTGACCCTATTGTACTGCCTTGCCCCGAAGCCTGGGGCAGTATCTCCTCATATGACCAATGTCTCCGCACTCGAAACAACCCTGTGGTGCAGCGGCTTGCTGCCCTGATGGCTAACCCTGATGGCCTATAGACCCACTGGAAGAAGCCTGAATAGCCGGTGGACATTATGAACACTCCGACATAGCACTAAAATAAGAATCAAAAGAACCTTGTGGACCTGAATAACCGCCGGAGGAACCCTGAATAGCTAGTGGGCGGTAAGAACTCTCCGGCACCGCACTGAAATATGGTCTCACTGGAGCACCTCGGGGAGGTGGTGATGGTGCTGAATACAGGGGTCTACTAGGCTGGCCCTTCCCGAAGTGACCTCTACCCCTAGCTAGGGCACCTCTGAACTCTCCCGAGAACCGGGCCCTCTTGTCCTACTGAATCTGCTCTCTACCCCTCTGGCGATATCCCTAAATCTTGCGAGCAATCTTTACCACTAGCTGATACTCAGTACCCATCTCCACCTCTCGGCCATGCTAGCTCGAATACCGGGGTGCAACCCCGCAACAAATCTTCGCACCCTCTCTACATCAATGGGAAGTATCATGAGTGAATGACGAGACAACTCAGAAAAACCTCACCTCATAATAGGTCACGGACATCTGACCCTGCTCAAAATGCTCAAACTGATATCGTAGCTCTTCCCTCTCAGAGGAGCGCTTCTGCGGTTTGGCCTGGCCAGCTCTGGGCCATATCTGTGAGGCTACGACCGCTTCTGTGGTTTCGCACCTGCGGTCAACCAACCGTAGGTGCGGTTATGATAGAAGCAGATGCTTCAGCATTTCTCCAAATTCTCAACTTCACTCGAGCCTCGTCCGTTTGACGCTCTGGGCTCCCGGGCCCCGCCCGAACATACCGACAAGTCTGAAATCACGAGACGGACCAACTCGAACCTCTGGAACGCCCGAAACAATGCTAAATCTAAGAGTCACCCCTTAAAACCAAATGAATCAAACTTATGAACTTCAAGTTCTTAATTTTCGTCTAACGAGTCGAAACGCCCTAAAACTACTCGGATTGATACCAAATTTTGCGGGCAAGTCTTAAATGATATATCGGACCTATGCCGGGCTCCGGAACCAACATACGAGCCTGATACTCATGGAACCAATCATTAATTAGTTTCTTTAAATCTTTAAAACTTCATATTAACAATTTCTGATATAAATTCATTACTCCGGCTAATGACCTCGGAATTCGATTCCGGGCATACGCCCAGGTCCCATATTTTCCTACGGACCCTCTCGGACTGTCAAATCACGAATCTGGGTCCGTTTGCTCAAAATGTTGACCAAAGTCAAACTTAGCCTTTTAAGAAAATTCTAAGGAATCAAATGGGCATATTTCACTCCAAACTCTTCCAAATCCCGAACCTACCATCCCCGCAAGTCGTAAATTAGTTAAAGCAAGTGCGGAAAGTTTTATTTAAGGGAACAGGGTTCTAAAAGGCAAAACGACCAGTCGGATCGTTACATAAAGTTTGTAAAATATATATATTTCATGCACATAATATAAAATAATTATTTAAATAAAGCTACTTTTATTATATACATTATATATTCTTGAAAATTATGCTCAATTGTATTATTATATTTCTACCAACTTTTCAATGACACAAAGTTATATCACCGGAAAGCAGGGAGACTATCTGTATAGGATAAAATATGCTATGTTAAGTTGTGCATGGAATATATATAATATAATTGAGCAAATTATTCAAGAATATATAATGTATATTATAAAAGTACCTTTATTTAAATAATTATTTTTATGTTACGTGCATGAAATATATATTTTACAACCTTTATTTTCTTTCATTTTAAATTGTGCAAATAAATTTTTAAATTTTTGCTATTAATACTAAAATTATTATTACGAACAAATTATTCTAATTAATTTTTTTACTCGATATCCGATTTTACAATGTCTTCAACTTATATTAAAGCAATTACCAATATACAGCAGGCATCACTTTCAAGCATTGTTGCGTTGCAGACCCATACTCCTTATTCCTCATATAATTCCCTTTTCGAAAGCAGTCCAAAGTTTATAAGAATTTGACCGGTGATTAGACATGTACAAGTTAATCTCCTAGGAGACAGAGCTGAAGCCGACATATATATCCCACATTCATGCACTACCTACTCACGAAACCATAATACTAATGTCCAACACCCTCCATCCCTGAATTCCTAAACCTATATATATACATCATCATTTTCCTATCCCTTTGCCACTACGTACACCACATTCACAAAAAGAACTTTAATATAAAAAAAAGATGCAGGGAATATCATTAGAGTTTGATCAGCAAAATTTTCTTGACACCATGCAGCATCTCTTCAATGATCCCGACTTTCCCCAAATCTTTTCAGAACTAAACTCATTCAATAACACCATCCAAACACCTAGAAACCCAGGTTCAGAGAACACCATATTTGCACAAAACATGGTTCAACGCAATCAAGAAAAATATGCAGATGATCATATCGTCCCATTGCAAAAGACTTCGTCAGAAAATGATAAGGAGCCATCTTCAGATCAGGTGCCTTTGGAAAAGAAGAAATACAAAGGAGTTAGGAGAAGGCCATGGGGAAAATATGCTGCAGAAATAAGGGATCCTGAAAGAAAAGGCGCTAGACTTTGGCTAGGGACATATGAAACTCCTGAGGATGCAGCATTGGCTTATGACAGAACTGCATTTAAACTGCGCGGTTCAAGAGCTGTACTCAATTTCCCTCACTTGATTGAATCTAATGTTACTGAAATTAACAGAGTGAGGCCAAGGAGACGTTCACGTTCACCGGATATTGAGCTTTCATCTGATCAGAATGATGGTCCGATTTCAAAGAGGAGAAATGTTGACCTAATTAACAGCTTAGCTACAGCCAACTTGGATAGCCAAATTATCGTGGAGAGATGTTTAACGTCTAGTTTTTTTGCCTGAAGAAAATCTAACACTTACTACAACATTATGCATCAACGGCTACAAATAAAAAATCGTGGCTATTACCTAGCAATAGCCATAAAAATTGAAATTTCGTGGTTGTTCACAATTTGGTGAAATTTCTTGGCTACAATAAGTAAATTGACAAAGCTAATTCCTTCTTTTTGCTATAATTGGTTAGTATCGTAATAATAACTACAAAAATAGCTACACATTTACTGCTACATTATAAATTTATAGCTAATTGTTAGTTTTTGCCATGTATTTAAATTATTGTAGCAATAAAAAAAATTTAACCACAATAAATCATGTCAAATAAAATATCGAATATTTTTCCTTCAAGTTGTAAAAATCGTGGCAATAATTGGCTCAATAGATACGATGAATATCATGGCAAAATAATATAGCCACAAATTTATATAGCTACAATATTTATTGAAGCTAATTCTAAGTTTTGCTATGCATTTGAAGTCACTGTAGTAATTGTAATCTTCAAGCCATGATACATTTGTTTGCACATAATTCTATAGCTAAAAAAATAGTCTTGTTTCAATTTTCAAAAATCGTAGCAACTGTTGGGACATATATGCTCAGGATTTTAGGCACTAAGGCCACATTCATCCATGAGCCACTTTGTCAGCTTGAATTTTGTAACAATCCGACTGGTAGTTTTGAGTATTTGCACTTCGCTCGGTGTTTTGAGAGCTCCAGTATCTCCGCATGATGTATTATAACTTGTGTAAATCGTTGGTATTGATTTTCAAGTTATCCGGAATCGATTTGGAAGAATGAACTTCAAGATTTAAGTTTTAAGTTGGAAGAATTGACCAAGTTTGACTTTTTAGTATTTGACATCGAAATGGAGTTTTGTCAGTTCCGTTAACTCAGTTGAGTGATTTTGGACTTAGGAGCGCGTTCGGATTATAATTTAGAGGTTCGTAATCGAATTACTCTTGAAATTGCGAAAGTTGGATTTTTGAGAAGTTTGAGCGGAGAGGACTTTTTGATATCTGGGTCGGATTCCAATTTTGAAAGTTGGTGTAGGTCCGTAATGGCAATTATTACTTGTGTGCAAGATTTCAGGTCAATTGGAGGTGATTTGATAGGTTTCGGCATTGGTCGTAGAAGTTGAAGTTTCAAAGTTCATTAATTTTGACTTGAGGTGTGATTCATCATTTCGATATTGTTATGCATGATTTGAAGCTTCGAGTAGGTTTGTTTTGTCATATAGAACTTGTATGAAAAATTTGGCGCTATTCGGAGTTGATTTGATATGGTTTGGACGCTCGGTTGTAATTTTAGAAGTTCTTGAAGTTTAAGTTAATCTTCATGCGTTTTGGCATCCGATTCGTGCTTTTGGAGGTTATTTTGATGTTTTGATTGCGCGAGCGAGTTAGTATAATATTTTTAGACTTGTGTGCATATTTTGTTTAGAGCCCCAAGGGCTCGGTGAGTTTCAGATTGGTTTCAGAATAATTTTTCATAATTCTTGAGTGCTGGTTCTAGTTTTGTCGCATTTGCGATGTTTTGGTCGCAAATGCGGCCATCGCATTTGTTGATATCCAATTTTTTCCTATGTATTTTTATACCCAAAAAACTTCCAAAATAACATATATGCGCATATATAAGCACACCAAAAGGTTTTGGCATTTTAATGATTTTTAAACCAATTTATGGCCTATTTTTACATCATAAAATCCAATAATTATTCCCAAAGCTTGCCATTTTGGAGAATAATTTATTTTATTCTCATATTTACGCCAAAATATATCCAGCATGATTTTTGCACATTTTTTACAAATTCGTTTGGTATTTTTAAAGCCAAATTGCATATAATTGCAATACTAGCCTCTTTAAGATTTAATAGCATTTTATAATTACAAAATTGATCCCAATATTTTCAAATTAATATTTATATATTATTAGTTGACTCAGTGCCTTTAATTTGCTTTTAAAATATTTTTACTATTTTTATAAAATAATAAAAGGAAAAATTGGCTATTTCAATTGTAGCCTCAATTCATTTCAATTATAACCCAAATTCCATTTCAATTTCAACCTGAAATCAGCCCAATTTTGAACTCAATTGGACCAGCCCAATTCATTCAAACCCATCCCCTTGACCCGTTTAATCCAATCCTTTTAATCCAGGCCGTTAATCATTTTGATCAACGGCCACAAACGACCCTTTTTTTTTAATTCTACCAACCCCCAACCCTAACCCTTATTTCTCTTAGACAACCGCCTCTGAAACCTCTTCTCTCTCAAAACGCTCTCAAGCACTCGAAACCCTAATCGCCTCCCTCGTCTTCTCCGACCATTATCTCGCCGGAGTCCATGGCTTTTCAGGCCATGGACAACTTGTGCTCACCTTCCTTCACTCCTAAGCCATGGGTGTTCAAGATTTCGAGGTTTGATCTCAATGGCGTTCGTTCAGATCTTCTTAGATCTGTGGTTCTATGGCCTCTCCGGCCTTGCTCCGACGAATTCGTGATTTAGAAGCCTAGCCATGGCCATCTCTGACTCAAGACCAGACCTCTTCTAAGCCTTCTCATTTCTAGGGTTTCAGAGAAACCCTAAAGCTATTCGAGGTTCCTTCCTCTTTTATTTACTTAGATCTGTGATGCATCCGTGCTATATTCAACGTTTTAAAGCTTTTCCCCAATTTTCTTTTCAAAATTAGTTCGCTTTCAATTTAGGGTTTTCGAAAAAATCTCAAAATAACTTCCGACTCTTCTTCTTCTTCTTTTCTTTGTGTGACTCTGTCTGTACCACGTTCTTATGAGTTTTTCTCTTATGTTCTTATGTTTGCCATACGATACATGTTCTTCTATTTTTGTGTTCTGTTCTTCCCTCTACTGGGTTCTATAAGCATGCTTTACATGTCTATCTCGTATGTTCCTCTACTGTATTTTTTACTGAGCTTTTGCTCCTTGCTTACCTTTACTGGACTTTGTTTGAACCCTAAGCATGTTTCATCTACTATTTTCCTAAACCCGTATCGCTTTTTCTTTTCTGAACTTGTTTGAGTGACAAGCTTTGCCTAAATGTATTCCCTGTGTTTCAAACTTGTTGTTATCTCTGTTTGTTTCTCATAAGTCTCTGAAAGAGACTACTGAGCCTGTTCTATTTGTTGTTTTCTCATCTATGCATCTGATTTGAGTCAGAAACCCTAGTATTTGGGGGTTTTTTTTGGCAAGCTTGACTTTGTGTTTGGACTAGGGTTCCATTCAGAACCCTGACTCTCTTTCAGACTCATTCTGATTCTATGAACCTAACCTTCTTGGGTACTCTGATTTCTTGCTAGTTTTACAACAACTCTCTCTTGTCTCACATGTCTGTATGCTTTTTATATGACAAGTTCTCTTCTTTCAAAAGGCCTTTGTCCAGCTTGTGATTGATTCCGAGTTCCATTTTTAAAAGTTTTGATTGTGTGTTGTTAAGTTTCTTCAAATTTAACCCTTCTCACCTTTTTCTGGTTGGATTCATTCACACTAAGATCCGAATCCTTATTTTACGGGCTGGTTGATTGATTGTCTTTCCTTGTTTGACCTAAACCGTGTACTACTAAACTGTTTCCTTAAATAGGTTTTTGTGTATTTGCCCCTGTTATATTGCCTCAGAAAAGATTGTTTAAAACAAATCCTTTCCTTATTTATTTTTGCCCGTTTGAATCAAATCCCTTAACCAAAGGGAAACAGCTTGTGATTGATTTCAAAACTTTTCTCTTACCTTTTTTTACTCACCTTCTGCACTATAAAAGGGAATGCTCTTTTGCACTAAAGAAAGGGTTTTAAAGATGCTTTCACAGACTTTTCTGCACAAAAACACAGGCTTTTACACATTCGAATACTGAGTTCTTTCACAAAAAAAATTATACTCTCTTCTTCTACTTTGTGCTTTCTGAAACAATTTTGAGCTCTCTCTCTAAAACTCTCAAGTGTTCTGCTGAACTTAAGTGTGCTCCTACTGTGTTTACTTGCCATGATTGCTCTATTATTCTGCTTGTTCTTACTTTGCAACTGGTACGTTATTCTTAGTTGAATAATGCTTCTTCATTATGTGTTTACTTCCTAGTCTGTTATGTTCTTCTTTACTATATTTCTGCAACCCTGTTGTGCTTTTCTTATGTGAACTCCCTTTCCCTTTTCCCCTTTGTATGTGAGTATAGTTCCGGCCATCACATCACTTTGATATTGTTGTCTATGACTCTGAACTGGGTTCTTTGAACCTCATAACTCAATCAATTCCCACTCCCTTCTCCCCTTTATGTGCTTGAGCCTGGACCTGAGTCTGGTGGTGTCCTAATCACCATCCAGACCTAGGTTTGACCCTCAAGGGTCTGCTCCTAACTTGTTTGACCAAACAAATGTCAGGGGTATGCCAGTCTGCACCTGTGGCTGGGTATGACCACCATTTGTTATGGCTCCCCAATTCCTTTTCACTTTGCACTTACTCCTAGATCTAAGTTCTGCCCCTCTCTTGCAAGCCATGCTTTGGGACCCTTGAGCTCCCACTGAACTTGGATGCCTGAGGACTGGCTATTCCGCACTGCACTATTCTAATTCTAAATGGTATCCTGAGTGTAAGCAATGCTGGGAATCCTTGAGATTCCTTGGAACTTTGAAACACTTTGGATAAAGAGAAGGCTTTGGAAATCCGGAATTGGTTAATCACATGTTATTGGACATTAAGATTGAATTAGGCTGCTCGGATCTAGCTGTTAGTTTTTACTGTATTTATTTCCTTTCTTTTGGTCTGTAATAATTTGTATAAAGAATTTGGGGAATGTAGTAAAAGGGTGTGGGAGGGGTTATACATTCTTGCATCAGTAAGGATAGAAACCATGCTTTAGGATTTTAATTTTTTTTAGAAATCCTGCCTATAGGATTGTTCAATATTTCTGATTCCACATTACTTAGAGACCATGCCTATAGGGTCAACGCTTTATTGTGCTACAAATCACATAGAAATCATGCTTATAGGACTTAACGTTTATGTAATCAATGCATATAGAGATCATGCCTATAAGGAATGCATATGCATTAGGCAAACTATAGGGTTAATTAACACAATCATCTTTTACAAGTTCAATAACAGGTTTTAAAGTCAAAATAGATATCATGCCTATAGGATTTGCATCAAACTCGTCTGATTCGCTTAAAGTAATAATTATATATTAACTGGTCCTTAACGTCTTAATACAACAACGATTTCAGAAGTCTTAATTCTTTGACAAAAACTCTCTTGACTCAATATGCTTTTAAGTCCCTCAAATCGGCATCTTTTTCTGAAATAGTTTCTTTCTAAACATTCTGCCTAAACATTTTACTCAGACCCTGAAATCATCTTTTAAAACAGTTGCAACTTACCCTTTCCTTAGATATTTCTATCTCTGAAACTCTTTCACAACCATTTATGTATTTTATTTTTACTGCAGTCTATACTTTCTTTTTAAAACTCCTTTGCATTAGACTACTTTTTCCTGAAACCAGTACCTTTTAAATCACTCGCTTGAAATACCTTAATTTCTGAATTGGATCCAAGTTTCCTAATGTAGACATTCTATCTAAACATATGGGTTGAACCAGTCCGTTCACTGTTTAAGTTTAATTTAAAGACCAAATCAGTATATGCCAAGATATGCTAAACTAAGTGTTTGTTTGATTAAGGGGTTTACTTGAGCCTTACCTATTTGTTTTGTTCATCCTTATATTTGTTACTTGTTTTGTGTGTCGCAATTAGAATTTTAACCTTTGAACTCCATATATGCCTATATCCCTTTCCTTCCCCTTTAGGATTAGAAGTCCTGATACCCCGGGACTGATAGGTTGGGACGGGTACTAGAATGCAATAAGTAAACGAGACTGATCGCGTTTAAATACCTTAACGGGGTGGGAAAGGTAGAATATGGATATGATGACCGATGCGCTAATATCACGTGCGACCCCTCTTCTGAGGAGTGATCGCTGGGTATTGCATTGAAGTGATCCATATTAATTATAAACTTATGACTCCCCTCCCTTTATTTTCTTTCATCTCTTCTTGTAAAACTGTTCAAATCTCTTTTTCATGAATTTCTGCCCTCTCTACTTACTTCCGAAAATTTTCAAGTTGGTCGCAATGTTATGTGCGAATACTTATTTGAGACTTGACTGTTTACTTGTAAAGTCACAATTATAACATGGCCGAGAACCACACTAGTGGATCTTGAGGGGTGCCTAACACCTTCCCCTCGAGATAATTTCTAGCCCTTACCCTAATCTCTAGTCTCTTCATCTCAAACCCTTCTTAAAGTGTCCTAATGCACTATAATCATTAGGTGGCGACTCTTCAACTTCTAAACCCAATTCTCGAAAGGGGATAGAGTTGTCCTCCCAATGTCGTATACCCGATTTCTGACCCCGCGGTTAGAGAAAAAGGTGGTGTCGACAGCATGTCGACTCTGCTGAGGAGTTTCTTTAGGCTTTTACCAATGCATGTTGTTTGTGACTTTATTATCTCATTAATTGCTTTATTTAGTGTCTTTTATTCTTTCACTACGAAACTGACTTGGCTCTTCATGTCTTTTCTTTCCTTTAGCTGCTTTCCTTTACTACTTTATTTCATTGTTTTTGTAATTACTGCAATTATTGTAATTCATTTATCTTATGAACGTGAAAATACATGACAATTTGTTTCATTCTTGTAAACTGCATCTTCAACATCATATTCCACTCATGCCAAACAAACACCATAGCAACGCTTATAATGAGTGGTTGCGCTCTTCCAATATTATCACCTTTTAAATTCGGCAAAGGCGTATTTGCGGTAAAACCAGTCGATCAACGGTGCAGTCGACGGTTTCGTGCCTTTCCCTCTTGAGTTGTCCGCTCAAGGGTACCTGTCTAATACCCCAACAGAAACCCTACTCTGTCTAACTGTGCATGCATCATGGTCAAACCTAGCCGAGTCAATTATGTTGTCCACATAATGACTCATTAAGATAGCCTTGTCCAAAGTCCATCGGGTTTCCCTAAAACCCAAATAGACACCTACATGTTATGTGCATTTATTTGGAGAACTAAATGCTTTTTATGCTAATTATTGGTTTAAATAGTCGAGTGTGGCAGGGTAAGGGTCTAACACTCTATTTTGCAGAAAATGAGGTACGAAGTCCCCAGATTTGGCATGGTCACCAACATTCATCCAAGGCTGCTGAATTGGTGGGATGATCGTCACTCTAGTGATCAGACACTCGTCCGCAAATACTTAGGGAATCTGCCTTCTCTTCTAAAAATCCAGCATGACAACAAAATCATATAGGCTTCAACTCTGTTCTGGGATAGTGACAGGTCTGTGTTCCGCTTCGGGAACCTTGAAATGACTCCTTTGCTCGAAGAAATAGGAGGCTTAGATGGTATTCCTTGGGAGACTCCGGGCTTGCTTATGCCAGATAATCACATGGGTAAGGGTTTCCTTAAGATGATGGGACTGAAGAAGAACCCAGACTTGACCTGTTTGAAAGACTCCTACATCCCATTCGACTATCTGTACGAGAGGTACGACCATAGCAAGTCATACCACACCTACTCAGATGAATTTGCCCTCTCCTCACTGAGGCATATTCACAGAAGGGTCTTCGTATTCATGTTTTGTTTCCTGGGGATGATAGTGTTCCCTATGAAGAAGGCTAGGATTCACACCATATTGGCCATGGTAACCAAGACTCTGATGGAAGGAATCGGCGGACAACCTTTCAACATAGTGCCCATGATTGTTGCTGAGATATACCGGGCTCTGGATAATTGTCAGCGAAAGGCCAGTCATTTTTAGGGATGCTATTTATTACTTCAGCTCTGGCTCATAGAGCACCTCCAGAAAGGAGAATACCGACAAGAGATCTTATGCAGAGACTGGGATGATCATATTGCCTTCCACCAGCCAAGGCGTATGAATTATATGCCTAACATGTTCGCTCAGCCAGAGGACGCTGGAGGATGGGTGGAGCTATTTGAGAATCTAAAAGAAGACCAGGTACAGTGGATGGTCGAATGGTTCCCTACGGAAGAATTCATTGTTCGATCCCGAGACGCACCGTTTCTCATACTCATTGGTCTAAGAGGAACTTATCCCTACGTTCCCTTCCGAGCCATGAGGTAGGCTGGAAGAAAGCAAATAATACCAAGGGTCAACAAAATGAGTCACTTTAGGGCCGATTTCCAGGACGATGATAGCCCTCACAAATGCCAAGCTCAACACATGTGGCATTGCAAGCTCGTTTTGGGGAAAGAATCTATTGAGCTAGACAGGTATCATGCTGGTTAGGTGCTGCACTATTCGGGTTGGTTGGAAGATAATCATAATGGTATAGGTCAGCCCGGGTTCATTCACGGACACAGAATCATCGACGAGAAAGCTGAAGCATGGGTTAAGTACAATCAACTGCGCAAGAGGATTCGAGAGTGTGAAAGTGAGCTTCGGGAAATACAAGAAGCCCATCAGAAGTTGATCGAGGAATGGAAGGATATGGCTGTCAGTGCCAACAATCGACTAGGGTAGTTGGAGCGAGGTCTAGTGGAGCTAGAAGGAAAGTTCCTCAAGAGGATTGAAGATTGTCGAAACGCTGAAGGGAATGCAGGCGGACATTTGGCCCAAGCTTATCTGCTGCTAGGACTGCGTGAGCTGGTGAATCTGTTCGAGGGGGATACCGAATCTAGGGAAGGCCCGTCTGGGACCAAGTAGTTAGAAGTCTTTTATTTTGCTTCTAATGATGTAATAAGGCCAATGGCCACTAGTGACATTTTAGTTTCCGTTATTTAGCGTCGCTTTGGATTCGTCTTATTTCTTATCAATAAAATGAGGCATTTAGCATTATAAGTTCTCCAAGTTAATTTGTCGCTAGGCCTACCTCAGACACAACGAGGCACCCAAATTAGGACGCGATTTATATTCTTGCACAATTTGTTTAAATATTGCAACATTTTCTTCTCATAACCTGCACTAACTTGTTACCTTTTTGCTTTTCTTTATTTTTTATTCCCCTTTCCAAAGGTTAGTTCGTGCATTCTGGCACCATCATCATACAGTACGAGATCCAAGGGCTCTCCACCTCCTCCTCCTCCGAGTCCTATCCGAAACAAGAGCAAAGGTAGAATGGGAGATTCAAGCGCCAGAAAGGAAATTGAAAGAATTGAGATTCCTCAGGGTACCCCAGTTGCTAAGGAAACTGCTGCCCAACTTGAGCAGAAACTGTTGAAGTTCCAAGAAGAACTGGATCAAGTTCGGAACTTGGCAAATTTATCATTCGCTCTCACCGCTCCTGATGTCAACTTCCCAAATGCTCAAAATCCCGCACCTCCACAGAACACCCTACAACCACATATACAACCCACCCATGCTCAACATTGCAACACATGCCACACTCCACTACCCATTCCTGAACCACTAAACACCACAAACGACCACCCCCACAACACTCCCATCTACATAGATACCATACCCCACTACACTCAACCAATCTTAAGTGCACCTAAGTCTGATGACAAGGACTCTCTTATCAGAAACTTGGCAGCAGAACTCAAGAAATTGACCAGCCGAGTCCAGGGCATGGAAGGAAACAAAGACATAGAGGGGCTGAATTATGAGGACCTCTGCATTCAGCCAGATGTTGAACTTCCGGAGGGATATAAACCTCCCAAGTTCGAAATGTTCGATGGCACGGGAGATCCCAGAGTCCATTTGAGGACATATTGTGATAAACTGGTCGGAGTCGGAAGGAATGAGAAAATCCGTATGAAACTCTTCATGAAAAGCCTGAAGGGGGATGCTTTATCCTGGTACATCAGTCAGGACCCCAAGAAATGGACGAGCTGGGTAGGTATGGCATCGGATTTCATGGATAGGTTCCAATTCAATACAGAGAATGCACCGGATGTATTCTACATCCAGAATCTGAAGAAGAAGCCTACTGAGACATTCCGCGAGCATGCTACCCGTTGGAGATCAGAGGCTGTTAAGGTCAGGCCGGCCTTAGAAGAGGAACATATGAACAGATTTTTCGTCCGGGCTCAAGACCCACAATATTATGAGAGGTTGATGCTGATCGAGGGCCAAAAATTCTCGTATATCATCAAGCTGGGAGAAAGAATTGAAGAAGGCATTAAGAATGTTATGGTTACTAATCTTGAAGCATTGCAGGCGACCAACAAGGCTTTACAGCCTGGTGGCACGTCCAAGAAGAAGGATGTAAATGCCGTGATGGTTGCACAGGGAGCCAAATCACCACTAAAATACCACACCTACCCGTCACCTCCACTTACATATCAGCCTATCCCGAATTACCAAGCACCCGCACCCTCTTACCAAAATCCACCACCCGTTTACCAATCATCTCCACCTCCCGCATATCAATCCACTTCACCTAGATACTCTCAACCTGCACCTGTTTAGCAAGCTTATAATGCCCAACCCCCTCACTACCAATCACCTCCCACTCGCCAAAATTTCCCTATACCCAGACCAAATTTTGACCGCAGACCTCCCAGACAATATACAACCATCGCTGAGCCAATTGACTAGCTGTATGAGAAACTTAAAGCTGCTGGTTACATCTCCCCTATCCCTGCCATAACTCCAGAAAATCCTTCCCAGTGGATCAACCCTAATAAGACCTGTGCGTACCATTCCGGCATGCAAGGTCACACCATTGACGAATGCCGCTCGTTGAAGGACAAGATTCAAACTCTGATAGACAATAAGGTTATCATAGCAAAGAAACCTGCTCCTAATGTCCGCAATAACCCTCTGCCTGATCACAGAGGTGGGGACATTCACATGATCGAGATCGAAGATAATTGGGACCCCAAGGGATCGATAGGACTGATTGCTGCGGATGATGAGCCAAAGAAACCAACAGTCAAACTTAACCCAATTGTTGTGCAGAACCAGCCCTCCAGGGACGATGAAGTAAACATGTCTATACCTCTCGAATTTGAAGCACCTTCTTCTACGAAGGTGGCCGGGCCAATTGAGGTTGAGTTTGGAGTTCCAAAGGAACCTATACCCTTTGAAGTTGCTGTGTTACCCCCGAGGGCACCCATTCCCATAGCAATGTCAGACGTAACATCGTTCCACTAGAATGCCATACCATGGGATTACACAGCTGAAGCAAGGAGGAAAGGAAAGACCAAGACGGGAGAAGCAATTGATGCGCAGGGTATGACCAGAACAGGTAGGGTTTACACTCCATAGCACCTAGCTGAGTCCAGTAAGCAAGCCTCGGGACGGGCTACTGAAACTGGTCCCGATAATCTTTGGAGGAAAATACAAGCTAAGGAGTATTCGATCGTGGAACAGTTGAACAAAACACCAGCACAGATCTCCATCCTAGCTCTCCTACAGAGCTCTGACACATACAAAAATGCCTTGATGAAGATATTAAGCGAAGCTTATGTGCCCAGCAACATAACTGGGGGCGAAATGGCAAATATGGTAGGACAAATACTGGAAAGCCACAAAATCACCTTCCACGAAGATGAACTATCGCCGAAAGGACTGAGTCACAACATGGTCCTACACATCACCGTGCAATGTGAGGATTACTTCATCACTAGAGTCTTGATCGATGAAGGCTCCAGCCTCAACATCTGTCCATTGATAACTCTCAGAACATTGGGAAATAGCATACACGAGATCAAAGATGGGGCCATCAACGTCAAAGCCTTCGATGGGTCCCAAAGGTATACTATCGGGGAAATCAGCCTATGCTTGAAAATGGGGCCAACCTGGTTCGACATTGACTTTCAAGTGATAGATGTCCCAGCATCCTACAATTTTCTGCTAGGACGACCATGGATCTATGCCGCTGGAGCTGTAGCATAGACCCTGCATCAGGCAGTGAAGTTCGAATGGAATCACCAAGAGGTGATCATTCATGGCGATGGTAGCAACCCCATATATAGTCGCCAGACCATCCCGATGATTGGAGGCAGAAGGAGAATAGTCGGAGAAACATACCACCACATTGAAAGAGTCAACGTTGTAGACAAAGATAAATGGTGGGATAACAAGATTGAAAGTATCCTGAATTGGTGTGGATACGAACCTGGAAAGGGACTCGGCAAAAAACTCTAGGGAATCGCCAAACCCATCAAGCTGAAGAAACATGGCACTACATTTGGTTTGGGGTATGAGTACACTTGGGAGGAGTTCAATCACTGGTTGCCACCATGGCGCGGTCCCTACTACCCACTGGAGCACCCGATACCTCACCTGGATCTGACTTTCCAGCCGATAGATACTATATATGGGTTGGAGGAAGATGAAGCATTGACAGCCATGAAGAATCTGTTCCTGGAGGATGATGATATGGATTGCGGTGTTATTTTCGAGGAGGAAGGCCCTTCTATACAAGTTGTGAACCGAGGAGAGAGCCTCAACAATTGGTCAATCAGAACCACCAGGGCCCGGAAAGCTTCGGGGTAGCAAGGCTAAACAAAAGCACCATGCATCATATTTTACTTTTTACTAGCTGATTTTATTTCCGCATTGTCTTTAATTCTGAAAAGAGCTCTGATACTCAAAACAATTATGAATCTAATTGAAGCATTTCAGTTTATTATATATCTCGATCTTAATATTTTTCTATCATTCATTTTATTTTACACAACATTACTATTACTTGCCTTGATGATGAACCAACGATTGTGACTTGTAACGAGACAACGCAACAAATGGATACAGACTCAGAAGAGGATGATATACCAGAAGAGGTCGTTAGAGGAGTTGAGAATTTTGAAAATAGTCCTAATTCTAACTTGGATGAAACTGAGGTCGTTAATCTGGGAGATGCAGAGAATGTCAAAGAAATGCGCATCAGTGTTCACCGGTCACCATCAGAAAAGAAAGAGTACAAGGAGTTCCTAAAGGAATATGAAGACATATTCGCCTGGTCATATGATGATATGACTGGTCTCAGCACATCCATTATAGCTCACAAACTGCCAACAGATCCAACATGCCCGCCGGTAAAGCAGAAGCTCAGGAAATTCAAACCCGACATGAGTTTGAAAATCAAAGAAGAGGTTACCAAGCAAGTCAAAGCCAAGGTTCTCAGGGTAGTAGAGTATTCAACATGGTTAGCCAACATCGTGCCAGTGCCAAAAAAGGATGGGAAAGTTAGAGTTTGTGTTGACTACCGGGATCTTAATCAGGCCAGCCCCAAAGACGACTTCCCCTTGCCTAACATACACATTTGTATCGACAACTGCGCCAAGCATGAGTTGCAGTCTTTTGTTGATTGTTTCGCTGGGTATCATCAGATATGGATGGATGAGGAAGATGCAGAGAAAACAGCTTTCATCACGCCGTGGGGAATGTACTGTTACAAAATGATGCCATTCGGTTTGAAGAACGCTGGCGCCACCTACATGAGAGACATGACTACCATCTTTCATGACATGAAACACAAGGAGATCGAGGTATATGTGGATGACATCATCATAAAATCCAAGAAAGCCAGGGATCAAATGGCAGATCTAAGAAAGTTCTTCAACAGACTGAGAAGGTACAATCTGAAACTAAATCCTGCCAAGTGTGCATTCGGGGTTCCTGCTGGAAAAATCATTGGGTTTCATTGTGAGTCGTCAAGGAATAGAATTGGATCCATCAAAGTTCAAAACTATCCAAGAATTACCGCCGCCAAAGAACAAGAAGGACGTGATGAGTTTCCTGGGAAAACTCATCTATATCAGCCGGTTCATAGCTCAATCCACGGTTATTTGTGTACCTATCTTCCAAATGTTGAAGAAGGACGCTGCTACCAAATGGACTGATGATTGTCAGAAAGCTTTTGACAGAATCAAGGAATACCTATCAACGCTGCCGGTCTTGGTTCCTCCTTAGCCAGGAAGACCCCTATTGCTTTACCTTATGGTATCAGATAGAGCATTCGGTTGTGTTTTAGGACAACATGATAAAACAGGGAGAAAGGAGCAAGCCATTTACTATCTTAGTAAGAAGTTTACACCGTACGAGGCACGGTATTCTCTTTTAGAACGCACTTGTTGTGCTCGGACTTGGGTCGCGCAAAAGTTGAGGCATTAGTTTTGTGCTTACACTACTTATCTCACATCCAGAATGGACCCTCTGAAGTATATCTTCCAGAAGCCCATGCCCACTGGCAAGCTCGCCAAGTGGCAGATCCTGCTAAGTGAATTCGATAATGTTTACGTGACCTAGAAAGCAATCAATGGGCAAGCCTTGGCGGACCATCTCGCCGAGAATCCCGTAGATGGAGAATACGAGCCCCTAAAAACGTATTTTCCCGATGAAGAGGTATCTTTCATAGGAGAAGATATTGCAGAATCCTATGATGGTTGGAGGTTGTTTTTCGGCGGAGCTACAAATTTCAAAGGAGTTGGCATAGGAGCAGTCTTAGTATCAAAAACCGGCCAACACTACCCGGTATCCGCCAAGCTCAGGTTCCCTTGCACCAATAATATGGCCGAATATGAAGCTTGCATCTTGGGGCTCAAAATAGCTATTGACATAAACGTTCATGAATTGCTAGTGATCGGGGATTCAGACTTGCTCATACATCAGGTTCGAGGAGAGTGGGCAACCAAGAACTCTAAGATACTTCCCTACTTGCATCATATACAGGGGTTGAGGAAAAGGTTCACAAAGACAGAATTTCAGCACGTCCCCAGAGTCCAGAACGAGTTAGCTGATGCATTAGCTACTTTATCGTCCATGATCCAGCATCCAGATAAAAATTTCATTGATCCCATCCCAGTAAAGATTCATGATCAGCCAGCTTATTGTGCCCACGTTGAGGAAGAAGCAGATGGAAAACCATGGTTCCATGATATCAAGGAGTACTTGGCAACAGGGGAATATCCAGGACTTACCAACACTACTTAGAAGCGTACACTTCGTAGTCTATCCAGCAACTTCTTTCACAGTGGAGGAATCCTGTATAGGAGGACTCCCGATTTGGGTCTACTAAGGTGTGTCGAAACAAAAGAAGCATCCAGGCTATTGGACGAGGTGCATGCAGGGACCTGCGGGCCACACATGAATGGTTGTCTTAGAAAAAACGATACTCCGAGCAGGGTATTTCTGGATGACTATGGAAACAGACTGTATCCACTATGTTCGCAAATGCCATCGCTGTCAGATACATGCAGATATGATAAAGGCGCCTCCAAAGGAGCTTACTGTGACAAGCTCACCATGGCCATTCGCCGCTTAGGGAATGGATGTTATCGGACCTATCAAGCCTGCCGCATAAATGGGCACAGGTTCATCCTAGTGGCAATCGATTATTTTACCAAATGGGTCGAAGCAGCATCATACACGGCGGTCACTAAGAAGGTTGTGGCGGGTTTCGTCCGTGACCGCATTGTTTGTCAGTTCGGGGTTCCGGAATCAATCATCACTGATAATGGCTCCAATCTCAACAGCGACTTGATGAAACCAATGAGTGAAACTTTCAAGATCAAACACAAGAACTCCACAGCCTACAGGCCTCAGATGAATGGAGCTGTGGAAGCAGCCAACAAGAATATCAAGAAGATACTAAGGAAGATGGTCGAAAGTCACAAACAATGGCATGAGAAGTTATCATTTGCCTTATTGGGATACCGCACTACAGTCTGCACATCGACTGGAGCAACTCCCTACATGCTGGTTTATGGTATATAGGCGGTCATCCCCGCCGAGGTAGAAATCCCCTCCTTAAGGATCATACAAGAAGTAGAATTGGATGATGCAGAATGGGTAAAAGGTCACTACGAGTAGTTAGCCCTTATAGATGGGAAAAGGATGAATGCGGTTTGCCACGGTCAGTTGTATCAGAACAGAATGTCCAGAGCCTTCAACAAAAGGGTTAAGCCAAGGAAGTTTACACCGGGGCAACTGGTGTTGAAGAAAATCTTCCCACATCAAGATGAGGCCAAAAGGAAATTCTCTCCTAATTGGCAGAGTCCGTACATGGTTCACCGAGTTCTAACTGGAGGAGCCCTTATTCTTGCGGAGATGGATGGAGAAGTCTGGCCGAAGCCAATCAATTCAGATGCAGTGAAACGATATTATGTGTAACCACTTATGATTCCCTTAATGATGTAATTTGAACTACGCCTGACCTGATTCCCGTTTAAGAGGGGATACGTAGGCAGCCCTATGGGTTCGATCATAATTTAATAAAAATTCCATTTTTCCCCCGCTATTGGAGCTGGGGCAGAATTTTGAGGAGGGCCCTCAAAATTCCGAAGTTAATTTTAGTTCATGCATCGCCAGAAGCGCCAGCCCAGCAAACCGGGGCAGAATTTTGAGGAGAACCCTCAAAATTCCAAATATGTTTTTAGTCATTTAGCACAGCCGTCAGAAACGTCTGCTCAGCAAACTGGGGCAGAATTTTGAGGAGGACCCTCAAAATTCCGGAGAAAAGAGGTTGCAATGTCCTGAACCACGGCGCAGTCGTTGATTCATCTAAAGAAAACTATTTTCGATTATATACGTTATATTTGCTAAATCATGGATAATTATTATCTGAATTGCTGTTGTTTAGCGACGCTACCCCAATGACACACAACGTCAAGAGCCCGGGGAAGACGAACTAACCTTTCCCCTCACAGAACTCATGATTTTCTTTGGATGCAGGCACTCGACTTGCAATATCGTCAGGTATATTTATGTACGCATACTTTCCCAAGAATGCAACTTCTCAGAATCATCACTTGCCCGCAATTGCTATCCGTACCTAATCTCCCCAGCAGTCATATTGTCGTAATCGGCTATCAACTAAGAGATCTTACTACTGATCATCCTTTTACATTCTTGCACTGCATAAGACTACTTTTCTACCTTCCAAGGTTAAGCTCTACCTCCATCTGCATTTTGCATAAGGCTACTTTTCTGCCTTCCGAGGTTAAGCTCTACCTCCACCTGTATTTTTCATAAGGCTACTTTTCTGCCTTCCGAGACTAAGCTCTGTCTCCATTCGCATTTCCTGCATTTCATAAGGCTACCTCTCTGCCTTTCGAGACTAAGCTCTATCTCCATCCGCATTTCCTGCATTTTTGCATAAGGCTACCTTTCTGCCTTTCGAAGGTTAAGCTCTACCTCCATCCGCATATCTTTGCATTGCATAAGGCTACTTATCTGCCTTTCGAGACTAAGCTCTGTCTCCATCCGCATTTCCTGCATTTTGCTTAAGGCTACCTTTCTGCCTTTCGAGGTTAAGCTCTACCTCCATCCGCATATCTTTGCATTGCATAAGGCTACTTATCTGCCTTTTGAGACTAATCATTGTATCCATCTGCATTTTTGCATAAGGCTACCTATCTGCCTTCCGAGGTTAAACTCTACCTCCATCCTGCATAAGGCTACTTATCTGCCTTTCGAGACTAAGCATTGTCTCCATCTATATTTTGCATAAGGCTACCTATCTGCCTTTCGAGGTTAAGCTCTACCTCCATCATGCATAAGGCTACTTATCTGCCTTTCGAGACTAAGCTCTGTCTCCATCCTGCATGGCTGAAATATCGCCACTTTATTTTGAATGGCTGCAATATCACCATCTGCATTTAAATTTTCGCTCTGGCTGAAAGATCGCCACTCTTTGCATTCATTTGGCTGAAAGATTACCACCTTTTCATGGGCTGAATGATCGCCAACTTATTCAAAGGCGTCATAGTTCGGAGGCACCATCTGCATAGCCCGAGAACACCATTTCATGCCCGCGATTTTTTTTATGCTCCTCATGGCCCAGGACATCATAGTCTGAGGACGTCATCCTAACCGTCCAAAGACAACATTCATGGTCCAATGGGAACTTGCATCATGTTTAAATTATGCATAATACACGCTACATTGCTCACTTGCAGGTACACCGGCTAGCAAACAACCATCTCAGTAGGAGCGATCCCGCTCCGGTTCTCCGCAGTCTGTCCGACTCCAAATCTAATCATCACGTTCGTTCTTTTCGAATCCCCATTCGACACACTCCGTCAATGGTTTCTGAACTACATATGACCTGATTCCGATAAAACCAGGGATATGTAGGAGGCTCCAAATCCAGATCTCGGTCAAAACGCTTTTCAATCGCCGATCCGGTCAAAATTAGCCATCTTGTCTTTACCCGACAACTCTTTCATCCTCCTCGGGTAAAGAGGGGCAGCTGTTGATATCCAATTTTTCCCTATGTATTTTTGTGCCCAAAACACTTCCAAAATAACATATATGTGCATATATAAGCGCACCAAAAGGTTTTGGCGTTTTAATGATTTTTAAACCAATTTATGGCCTATTTTTACACCATAAAATCCAATAATTATTCCCAAAGCTTTCCATTTTGGAGAATAATTTATTGTATTCTCATACTTACGCCAAAATATATCCATCATGATTTTTGCACATTTTTTACAAATTCGTTTGGTATTTTTAAAGCCAAATTGCATATAATTGCAATACTAGCCTTTAAGATTTAATAGCATTTTATAATTACAAAATTGATCCCACTATTTTTAAATTAATATTTATATATTATTAGTTGATTTAGTACCTTTAATTTGCTTTTATAACAGTTTTACTATTTTTATAAAATAATAAAAGGAAAAATTGGCTATTTCAATTGTAGCCTCAATTCATTTCAATTATAACCCAAATTCCATTTCAATTTCAGCCTGAAATCAGCCCAATTTCGAACTCAATTGGACCAACCCAATTTATTCAAACCCAGCCCCTTGACCCGTTTTATCCAACCCGCCCGGAAATCCTTTTAATCCAGGCCGTTGAGCATTTTGATCAACGACCTTTTCCTTTTTAATTCTACCACCCCCAACCCTGACCCTCATTTCTCTTAGACAGCCACCTCTGAAACCTCTTCTCTCTCAAAACGCTCTCAAGCACTCGAAACCCTAATCGCCACCCTCGTCTTCTCTGACCATTATCTCGCCGGAGTCCATGGCTTTTCAGGCCATGGACGACCTGTGCTCACCTTCCTTCACTCCTAAGCCATGGGTGTTCGACATTTCGAGGTTTCACCTCAATGACGTTCATTCAGATCTTCTCAGATCTGTGGTTCTATGGCCTTTCCGGCCTTGCTCCGACGTATTCGAGCTTTAGAATCCTAGCCATGGCCATCTCTGACTCAAGACCAGACCTCTTCCAAGCCTTCTCATATCTAGGGTTTCAGAGAAACCCTAAAGCTATTCGAGGTTCCTTCCTCTTTTATTTACTTAGATCTGTGATGCATCCGTGCTATATTCAACGTTTTAAAGCTTTTCCCCAATTTTCTTTTCAAAATTTGTTCGCTTTCAATTTAGGGTTTTCGAAAAAATCTCAAAATAACTTCTGACTCTTCTTCTTCTTCTTTTCTTTGTGTGAATCTGTCTGTACCACGTTCTTATGAGTTTTTCTCTTGAGTTTTTATGTTTTCCATACGATGCATGTTCTTCTATTTTTGTGTTCTGTTCTTCCCTCTACTGGGTTCTATAAGCATGCTTTACATGTCTATCTCGTATGTTCCTCTACTGTATGTTTTACTGAGCTTTTTCTCCTTGCTTACCTTTACTGGACTTTGTTTGAACCCTAAGCATGTTTTATCTACTATTTTCCTAAACCCGTATCGCTTTTTCTTTTCTGAATTTGTTTGAGTGACAAGCTTTGCCTAAATGTATTCCCTGTGTTTCAAACTTGTTGTTCTCTCTGTTTGTTTCTCATAAGTCTCTGAAAGTGACTACTGAGCCTGTTCTATTTGTTGTTTTCTCATCTATGCATTTGATTCGAGTCAGAAACCCTAGTATTTGGGGTTTTTTTGGCAAGCTTGACTTTGTGTTTGGACTAGGGTTCCATTCAGAACCCTGACTCTCTTTTAGACTCATTCTGAGTCTGTGAACCTAACCTTCTTGGGTACTCTAATTTCTTGCTAGTTTTACATCAACTCTCTCTTGTCTCACATGTCTGTATGCTTTTTATATGACAAATTCTATTCTTTCAAAAGGCCTTTGGCCAGCTTGTGATTGATTCTGAGTTCCTTTTTTAAAATGTTTGATTGTGTGTTGTTGATTTTCTTTAAATTAAACCCTTCTCACCTTTTTCTGGTTGGATTCATTCACACTAAGATTCGAATCCTGATTTTACGGGCAGGTTGATTGATTGTCTTTCCTTGTTTGACCTAAACCGTGTACTACTAAACTGTTTCCTTAAATAGGTTTCTGTGTCTTTGCCCCTATTATACTGCCTCAGAAAATATTGTTTAAAACAATTCCTTTCCTTATTTATTTTTTCCTATTTGAATCAAATCCCTTAACCAAAGGGAAATAGCTTGTGATTGATTTCAAAACTATTCTCTTACCTTTTGATTTACTCACCTTCTGCAAGAGTAAAAGGGACTGCTCTTTTGCACTAAAGAAAGGGTTTTACAGATGCTTTCACAGACTTTTCTGCACAAAACACAGGCTTTTACACATTCGAATACTGAGTTCTTTCACAAAAAAAAAATTCTACTCTCTTCTTCTACTTTGTGCTTTCTGAAACAATTTTGAGCTCTCTCTCTAAACTCTCAAGTGTTCTGCTGAACTTAAGTCTGCTCCTGCTGTGTTTACTTGCCGTGATTGCTCTATTGTTCTTCTTGTTCTTGCTTTGCAACTGGTACGTTATTCTTAGTTGAATAATGCTTCTTCATTATGTGTTTACTTCCTAGTCTGTTATGTTCTTTTTTACTATATTTCTGCAACCCTGTTGTGCTTTTCTTATGTGAACTCCCTTTCCCTTTTCCCCTTTGTATGTGAGTATAGTTCCGGCCATAACAACACTTTGATATTGCTGTCTATGACTCTGAACTGGGTTCTTTGAACCTCCTAAATCAAACAATTCCCACTCCCTTCTCCCCTTTATGTGCTTGAGCCTGGACCTGAGTCTGGTGGTGTCCTAATCACCATCCAGACCTAGGTTTGACCCTCAAGGGTCTGCTCCTAACTTGTTTGACCAAACAAATGGTCAGGGGTGTGCCAGTCTGCACCTGTGGCTGGGTATGACCACCATTTGTTATGGCTCCCCAATTCCTTTTCACTTTGCACTTACTCCTAGCTCTAAGTTCTGCCCCTCTCTTGCAAGCCATGCTTTGGGACCCTTGAGCTCCCACTGAACTTGGATGCCTGAGGCCTAGCTATTCCGTACTGCACTATTCTAATTATAAATGGTATCCTGAGTGTAAGCAATGCCGGGAATCCTTGAGATTCCTTGGAACTTTGAAACACTTTGGATAAAGAGAAGGCTTTGGAAATCCGAAATTGGTTAATCACATGTTATTGGACATTAAGATTGAATTAGGCTGCTCGGATCTAGCTGTTAGTTTTTAATGTATTTATTTTCTTTCTTTTGGTCTGTAATAATTTGTATAAAGAATTTGGGGAATATAGTAAAAGGGTGTGGGAGGGGTTTTACATTCTTGCATCAGTAAGGGTAGAAACCATGCTTTAGGATTTTAATGTTTTTTTAGAAATCCTGCCTATAGGATTGTTCAATGTTTCTGATTCCACATCACTTAGAGACCATGCCTATAGGGTCAATGCTTCATTGTGCTACAAATCACATAGAAATCATGCATATAGGACTTAACGTTTATGTAATCAATGCATATAGAGATCATGCCTATAAGGAATGCATATGCATCAGGCAAACTGTAGGGTTAATTAACACAATCATCTTTTACAAGTTCAATAACAGGTTTTAAAAGTCAAAATAGATATCATGCCTATAGGATTTGCATCAAACTCATCTGATTCGCTTAAAGTAATAATGATCTATTAACTGGTCCTTAACGTCTTAATACAACAACGATTTCATAAGTCTTAATTCTTTGACAAAAACTCTCTTGACTCAGTATGCTTTTAAGTCCCTCAAATCGACATCTTTTTCTGAAACAGTTTCTTTCTAAACGTTCTGCCTAAATGTTTTACTCAGACCCTGAAATTGTCTTTTAAAATAGTTGCAACTTACCCTTTCCTTAGATATTTCTATCTCTGAAACTCTTTCACAACCATTTCTGTGTTTTATTTTTATTGCAGTCTATACTTTCTTTTCAAAACTCCTCTACATTAGACTACTTTTTCCTGAAACCAGTACCTTTTAAATCACTCGCTTGCAATACCTTAATTTCTGACAATTGGATCCAAGTTTCCTAATGCAGACTTTCTATCTAAACATATGGGTTGAACCAGTCCGTTCGCTGTTTAAGTTTAATTTAAAGACCAAATCAGTATGTGCCAAGACATGCTAAACTAAGTGTTTGTTTGATTAAGGGGTTTACTTGAGCCTTACCTATTTGTTTTGTTCATCCTTATATTTGTTACTTGTTTTGTATGTCGCAATTAGAATTTTAACCTTTGAACTCCATATATGCCTATATCCCTTTCCTTCCCCTTTAGGATTAGAAGTCCTGATACCCCAGGACTGATAGGTTAGGACGAGTACTAGCATGCAATAAGTAAATGAGACTGATCGCGTTTAAATACCTTAACGAGGTGGGAAGGGTAGAATATGGATATGATGACCGATGCGCTAATATCACGTGCGACCCCTCTTCTGAGGAGTGATCGCTAAGTATTGCATTGAATTGATCCATATTAATTATAAACTTAGGACTCCCCTCCCTTTATTTTCTTTCATCTCTTCTTGTAAAACTGTTCAAATCTCTTTTTCATGAATTTCTGCCCTCTCTACTTACCTCCAAAAATTTTCAACTTGGTCGCAATGTTATGTGAGAATCCTTATTTGAGCCTTGACTATTTACTTGTAAAGTCACAATTGTAACATGGCCGGGAACCACACTAGTGGATCTTGAGGGGTGCCTAACACCTTCCCTCGGGATAATTTCTAGCCCTTACCCTAATCTCTGGTCTCTTCATCTCAAACCCTTCTTAAAGTGTCCTAATGCACTATAATCATTAGGTGGCTACTCTTCAACCTCTAAACTCAATTCTCGAAAGGGGATAGAGTTGTCCTCCCAATGTCGTATACCCAATTTCTGACCCCGCGGTTAGAGAAAAAGAGGGTGTCGATAGCATTTGCGAAGGCAACCTCACAAATGCGAAGCTGGACTGCATGAGAAGCATTCGCATTTGCGAAGAATTTTTCACTTTTGCAAAGGACCAGTGCTCGCATTTGCGACCAGTTTGGTCGCATTTGCGAAGGCAGCAGAGATTCCAAATCTTCGCATTTGCGATAAGTTGTTCATATTTGTGAACCTCATGGTGCAAATGCGACATCTGCAGCCTGTTAAGTGTTGAGAATTCCGAGACTTAGCTTCATTTTCATATATTTTGAACCCTAGCTTCGATGAGAGGCAATTTTGTGAAGGGATTTTCATATCAAATCATTGGGTAAGTGCCTCTAAATAATTTCCAACTATATTTCATGATTTTACATAAAATATAACATCAAATTCGTGAGAAATCTAGGGGAAAATTTGGGAATTTTGTCAAAGTTTTAAACAATAAAAATTTGGAATTTGAGAGTCGAATAGAACTCGGATTTGAAAATAAAACATATATTTGGACTCGTGAGGCCATGGGTAGTCAAGATCTACCCTTGGACCTGAGTTTTGACCAGGCGGGCCCGAGGTTTGACTTTTTAGAAATTGAATAAAAATCACAGCTTTATTAATCAAAATTATTTTCTCTTGCATTGTGTGATGTATTCAAATCGTCGTTGGCTAGATTGAGTTGAGCGGAGGTGAATTTATAGAGGAAAATGCTAAATTAAGTGTTGAGTTAGCCGAATTGAGGTAAGTGTTTTGTCTAACTTATTTGAGGGAATTGTTTCTCCTATTTGTCATTGTTTGCTTCAAGCGGGGATGATACATATATGAGGTGACGAGCGTATATGTATATGCCAGGATTAATCAAGCTCGGGAGGTGGATTATGTTACACTTGTGGTTGTAGACCTTCCTGCTTCATGCCTTACTTGACTCTTAGATACTAAGAACATAGTATTAAATGTTAGAAATCAAGAGTTATCTTATTATAACTTGATCAAATTTGATGGAAAATCTCAGCATACATTGACTTGTCTAATTCAGTCACCTATATGTGTAATCATTACTACATTACTATGGCCGATATTCTTGAGATACTAGACTCTATACAATTAAGTTGTGGATCATTTGTGAGATTTGTGGAAGTATATGATTATTGAGGATTGTTGAATCATTGTTGACTCGGAAAGTTGTGATTGAGATTTGTTTGATATACCCGTTAAAATACTCTCCTTGATGTTATTTATGCTTCCTGCCTGTTTGTCTTTGAAATCCATATGCCTTGTACGGAAGAGTGTAAAGCACGAAGGGTGATGTCATAACACTGTTTATACATTATCATGTGAGGAAGAGTGTAAAGTACAAAGGGTGATACCGTGCCACGTTATTGAGATTAAAACCCCAAAGGGTGATGCCGTGCCACATTATTGAGAGTAAAAGTACGAAGGGTGATGTCCTTCCACAATATTGGGAGTAAAGGCACGAAGGGTGATGCCATGCCGTTTCATTTATATTGTTATACTTTATGTTTTCTTGAGGTCATGGCACGATAAGTGTTTCCGTGCAGGCGAGGATGAGGGGCATGCATTATGTTTGATATCACTCTACGTGTATACATTCATGTTTTTACCTTGAATTGTTATTGTTATAATTATAGATCTGATGTAACTTGTTACTATTGTTCTGTCATTGAGCTCTATCTCAATTGTTGTTGTGTTGCTCATATCTTCTACTTGCTTAAATTGCAAATACCATGCCTATTTCCTGCTTTTATAATTATACTCATGTCGTATCTATTTTGTTGCACTTTAGTATAAACCTTCCACCATGCTAGTCATTCACACCCTTACTTGTTAACTTGTAAAGATCATGTGTCTCCTTCTTAATTGTTATATTTGCACTTAGGCCTCCATTATGCTTGTTAATTGGAGATAATATTCCTTATTTTCCAATTATTGTTATTACTCACATGCTTCCGCCTAGACTTTTGTTGTTGCTCACATGTATATCCTTGTCCATTATTGCTACTTGCATATTTCCTACTTTGTAATTCTTGTTATCGGTATTTCTGTCATCTTGTTGGTTCTGTTATACGTACATTTGGAAGGATAAGTTGAACGCACGAAGGGTTTTACCGTGCCATTTGACATGAAATCTTGGATATACTCCTCATACCAGTAAAGATTGAAATTCTTCTACTGTGATTCCTTCTAGTAATTGTTGACTGTCTCGCGCAGTGGTATATGATACACTTATCTATTATGTTTTGAACTGCCTATATTGTTAGTCTAATATACAGCTTATAACAATAAGCATCTTTTAATTAAAAGCCTCGTCACTAATTCAATAAGGTTAGACAAAATATTTACCAGTACATGGGGTCGGTTGTACTGATACTACACTTTTGTACGTTATGTACAGACTTTTGGAGCAGAGCTGCTGGTGATGTCGAGTACTTACTCTAAAGTTGTTCGTGCATTCCGGATATAGCTGCCACTTGTTCTTGGTAGCTTAGGTTTTGCTAATATCTTTACGTAATTATGTATTAGTTTATCAAATTCCATGTCTTAAAAGCTCATGAGTCGTACTACCAGTTCTTGGGTAAATTTGTAAATGTTCAGATAAATCTTTGCTATTTCCTATAATCTCTTTTGGACTATATTTTTTGTTAGTAGACTTACCTAGCAGATCGAGTTAGGTGCTATCACGACCAGTTATTTTTTTTTCTGATCGTGACAAGGTGGTATCAGAGCACTAGGTTCGTAGGTTCTACAAGTAATGAGCAAGTGTCTAGTAGAGTCCTGCAGATCGGTATGATGACGTCCATACCTATCTTCGGGAGATTACTGGGAATTTAGGAAAAATTTCCCTTTCTTATTTCCTTATCATGCGACCTTGTTTTAGCTTGAAATGTACAACTTTGACTCCTCTCAATCACTTATATGTGAGGTTGTGCAATTAGTATTCATTATATGTCGACGATTGGTGATGCTGTAGATAGATTACAACGAGTTATGCATGCTTGTTTATCATTGCGATATGTTGTCTAGCCTAAAAAACAGAGGGGGTGTTAAATCATCCAGTCGTTCATTCATGGTATGAGGTTGGTTCATATGACTGGTTGGCATGTACAGATTTGGGAAGATTGACTGGTGGCCTAGCTATTGTGATTAAGGTGGGTTCATGGCAAGGTGTCGATTTGAGTATAACCGGTGGGCCATCTCCTGCATGATGAGTTTGGATCGTGTGTCTCGTATGAGGTTTCCATTCAGTGGAGTGCAAGTGTTATTATTTCAAAGCATTTGGCGGAATTTGTTTGACTATTGCAATAATGGGTAAGAGCTTGACAGAGTCTTCGGGGTGTTCTATGATTAGTATTGCATGAATTTTTGAAGTATTCAACTAAATAGTCGTGCGGGATCGGGGCATGCTGTGAAGATTACTTTGAGGTGCTGATGAGGTATTCTATTTCTCTGAGCTAAGTGGTGGAGTCTGCTAAAGACAATCGGATTGTAGGATCATGGGCCGTATCAGTTTTTGGACCGAGAGATTGCTTGGTTATTCCTTTAAATGGGCATATACTGGTGAAACACGGGTTTTTCGATGCGTATTAGCTATGTATTGAAGATCAGAGTAAGATGAGTGATTATCGAGAAGGTTCTGGTAAGTTCCAGGTCTTATGTAGCCTTTAAGGACTTTTGAATTTTTCTATGGGCAGGCTTGAAATTGGTAGCGAATGGTAATCGGATCTGCAGTATTTCCTTGTCAAGAAAGGTCTACATGTTAATATTGAACTGATGTAAGAAATGGCTTCGGGTTCCCAAGAAGTTCCCCCAGGGAGGTCATGTCAGATTGAGTTACTTTCGGGTTGGCAGTCTATGTGACTCGGTTGAGTTAGAGGTGACTGGTTCTGATTACTCGATTATGTGTTACCGAGTTTCGAAGAATTTATCATGGTTATGACCAAAGTCGGAGTTGATGTTTTCTACAGGTATAGAAGCTATATTGCTATAAGATGTTCATAGTGTTGCAAGTAATCATGTTAGAGACGATGCACCGTGTAGGGTTGAAAAGTTGCATGTACAAGGTTGCAGTTAATTTTGGAGGGAAGGATATGAGTTCTTCATGATACGGACGATTTCGGGTATTTAAGGTTTTGCTGGCACTATCTGTTCCTACCGGAGGAGAGTTCTATTGTTGGCAGGTACATTGTGTTTTGACTTATAAGTATTTTTCGTACGATGATGTAGTATGAGTCACGTGTCAGCCATTTGTGTAGCGATGTTGAAATTTAGGTATGAAGATTCTGGTATTCGTAAGGTTTAGAGGCTGGATAATCTCGTTGGCAAACTATTCTTGGATTGCGAGCTGTGAAGAAATGTTGAGGACCGGATGATTGATAGTAAGTGTTATTGGAAGGATGCCATGGATTTTGGAAGGTTAATTTCATGTTTGGGGATGATGGGAATTTGGTTTGGGGGTTGCTTTTGAGCCTAATGAGAATGTGTATTCCGTATCTAATTGGATTTGTTTGTTCTTGCGTAGTTGTTACCACATGTATATCATCGGGCGGAATGGATGTTATTCGCACCTTGGTTTATGTTATATGTTTCTCTCTTATACTATGATGGGTTGTGAGGGTTACATGATTCTTTACACGCATATTGTGATTCAGTTTAGGCCTCATGGCACTATGGGCGAGGTGGCCTTCGTGATGTTGATTTGCTAATTGCACCATAATTGTGCTTGTCCTTCTCAGTATTGTTTGTTTCTAATAATTTTCTCACAGTTATATTTTCTGCACTTTGTTGTGCTTGATGTTGATGCACATGTGGTCAATAAGCCCGATGTTTTATGGCTTGTTGGGTACCCTATGTGGATTGATATGATGGGATCGGGTTGCACACCACAACAGTACAGTGATCAAATGTGACTCCTTATTCCTATTTCGTGTATTTTGCTTTCACCTTGTTGAAGATAGTTCACAGTAAAATGCTAACATTTCCCTGCCTGCTTAACTTGCTTAGTAGCCTTCTTATTTAGTTTTCTTACTATTATCTATCATGTCTGAATTATTACTTGTTAGTACATGGAATCGGGTTGTGTGGGGCTTTATATGATCATTGTTGGTACTTGTCGATGAGGCTGCTTGTATTGGCTGAGATGAGGTTTCTAGACCTAAGATTTTGCGCTATTGTATTGAGATGAGGAAGGTTTGGAAGAATAACACTATATTTTGTCGAGGATTTGGACAATAGCCCTGGTCGGGCGAGTGAGTTTCTTGGCTTATTGATCAGATGATTGGTTAAGCGGTTATGTGTGTTTCTTTCATCATCGATGGGGTATGAAGGTTTTGAATGAGGTTCTAATTAATATGAGGTTTGCTACCGGCACCAGATTTGTTTTTGGGCAGTAATTGTGGTTAGCAGTTCCTAATGTGAGTGTCGAAGTGATGAGGTATATCATGTGACTACATCTTGGGTTAAGGTTATGATTTGATACAACTTGTTCAGACATATACAGTGTGTAACTTTGGGATTCGGGTCTTGTAATGTATTTTGGATGATAGAGATTGGGTTCTATGGTTTTAGGACTAAGGTTGAAATAAGGATCTCTAATGGTGTTATGTTGGCTAGCTTATGTGGAACAACATGACATGGGATCACCTCAGGTTGATGCTTAGTAAGTTACACCAGGATTTGATAGCTTTGGAACGACTCCTGGCACGTTCGAGGATGAACGTATGTTTAAGTGGTGGAGGATGTAACGACCTGACTTGTCGTTTTGAGTATCTGCACTACGATCCATATTTTGAGGCTCATGTATCTCCTCATGATATATTATGACATGCGTAAATCGTCGGTATTGGTTTTCAAGTTATCCGGAATCGATTTGGAAGAATGAACTTCAAGATTTAAGTTCTAAATTGGAAGAATTGACCAAGTTTGACTTTTTAGTATTTGACCTCGAAATGGAGTTTCGTTAGTTTCGTTAGCTCCGTTGGGTGACTTTGGACTTAGAAGTATGTCCGAATTGTAATTTGGAGGTCAGTAGTTGAATTAGTCTTGAAATGGCGAAAGTTGGATTTTTGACCGGGAGTGGAATTTTTGATATTTGGGGTCAGATATCAATTTAAAAAGTTGGTATAGGTCCGTAAAGGCAAATGTGACTTGTGCGCAAAATTTGAGGCCAGTCGGACATAGAAGTTGAAGTTTCAAATTTCATTGATTTTGACTTGAGGCGTGATTCATCATTTCAAGGTTGATATGCGTGATTTGAAGCTTCGGGTAGGTTCGTTTTTTCATATAGAACTTGTTTGCAAAATTTAGCTCTATTCGTAGTTGATTTGATATGTTTCGGATGCTCGGTTGCGATTCTAGAAGTTCTTGAAGTTTAAATTAATCTTCATGCATTTTAGCGTCCGATTCGTGGTTTTAGAGGTTATTTTGATGTTTTGATCGCGCGAGCGAGTTTGTATGATATTTTTAGACTTGTGTGCATATTTGGTTTAGAGTCCTGAGGGCTCGGGTGAGTTTCAGATTGGTTTCAGAATGATTTTTCATAATATTTGATTGCTGGTTTTGGTTTTGTCGCATTTGCGATGTGTTGGTCACAAATGCGGCCATCGCATTTGCGAAGGCAACCTCGCAATTGTGAAGCTGGGCTGTAGGAGAAGGATTTACATTTGCGAAGAATTTTCTGCTTTTGCGAAGGAGCAGTGCTCACATTTGCGAAGGCAACAGAGATTCTCAATCTTCGCATTTGCGGGGTTGTCGTTTGCGAACCCCATGTCGCATATGCGACATCTGCAGCCTGTTAAGTGCTGAGAATTCCGAGACTTAGCTTTATTTTCATTTAGTTTGAACCCTAGCTTCAATGAGAGGTGATTTTGGGAAGGGATTTTCATACCAAATCATTGGGTAAGTGCCTCTAATCAATTTTCAACTATATTTCATGATTTTATATAAGATTTAATACCATATTCATGGGAAATCTTGGAAAACTTTTGGGGATTTTGTTAAAGTTTTGAAAAATGAAATTTTGGGATTTGAGAGCCGAATAGGACTCGGATTGAAAACAAAACATATATTTGGACTCGTGAGGCCATAGGTAGCCAAGACCTACCCTTAGATCGGGCGGCCCCGGGGTTTGACTTTTATTGACTTTTTAGAAATTACATAAACATCACAGCTTTATTAATCGAAATTATTTTCTCTTGCATTGTGTGATGTATGCAAGTCGTCATTGGCTAGATTGAGTCAAGCAGAGGCGAATTTGTAGAGGAGAAGGCTAAATTGAGTGTTGAGTTAGCCGAATTGAAATAAGTGTTTTGCCTAACTTTGCTGAGAGAATTTTTCCTCCTATTTGTCATTGTTTGCTACATGTGGGGGTGATATATATATATATATATATATATATATATATATATATATATATATATATATATATATATATATATATATATGAGGTGACGAGCGTATATGTATGTGCCAGGGTTAATCAAGCTCGGGGGATGGATTATGCTACACTTGTGTTTGTAGAATTTCGTGACCTTCCTGCTTCATGACTTACTTGACTCTTAGATACTAAGAACATAGTATTAAATGTTAGAAATCATGACTTAGCTTATTATAACTTGATTAAATTTGACGAAGATTCTGAGTATTCATTGACGTGTCTAATTCGTTCATCTCTATGAGAAATCATTACTACATTTCTACGGTCGATATTCTTGAGATACTAGACTCTATGTGTTGTAGATCATTTGTGATATTTGTGGAAGTATTTGAATAGTACGATTCTTGAGGACTGTTGAATCACTGTCGACTCGAAAATTTGTGATTGGGATTTGTTTGGAATACCCGTTAAAACACTCTCCTTGATGGTATTTATGCTTCATGCCTGTTTGTCATTGAAATTCATATGCTTGGCAAGGAAGAGTGTAAAGCACGATGGGTGATGTCGTGTCATGTTATTGAGAGTAAAAGCACGAAGGGTGATGGCATGCCATATTATTGAGAGTAAAAATACGAAGGGTGATGCCGTGCCATATTATTGGGAGTAAAAGTACGTAGGGTGATGCCATGCCATTTTATTTATATTGTTATGCTTGTATGTTTTCGTGAGGTCATGGCATGATGGGTATTTTCATGCAGGTGAGGATGAGGGGCATGCATTATGTTTAATATTAGTCTTCCGTGGATACGTTCATGTCTTTACCTTGAACTGTCATTATTATAATTATAGATTTGATGTGACTTTTTGCTATTTTTTTATCATTGATCTCTATCTCAATTGTTATTTTGTTACTCATACCTTCTACTTGCTTAACTTGTAAATACCATGCCTATTCCCTGCTTTTATATACTTATGTCGTATCTATTCTATTGCACTTTAGTATAAGCCTTCCACCATGCTAGTCATTCATGCCCTTATTTGTTAACTTGTAACGATCATGTTTTTTATTTTTCTTAATTGTTATATTTGTACTCATTCCTCCATTATTCTAGTTAATTTTTTTTGGCAATCCGCTAGGCAAGCGCCTAGGGCTAGTTTTTTATTAATAAAAGAAAAACCAAAATACAACAATTAGGAAAAGTATAAATAAGGGGGACAATAGCACCGATATTGTTACCCATATGCCTTGGCTATATAATCACTTCTCTGCGCCTCACATTGCCTTATGATGGCAGCCTCATGTAGAGGTTCATGGTGTAGCTGCCGGCAACGTCTCACGAGGGCATATAATCTCATAGCCATGTGGATATTTTTCCAAAGACATAGGACAAAGGCAATACTAACCGTGCTAAACGTTACCTTACCAATCCTATTGAGGCAAAGAGAAAGCCTCATCTTCTAGAAAGCATGTAAAAAATAGGAACTTGAAAGTACCAAGTACTGTATGATCGCCATAGAGTTTATAACACACTCTATGACGCTATTACAAGTGATGATGCTTTGAAAATGATAAACTAAGACAATGTAGAAATTAGAATCTTGCCCCTCATTTATCAAACTTGTGAGTTCTTCAATTTGAACGTCCTTAAAATCCTCTTTAACTGTCTTCAAATAATCTTCAAAGTTTTTCATTTGTTGTCGTATCTATTGGATTTCGTAGATTTGGAGGTGGCAACCCCTTTTTTCTTTGCAGCTCTTATTGGGAGTTGCCTGAGTGTTATTTCTTGAGTCACTTTCTTTTTTTCAGTTTTGTTAGAAGTGAAATCTCCAGTTGTAGCCGCCTCTTCCGGACAAGATTCAATCAAGTCATCCTCTTTTGCTTCTTCGGATATGGCAACGCGTAAGTTGTCCTCAAGTTTTTGATTAGCTTCATCTTGTATAACCATCCACAATGGTTCATGCCTCTTCAGTGTCTTTGCACTACTTGGTTCCTGTCTGTTTGTCATTGAAAAATTCAGCTTCAGTCCGGTCATTTTTGAGTATGATGAGAATGCACTTTTGTGTGGTTTTGGACTGCCCAAAGCATACAACAACTTTCTGTCCTCCAACGAAATAGCAGGTATATCAGTTACCATTACTTTGGCTCCAGTCATGTTTGCATTAGACTGCTGCTGTCCAGTCGTGTTTGCATTGGACTGCTTCTACCCAGTCTTGTTCGCATTGGACTGCTGCTGCCCAGGATTAGTATTAACATCAGCTGCACCATCTGATGCAATATTCACAGCAAACTCAACGGAAGCTACTTGCGTAACTGCTTCAGCATTGTGAGATGTACCAACTAGTGTAGCTGGTAGTTCTGCATTATTTCGAATTACAGTACTTAATGTACTAGCAGCCATCATCTGCTGATCGTCGGATTTCCCATTTGCATTCAATGTTTTTTCTAGACCATCCTCTTCCTTACCCAGTTGTGCAGATGTATCAGCTCGATTATACCTTGAGTTATAACCTGTAGCAAATTCCTCAGTCTGAGCAACCATATCATTTGAGACTGCATTGACAGGCTTACCACGATTATCCTTCACCTCTTTCCATTGTCCTCCTAAATTTCCAGTAGGTTTTTGACCTGTGAAGATCGCAATAGTTCCTGTAGCACTAGCCTTACCTTTCGTCTTATTTTGAGTATGTGAAGTGTCATCGACCACTCCCTGCATTTGAGTCACATTGTCATTTTCTTGCAGCTGATTGGCATCTCTTATTGCATTCAACAATTGCCTTCCTGAAGTAGAGGTCCATTTTGGTTCGAAACAGCAGCCAAATTACCCTGTTTCTCTGAAACAAAGTCCTTGGCTTGAACCACATCTTCATCAGTAGCCCGTTTCTCGTTAGATTTGTGTTCCATTAAATTTGGATATAGCCTCCAGCACTCTATCATATCATGGCCCTGCAATTTGCATTCCTTGCAATATTTTGGCACGAAGTCATACTGGATTTTCACCCTCAGTTCTCGCAACTCCAGTAGCCTCATTCTCAATGTCCATACGCACTCTCTTCGGCAAATCTGCTTGTAGGTCGACAAGTACCTTTACTCTAACACAGCTAGGCCTTATTTCGTTTATGGTTGCCAAATCCAATTGTTATGGTTTTCCAACAGCAGATGCTAGAGAAAACAAATATTCTTTCACAAAGTACGTGGGCAGTAAATGTGGAAATGAAATCCATGCCATCGCCATAGGTGTTTCTTCTCCGACTTTGAAATTTTTATCATAGATGAGCTGTCTCATTTGGTATTCATAACCATCTTTTGCCTTAATATAGTAGGTGCTTTTTGACATGATTTTCTGAAAATCCTCCCTCAAAGTTAGACGAATCAGTACATGTTTGTCTCTCAACAATCCGATATTACAATCTCCTTTAATACCACATTGTACAGGGATTAATCGACGCAATTCCTAGAGATCTGGCCATCCGTAAGAGAACTTACCCAGCACAACATACTGTAGACCTTCAATAATATTCATTCTATCCACCTTCGATTATGTAAACTTGACAAAAGGTTGTCCATGTAAGAAAGTAGCTGGTTTGAAAGGAATTGGCTCAACCGATGCATCTTTCTCGTTCATCTGGTTGTTGATTGTTGATGGTTTTAACAATCTGCTATAATCTAATGGTTGGTTGTTTTTATTTGTTGCTGTTTTTGATGGATCGAAGCTTGTTGATGGCTGACCAGCCATAGATGAAGGCTGGTCGCCGGCCATTATGGCCATTGAGCTCAGATCGCCACTTTTTTCCGCGATGAATAGTAGCGGGATCTACTGTTCCATTCACTGTTTGGGCACTGTAGCGCTACTATTTTAGACTGTTTGGAACTATTTGACACTATTTACTGCTACAGTGACGACGGATTTTTTTTAATTTTCTATAGAAGACTACTTAGAAATTAGGTCTTAATTTTTCAATTCCCCCTAGCCAGATTGGTTATTAGAGAGTATTATTCTAGTTAATTGGAGATGATATTCATTGTTTTTCAATTGTTTTTATTACTCATGTGCTTTTCACCTAGTCTTTTACCGTTGCCCACATGTATATTCTCGTCCATTGTTGCTATTTGCGTATTTCTACTTTGTAATTTCTGTTATCAGTATTTCTGTCATCTGGTTGGTTCTGTTATACGTACATTTGGAAGGATAAGTTGAACGCACAAAGGGTATTTCCGTGCTAATTGATTTGACATATAAATTATTTATATATGGTGAGGGAGATATAGAAGCACGAAGAGTGTTACCGTGCCATTTGACATGAAATCTTGGATATACTCCTCATACCAGGAAAGATTGAAATTCTTCTACTATGATTCCTTCTAGTCTAATGTACAGGATATAACAATAAGCATCTTTTAACTAAATCCTCATCACTACTTCGACGAGATTAGACAAAATACTTACCAGTATACGGGGTCGGTTGTACTGACATTACACTTATGTAACTTGTTTACAAACTTTTGGAGCAGAGCTGCTGGTGATGTCGGGTGCTGACTTTGAAGATGTTCGTACATTCCGGATATAGCTGCCATTTGTTCTTGAAAGCTTATGTTTTGCTAATCTGTTTATGTAATTTTCAAATAGAACGTGTAACTATTTGTATCCGTTTTGCAAATTTCAAGTCTTAGAAGCTCATGAGTCGCAGTACCAGTTCTTGGGTAAATTTGTAAATGTTCAAATAAATCTTTACTATTTTCCTATAATCTCTTTTGGACTGTATTTTCTAATAGTTGGTTTACCTAGCGGATCGAGTTAGGTATCATCATGACCAGTGCTTCTTTTTGGGTCATGACAATTTTTTTGTAAATAGCCATCAACGACACACGAAAAATTCTAAGGCCCTAAGGAAAAGCCAACTTCAACAGCATACATGAGATAACTCAACAGAGAATCTATTTTAGAAGCTTATTAAAGTATTTTGACACCCAAAGAGCATCTAAAATTATAAAATTTCATAACAGACAATTGTTTATTTGGGGTTTTCCTTATCAAGAGATATAGATACATTTGTGTCTGTTAAAAGAGAAAAGTATTTTATCCACTTTACGACAATTATGAAACAAAACTTTAGACTAATTTATTAGTTGGAATGAATGCAGGGGACTTCGGCTGAATTTGTTAGAGTTTATAAATCCAAGTGTGAAATTTATTAAAATACTTATAATCATATAGCTATTTCTAAATCAAGTGTCATGCATCGAGAATTTATCAACAGAAAGAACAGTCGTTTTAACTTTAACAACCATTTTAAGCTTCAATAAAATCTATTTTTATAAACAACTTGCTATGTTTAACAATAATAGATAAAAAAATATTTATCTATTATGTAACTGGAGAATCCATCAACATAATACCTAGTAGAAAAGATCATTAAACTTAATCCAATTACAATTATCAAGTCAACACTATTGAATATTAACCCATATTTAATCAGAGTAATTCAATATAATAAAGTAATACATAAATTCTTTAGAATAATAAAGAACTAAACATCATCTCTCAAATAAATAAGTAAAAGTTTAACATTACTTGAGGATAAACAAATATGCATATAAGGCTTCTAAATATTTTACAGTAATAAATCTTCATCACCAGTTTCAGGTTCTGATTCGATGCCTTCAATAATATAATCATCTAAGGTAACATTAGTGCTGATAACATCAAGATCATTTCTTCCCCAGTTCATAAAGTCTTCATCTTCCTCAAACGTACACGAGAACTCTTGAGCATTTTGTTGAAAAATTTCTTCACTGACAACACCACCAGTAAAATAAGTAGAATGACCATTCAAGACAATGGACCAATTGGGATGAAGATTAACCTTGACATAAAAAACTTGTTCTGCTTGAGATGCAAGCACAAATGATTCATTTGTTGCTAGCTTTCGGTTAGTATTGATATTAACAAAACCATATTATCTATCTTCACACCTTTTCCAATGTTATCAACATCCAATCACTCATATTTAAATAAAATAATCTTTTACCTTCGAGATATTGAAGTTCTACTATTTCGGTCAGAGTACCATAATAATTTATATTTTGACCGTTCATTATTTCTCGTACTAAAACACCACTATTCTACTTCACCATGTTTCCTTCAATTTGTTTAATATAAAATCTAAAACCATTTATCTCATACCCTTTGAATTTTTGGAATCCATCAAAAGGACTTCTAGCCAAAGAACCCGCAACTTACATGTGAATTTCCTTTCTTATGCATTTGCACAATCTGTACAATAATAAATAAACAAAATAATGATGCTAAAAGGTATTACAAATAAAAATTAACAATGTAATGAAAACTTACTCGATGGAAAAACCAAGCGCCGAAGTTCATGTTCCTATTGTTCTGCTCGTACTCACTATTTAAAATAACCATAATAATTGAAAAAAGGCTAGTAAAATCAAGTAGAAATGTGCAATGGCATAAAGAAACATACTGTAAAAATGGTTGAACTTCTTCACAATTTCTCAAAACTTAAAGATGAGCTTGTTTTCGCTCAAGCTCTTCAAGATTTCTAGATATAACTCTTAATAAAGGGCAACCCTTTTGTTCAAAAATAATAATCCACTGAATGTATCAACTTGATCACCTTCATAATTTTTGTCTACTGGATTATTCTCTTTCCCACTTCTGTGTAAATACCTTGTACAAAAGATCAGACTTTCTTCAACAATATATCCTTCTACAATAGATCTTTCAAGTCAACATCTATTACGAACATAATATTTTAATTTGCGCAAGAATCTACATGATAATAATAGGTAGTTAAACGCTTAGCATGATAAATTAATAAACCACAAAAGTTAAATTGAAATTATGAAATACAAAAACATACCACTCTATTGGGTACATCCACCAGTATATTACAGGTCCAGCAATCTTAGTACAAACATACCGCTCAATTTGCCTCTTGGTTTATTGTTAATATTTTTTTAAAAATAAATTTTCCTCTTATCTGGGGGTGTTTTATTAATCAAAAGCTGGTTCTCATTAGTACAACACAAGGGCCCTTCAAAATATCTGGCGAGGTGATAATATAATACAAGTTTACCTGCCACCACAACCAACAATATATTTGATTCCAATACTTGGTATTTGACTTTTGTATAGGAGAAAGGGCCCTTAGAACCCTTGGGAAGTTGCTGACTGGAGAAGTCGTAAGTTTCAGTCCGAGATTTTGCAGCCAATTTTGTTAAACAATCAGCGAGTTAGTTGGCTTCTCTATAGCAATGATTGATATGTATATTTGTCTTATACCTTATATGTATCATCTTATCAGTGATATGATCCATCCTATAATTAGTCTCTTTTTCCACCCTTAAAATATCAGCTAGCAAGAGTGAATCCATCTCTAAAGGGAAAGTTGTATGTAACGATCCGGCGGGTCGTTTTGAAAATTAATGCCCCGATCCCCTATTAACTGCTTCCCCCGTATCATTTTCTTCTATTGTGATTTGCCGGGATGGTTCATCTTGAGTTTCAGAGTATTTTGGGACACTTAGTCCCTAAATAAGAGTTTAAGTCTTAGAATTTGGAGTGTAATCGAAGCAGTATGAAAATGGCTCCAGAATGGAATTCCATCAATTCTGTTAGCTTCGTTCTTTGATTTCAGGCTTAGGGGCGTGTCTGGATTGTGTTTTGGAGGTCCGTCGCTTATTTAAGCTTGAAATGGAGAAATTTAAATTTTTAGAGTTTCAAGCCGATAGTGGAATTCTTTAAGTGCAAAATGTAGGGTTAATCGGACATGGTTTGGTTGGTTTCGGCATCAATTGTAGAATTTTAAGATTTCAAATTCATTAAGTTTGGATTAGAGGGTAATTTTTAGTTTTAGCGTTGTTTGATGTGATTTGAGAGCTCGACTAAGTTCGTATGATGTTTAAGGATTGGTTGGTATGTTTGGTTGAGGTCTTGGGGGCCTCGAGTGAGTTTCAGATGCTTAACGGATTGAATTGGGATTTAGATATTCTGCTGAAGATTGTTGGACCAGTTGTTTTCGCACTTGCGAATTTTGGACCACAGGTGCAGTGCCGCAGAACGGCTGGGACGCCGTAGAAGCGGAAAGGGACCTATGCAGCTGAGACTGCAAGTGCGGCTAGGGGACTACAGAAGTGGGACTGCAGATGCGGCCTGGTGACCACAAATGTGGACCCAGCTCGGATAAGTGACCTTCGCACCTGTGATGATTTTTCCGCAAGTACAGAACCGCAGATGCGGCCCCATGAGCGCAGATGCGAAAATAGCTGAGCAGAAAAGAGGATTTCGAGGGTTTGAAATTTCTTAATACAAAACTTGTTTTGGAGCTCGGTGGGAGGCGATTCCTCAATGGAATTTGAAGGAAAGCTATTGGGTGACTAATCCTAACTCTAGTTTGGTCATAATACATTAATCAATTGTTGTATTTCTCGTCTAACTAAGGAATTTGAGGGTAGAAGTTTGGACATGGGGGAAAAAGCTCCCCAATTGAAAATATGAGGTTTGAATGGGAATTAGACATCGAATTTGGATGATTTTTGTACGAGTGAACTCATAAGTGAATGAGTGTCCGTAATTTGTGACTTTTACCCGATTCCGAGACGTGGGCCCGGGGAGGATTTTTGGGCGTTTTCCTATTTTCTTCTTTTAGTTTTGAATTTATTAGCTAAATTAGTTGCGTGTAGCTATATTTATGTTATGTAATTGATTTCATTAGATTTGGGCCCCTCGGAGTTGGATATTTATGGCAAGAGCGTGATTTCAGATTGATTTTGAGCTTGGTTCGAGATAAATGACTTGCCTAACCTTGTGTGGGGGAACTCCCCTTAGGATTTGGTACTGTTGTTATATAAATACGGTGTACGTGAGGTGACGAGTGTGTACACGGGCTATTTGTAGGAAATTCCCATTTTCATTAAGTAAATATCTATGTTTCCCTTAAATATATTAATACCAGTACATATAGTCATCCTATTTAGTTATGAAAGTATGCCTACGTGCCTTAACTGTTTTAACTGCTTTAACTAACTACTTGAACTTTGTGAAGCATGTTTAGAGTAAGAATTACCTGTCTTTTTTTCATATGGACTTAATTAGAATTGTAGATTTTCCTTGTTGAAACTGTTGTTTATATTGAATGAGTTGTGTATTTATTTTGAGACTACGAAACGGTATTGCGGGAGATCCCCCTGCACTGGATATTTATTTTGGTACTACGGAATGGTATTCCGGGAGATCCTCCTGCTCATTTATGATTTGGTCTATGGGATGGTATCCCGAAAGATCCTCTGTACATTTACGTTTGGGCCTACGGGACGGTATCCCGGGAGATCCCCTGTTGCTATCTCTATGTATTAAATTGATGTTTTCTATGATTTCATTTTTCATTGACTGTTAGTATTCATATTTACTGCAATATTTCATATTGTTTTACCTTATTATTTATATAAGCCAGTAGGGCCCTGATATGATCTCGTCACTACTCGACTGATGTTAGGCTTGGCATTTACTAGGTATCGCTGTGGTGTACTCATGCCCTTTCCTGTACATGTCTTTCATGTGCAGATCCATGTACCTCTTCCCAGCCATATTTTCAGTGAGGCGAGGCGATCTTAGAGGCTTCGAGGTATATCTGCCACATCCGCAGATCTAGAAGTCCCTCTTTACTCTTCCTCAAGTTATAGACTTCCTGTATTTTCTTTGTTGATAGATTTTCTAGAGTTTAGAAACACTATGTACTTCTATAGCTTGTGATTCATGAGTTTTTGGGTTTTGAGAGTGCTTAAGTTCAGTTCGAGAGTGTTTTATTGTATATGCTGAGCGACATTTTAAACGTTTTTACTAGATTTACCTGTTAAATTGTTAGCTTTCATATTTTTCATTCTATTTCCGCAAATTGTTAGGCTTACCTAGTTGTAGAGACTAGGTGCCATCACGACAGTTCACAGAGAGAGAACTTGGGTCGTGACAAGTTGGTATCAAAGCTCTAGGTTCATAGGAGTCGTGAGTCACAAGATGGTTTATTAAAGTCTCACGGATCGGTATGGAGACATGTGTACTTATCTTCGAGAAGCTATGGAACTATTAGGAAAATTCCAAGCTTCCACAGAGGAGCCACCGGCAGCTCTATCCGGAGCCCATGCACCTGATACGCCTACTACTACTACTACTTCAGCTCTCTATAAGACCCCTGCACAGTTCATGAGCATGTACAACACTCTAGCTCAGACATGGTTGATTCCCCTTGCTGCAGCCACATCTCAGGCCAGGAGAGGAGCATAGACTCCTGCCGCTCGCACTCCAGAGCAACGGGTTAACATTGATGAGATCCTGGAGGTTATACCGGTACCAATTGTAGTCCCAACTCATCCCGGGAGAAGGGCAACAGTTTCAGAGGAGAAATAGCGGAGGCTTGAGAGGTATAAAAAGTACGACCCTCCTACATTCAGTGGTCTAGTATCAGAGGATGATCAGGGATTTTTGGAGGAGTGCCACCGTGTCCTCCGCACTATGGGTATAACAGAGACGAGTGGGGTTTCTTTCACTACCTTCCAGATTTGAGGGGCAGCCTATCAGTGGTGGCATACCTTTGAGTTGGACAGTCCGGCTGAGGCAGCTTACCTTACATGGACCCAGCTTTCGGATATGTTTTTGAGGGAGCATGTCCCTCAAAGCCTCAGTGACACATGTCGCGCGAAGTTTGAGCATTTGTGCTAGGGTACTATGATTGTTTCAGAGTATGCTGTTTGTTTCGGTGACTTGGCTAGACATGCACTGGCCTTGGTTTCTACAATTCGTGAGAGAGTTCACCGGTTTATTGAGGGGCTCATTCCCAGCATCAGGTCTAGCATGGCCCGGGAGTTAGAGATAGATATCACTTATTAGTAAGTGGTAAGTATTGCTAGGAGAGTAGAGGGCATGCTTGCTCGAGATAGGGAGGAGAGAGAGGCCAAGAAATATCAAGAGTCGGGCCATTATTCTGGTGCCCATGCCCCAGCTGCAGCTCATCATGGTATAGGCTATGTGAGTCGCCTCGTTCATTCATCTCTTCCAGCAGTCAGTGGTAATCTAGCTCCTCCTAGACCTTAGAAGCCTTATTATGCACCTCCAGTATCTAGTGCGCCTCATGTATGGGGTGCTTTCAGTGGTTAGTCTAGCAGACCTGGCCCAAGCCAAGCACAACCACCACATCCTCCCGGAGCTTTTTTTAGTGTGGTAACACACGCCATATGGTGAGGGATTTCCCTAAACTTAGGAGGGGTGTACCTCTATAGACTTCTTAGCCACAACATGCTCCACAGGGTTCCGAGGCTATGATTACAGCACTAGTTGCTACCCCACCTGCTCAACTAACTAGAGGTGGAGGTCGGGGAGGTAGAGGTCACCCTAGAGGGGGAGGCCAGGCTAGATACTATGCTCTTCTTGCCTGTACAGAGGTTGTTGCTTCTGATTATATCATTACAGGTATTGTTCTGGTCTGTCATAGAGATGCATCAGTTGTATTCGATACAGGCTCCACTTATTCCTATGTGTCCTCTTATTGCCCGCATTTGGGCGTATCTCGGGATTCTTTGAGTTCCCCTATTTATATTTCTACTCCTGTGGGAGATTCTCTTGTTGTGTACCATGTTTATCGGTCGTGTTTGATTGCTCTTAGTGGCTTTAAGACCAGAGCCGATTTATTATTGCTCTGCATAGAAGAATTTGATGTTATATTGGGCATGAGTTGGTTGTCACCCCATTATACTATTCTTGATTATCACGCTAATAGCGTGACACTGGTTATGCTAGGTGTACCACGATTAGAGTGCAGGAGTACTTTAGATTACACTCCAGTAGAGTTATTTTATTTCTTAAAGCTCAGCGAATGGTTGAGAAGGGGTAGAACGCGTATCTAGCTTATGTGAGAGATATCAGTATTGATACCCCTACAGTTAATTCAGTCCCAGTAGTGCGGGATTTCCTTGATATGTTTCTAGTTGATCTTCTGGGCATGCGGCCCGACAGAGATATTAATTTCGGCATTGATTTGTTGTCGGGCACTCAACCCATCTCTATTCCTCCTTATCTATGGCTCCTCCTGAGTTGAAGAAGTTGAAGGAATAGTTACAGGAATTGCTGGATAAGGGCTTTATTCGACGCAGTGTGTCACCTTGGGGTTCTCCTATCTTGTTTGTGAAGAAAAAGGATGGTTCTTTGTGTTTGTGCATTGATTATCGCCAGTTGAACAAAGTTACAGTGAAGAACCTGTATCCTTTACCGCGTATTGATGACCTGATTGATCAGTTATAGGGTGCTCGATTGTTTTCAAAGATTAACTTACGTTCAGGTTATCATCAGTTGATGATTCGGGAGCTAGATATCTCGAATACTACTTTCAGGACTAGGTGTGGTCATTACGAGTTCCTGATTATGTCATTTGGGCTGACAAATGCCCCAACAATATTTATGCATCTGATGCATATTGTATTCCAGCCATATCTTGACTTGTACGTCATTGAATTTATTGTTGACATTTTGGTATAATCCTGGAGTCGGGAGGATCATGAGCAGCACCTGAGGATAGTGCTTCAGACCTTGAAAGAAAAGAAATTATATGCGAAGTTCTCGAAATGTGAGTTCTGGTTGGATTCTGTGGTGTTCTTGGGCCACGTAGTATCGAGTGAAGGAATCAAGGTGGATCCGAAGAAAGTGGAAGTAGTGCAAAGTTAGCCCAGACCATCCTCAGCTATAGAGATCTATAGTTTTCTTGGTTTGACTGGTTATTACCGTCGATTTGTTAAGGGATTATCATCTATTGCAGCACCTATGACCAGGCTGACCCAGATGGGTGCTCCATTCAGGTGGATGGAAGAGTGTGAGGTGAGCTTTCAGAAGCTCAAAATAGCTTTGACTACAGCCCCAGAATTGATATTGCTCACAAGTTCGGGGTCTTATACTATCTATTGTGATGCCTCGAGGATTGACCTTGGAGAGGTGTTGATGTAGGACGGTAGGATAATTGTCTATGCATCTAGGCAGCTGAAGGTGCATGAGAAGAATTATCCTGTCCATGATCTCGAGTTAGCAGCAATTGTCCACGCCTTAAAGATCTGGTGTTATTATTTGTATGGTGTTGCTTGTGAGATTTATACTGATCACCGGAGTTTGTAGCATCTCTAAGATCACTATTTTGTACCACCCGGGAAAAGCCAATGTGGTGGCCTATGCTTTGAATCGTCGGGCAGAGAGTTTGCAGAGTTTGGCTTAACTACCAACAGTAGAGAGACCCATGGTGATGGATGTTCAGGCCTTAGTTAACCAGTTTGTGAGATTGGATATTTCGGAGCCCAATCGGGTCCTAGTCCTAGCTTGTGCGTTTTCTCGGTCTTCCTTGTTTGATTGTATCCGAGAGCGTCATTATGATGACCCTCATTTACTTGTCCTCAAGGACAAGGTTCCACATGATGATGCCAGAGATGTGACCATTGGTGATGAAGGGGTATTGAGGATGCAGGGACGGATATGTATGCCCAATGTTGATGGGCTTTGGGTGCTGATTCTAGAAGAGGCCCACAGTTCGCGATATTCCATCCATCTAGGTGCCGCAAAGATATACCAGGATTTGAGGCAGCACTATTGGTGGATGAGGATAAATAAAGATATAGTTGGGTTTGTAGCTCGGTGCCTCAATTGTCAGCAGGTAAAATATGAGCATTAGAGACCGGGTGGCTTGCTTTAGCAGATAGCAATTCCGGAGTGGAAGTGGGAGCGGATCACTATGGACTTCGTAGTTGGACTCCCACTGACTTTGGGTAGTTTGATCCTATTTGGGTGATTATGGATCGGCTGACCAATCCCGCGCACTTCATTCCTATGTGTACTACCTATTCTTCAGAGTGGTTGGCTGAGATTTATATCCGAGAGATTGTTCGCCTGCATGGTATTCCAGTTTCCATCATTTCAGATAGAGGCACTCAGTTTACATCATTGTTCTGGACAGCCGTATAACATGAGTTGGGTACTCGGGTGGAATTGAGAATAGCATTTCACCCCCAGATGGACGGACAGTCCGAGAGCACTATTCAGATTCTTCAGGATATGCTTTATACGTGTATGATGAAGTTTGGAGGTTCTTGGGATTAGTTCTTGCCACTTGCGGAGTTTGCCTACAACAATAGTTATCAGTCCAACATTCAGATGGTACCATATGAGGCTCTATATGGTAGGCGATGTAGATCCCAGGTAGGTTGGTTCGAGCCGGGCGAGACTAGATTATTGGGCACAGACTTGGTTCAGGACACTTTGGAGAAGATTAAGGTGATTAAGATAGACTTCGCACAACCCAGTCCAAACAAAAGAGTTATGCGGACCAGAAGGTTCTCAATGTTTCATTTACGGTAGGAGAGTGGGTCTTGCTTCGGGTTTCACCTATGAAGGGCGTTATGAGATTCGGAAAGAGGGGAAAATTGAGCCCAAGGTTTATTGGCCCCTTTGAGGTGTTGCGACGTGTTGAGGAGGTTTCTTATGAGCTTGCCTTACCTCCCAACTTGGCAGGAGTTCATCCAGTATTTCATGTTTCGATGCTCCGGAGGTATCACGATGATCTGTCTCACGTGTTGGATTTCAATTCAGTCCAGTTGGATAAGGATCTATCTTATGTTGAGGAGCCAGTGGCTATATTGGACAGGCAGGTTCTAAAGCTGAGGTCAAAGAGCATTGCTTCTGTAAAGGTTCAGTGGCGGGTTCAGCCGATCGAGTAAGCGACTTGGGAGACTGAGTAGGATATGTGCAGCCGTTATCCTCATCTTTTCACTACATTAGGTATATCACTATGGTCGTTTGAGGGCGAATAAATGTTTTAAGAAGGGGAGGATGTAACGACCCGACAGATCGTTTTGAGAATTAACACCCCGATCCCCTATTAACTGTTTCCGTCATGTCTTTTTCTGCTATTTTGATTTGCTGGGATGGTTCATATTGAGTTTCGAGTGTTTTGGGACACTTAGTCCCTAAATAAGATTTTATGTTTTAGAATTTGGACCGTAGTCGGAATAGTGTAAAGACGACTCCGGAATGGAATTCCGTCAGCTCTGTTGGGTGATTTCGGGCTGAGGGGCGTGTCCGGATTGTGTTTTGGAGGTACTTAGCTTATATAGGCTTGAAATGGCGAAAGTTGAATTTGAGTTTCGGGCCGATAGTGGAATTTTTTATATTGGGGTCAGAATCCGATTCCGGAAGTTAGAATAAGTCAGTAGTGGTGAATATGACTTTTGTGCAAAATTTGGGATCAATTGGACTTGGTTTGGTTGATTTCGGCATAGGTTGTAGAATTTTGAGATTCCAAGTTCATTAATTTTAGATTAGAGGGTGATTCATGGTTTTAGCATTGTTTGATGTGATTTGAGGGCTCGACTAAGTTCATATGATGTTTTAGGATCAGTTGGTATGTTTGGTTGAGGTCCCGGGGGCCTCGAGTGAGTTTCAGATGCTTAATGGATTGAATTGGGGCTTAGGCATTTGGCTGAAGATTTGCTACACCTGTTGTTTTTGTACCTGCGGATTTTAGACCGCAGGTGCCGACAACCGCAGGTGCAGTGTCAGAGAAGCGGCTGGGACGCCGCAGAAGTAGAAAGGGTCCTATGTAGCTATGACCGTAGGTGCGGCTGGGGGACCGTAGAAGCGTGACCGCAAATGCGACCCCAGCCTGGATAAGTGACCTTTGCACTTGCGATAATTTTTCCGTAGGTGCGGGACCGTAGATGCGGCCCCATGAGCACAGATGCGGAAATTGCTAGGCACAAAAGAGGATTTTAAGAGTTTGAAATTTCATAACACAAACCTTAATTTGGAGCTCGGTGGGAGGCGATTTCACGAGTGATTTGAAGGAAAGCTATTGGGTAACTAATCCTAACTGTAATTTGGTCATAATACATTAATCAATTGTTGTATTCCACATCTAATTAAGGAATTTGAAGGTGGAAGTTTGGAAATGGGGAAAAAGTTTCCCAATTGAAAATGTGAGGTTTGAATGGGAATTAGACATCAGATTTGGATGATTTTTGTACGAGTGAAATCGTGAGTGAATGAGTGTTCATAATTTGTGACTTTTATCCGATTCTGAGACGTGGGACAGGGGATGATTTTTGGGTATTTTCCTATTTTCTTGTCTTAGTTTTGAATTTATTAGCTAAATTAGTTGTTTGTAGCTATATTTACGTTATGTAATTGATTTGATTAGATTTGGCTCACTCGGAGTTAGATACTCGTGGTAATAGCATGATTTCAGATTGATTTTGAGCATAGTTCGAGGTAAGTGGCTTGCCTAATCTTGTGTGGGGGAACTCCCCTTAGGATTTGGTACTGTTGTTATATGAATGCCGTGTACGTGAGGTGACGAGTGCGTACACGGGCTATTTGTGGAAAAAATCCGTTTTCATTAAGTAAATATCTATGTTTCCCTTAAATTGAGCAAAACTAGTACATTTAGTCATCCTGTTTAGCTAGGAAAACATGCTTACGTGCCTTAACTATTTTCACTGCTTTAACTGCCTACTTGGGCTTTGTGAAGCATGTTTAAAGTAAGAATTACCTGTCTTTTTTATAGGACATAATTAGAACTATAGATTTTCCTTGTTTAAACTGTTGTGTATATTGAATGAGTTGTGTATTTAGTTTGGGACTACGGAATAGTATTCCGAGAGACTCCCCTGTATGTTTATGTTTGGGACTACGGGAAGGTATTTTGAGAGACCCCCTTGCACTGGATATTTATTTTGGGACTACGAAACGGTATTCCGGGAGATCCTTCTGTGCATTTACGATTTGGACTACGAGATGGTTTCTCGGGAGATTTTCCATATATTTACATTTGGGACTACGAGACGGTATACCAGGAGATCCCCTATTGCTATCTCTGTGTATTGTATTAATGTTTTTTGTGATTTCATTTTTCATTGACTGTTAGTATTTATATTTACTATGATATTTCATACTGTTTTACCTTATTATTTATATAAACCAGTAGGGCCCTAACCTGATCTCGTCACTACTCGATCGAAGTTAGGGTTGGCACTTACTGGGTACTGCTGTGGTGTACTCATACCCTTTCCTACACATGTCTTTCGTGTGCAGATCCAGGTACCTCTTCCTAGCCATATTTTCAGTGAGGCGAGGTGATCTTAGAGACTTCGAGATATATATGTCGTGTCCGCAGACCTAGATGTCCCTCTCTACTCTACCTCAAGTTATAGAATTCCTGTATTTTCTTTGTTGATAGATTTTCTGGAGTTAGAAACACTATGTACTTCTGTAGCTTGTGATTCATGAGTTTCCAGGATTTGGGAGTACTTATGTTCAGTTCGAGAGTGTTTTATTGTATATGCGGAGAGGCATTTTAAATCTTTTTACTAGATTTACCTGTTAAACTGTTAGCTTTGATATTTTGCTTTATTTTCGTAAATTGTTAGGCTTAACTAGTCATAGAGACTAGGTACTGTCACGACAGTTCACGGAGGGAGAGCTTGGGTCGTGACATTATATAACCGTTTTATATACACCAGGCCATTCCGAAAAGTGTTGCATAAGCTTCTGCAAGATTATGGTTGTTGCAACTATTAGGGAATGAGAATGCCATGATAATGCTGCCATTATCTTTCCTCAATGCACCTCCCAGTCCAGCTTTCCCATCATTCTTGTTAAAACTTCTATTTATGTTTAGCTTGAAAGTTCCATTCTCTGGTTTTTGCCATTGCACAACAATGCAATTTTGTTTGGGGTGCATCCTTACTAGAGTATCGCAAAACTGTTCAAAGGCAACTTGAGATTACAATTAGGATAAGTCTTATTGATTGCGGTTTCCACATTCCAACTGATTTGCTGCTTCAACTTATAGAAGTTGAATATATTTTTATTTACATGCCTGCAAGCACAAATTTCTTCCCATAGTACCCAACAAATAATAATAGGAGTAATACTTAACACTAGTTTATGTCCATCATTAATAGACTTAGTTTGCCACCAGGTATTTAACATATATTTAATAGGGTGAGGGTGATAGTTAATTCCAAGTTGAGAGCCAAAAAGTTTTCAAACATAACTAGCTGGAGTTTGTCTTTCCAAAGTCTCCAAACCAGAAATGACTTATTAAAAGGAGTATAAGAATGTCAAATCTTACCAATGTGTTGTTGCTTAGGTCTAGGATTTCTTATGTCAAGATATTTGTTGGAGTATTTTCCATTCTCTATAAGGTCCCAATAAACCGTATCCTCTTTGTCTTGATTTCCAATGTCAACTTTTAGGATATGATTTCTGGAAGGACATTCTTCAGCTTTCTAACACCCCACCTGCTCTCAGTGATGAATTCACAAACCAAAGTAACACTAAACCTACAAGATGACCTTTCAAGGTTCAATTATCCCACCAAAAACTACTTGAGCCTGAGTTGACTTGCCAGACCATGTACTTTTCCGCAATGTTTCTTATTTTACGAACATGCTTCCAGGCATGAGAATTCCCATTATTTCGAAACCAAATGAGATCTAATGCAATTTTTATGTCTAACATATGTTTCCCATAGGGATAATGTGAACCTGATCCCCTACCACATTTTCATAGTCAACATGTCACTGATATCTTCCGTCTTTCTAATACCAATGCCTCCCTCATTTGTAGGCACAGTGAGATTATTCCAGGAACTCCAATGGTACCTTTTATGCTCAATAGAGCTACCCCAGAAAAAATTAACAAAATATTTTTCAATTAATTTAAAAGTAGTTTTGGGGAGAGGGAGGAGGGGGGGGGGAAGGGGGACATAGCATATAAAGTATAAATGGGCAGAGATTGAAGGACACTTTTAATCAACAATAGATTTACCACCATACGACAAAAGCTTACTTTGCCAACCATTGAGCCTTTTCACTATCTTACTAATCAAGATATCAAAATATTCAATTCTTTTTCTACCCATATATAGAGGACAACCAAGGTAATTAAAAAAAAATTCTTATCCATGAAACCAACACACTCCCTTATTCTATTAATCCTGCTAGTTGCAGTTTTAGGAGTTATGAAAAAACACTTGTCTCTGTTAACCAGAGCATTTCTCATAGTTACCAATTTGCTTCATAACAAGATTAATAGATGTGAAATTACCACTACAGAAAATATCAATATCATCTGCATAGGCTAAATGGTTAATTTTAGGGACCTTATCAGGCATAGAAAAAGGGGTAAATCCAGGATGATTATACAAATTATTAAGAGATATGGAAAGAACCTCAGCAACTATAACGAACATAGAAAGGGAAAGGGAATCACCTTGTTTTAGATCTTGATAGGAAGAGAAAAAACCTCGTCTAGATCCATTAATAATTATCGAACCCCACATATTCGAAATCAATTTATGAACTATGTCTATCCAGTATTTAGAGAATTCAAATTTACTTAACACATAATAAGCAAAAGGCCATGCCATTCTATCATAAGCCTTAACCATATCAAGCTTAATAACAATATTAACTCCATTATTCTTATAAGCAATCTTGTGAATAATTTCTTGAGCTAGTAAAATATTTTCAGAAATTAGTCTATCCTTAACACAGTCACTTTGATTAGGAGAAACTAATTTATGCAAAAGTGGGTTTAATCTTAAAGAAGAATTTTAGAGATGATTTTGTTAGAAAATCTAGACAGACTAACTGGTCTAAACTCAGAAAAACAAGAAAGAGCATTAATTTTGGGAATCAAACTAAGCAAGTATGAGAGAAGAATTTAGTCAAACCTTTCCTTTTCAAAAACTCCAGAACAAATGCAATGACCTCCTCTTTGATAATATCCCATCAATTATGGAAAAACGTTCCATTATATCCATCAAGTCGAGTTGTGCCAAAAGCACTAAAGCTCAACACAACATTTTTGATTTCAGCTTCATCAAACATCTTACTGAGAATTAAGTTATCCTCCTCAGTAATGCAATTAGAAATATACTCTAAAATAGCAGGGTTGAGGTTAGGTGTTGGTAAGTTGAACTAGGAATTGAAGGTCCTGACTGCAGCTTTGGAGATCTTTTTATCACCCCATAATTCACTTACCCATATGATTTTTGATTCTATTTACTTGTTGCTTCCTCCTTTTTTCCCTGAGAATGCGGTGAAAGTATCTTGTATTAATATCACCAGCTTCAAACCATTTGACCTTAGATTTCTGTTTGAGCAGAGAGTCTTGGATACTTAGCCATCTAATATATTCAGCATGGGCTTTGTTCACATTTTCTCAACTCTACTCGGTGTTGTTTTCAATGTCTTTATCTTTCAAATATTGAAGCTTCTCCTCCCGGTTGATAACAGCCTCATTAATGTCACCAATGTCTTCCTTAGACCATTGGCTTAATCTCTTACTGAGAGCCTCAAGGTTGGATTGCACGATTCACATAGGATTACCCATAACTTTTGTATTCCAAATTTTCTTAACAATATCATAGAAACCAGGTTGATTAACCCAACAGTTAAGGAATTCGAAATAGTTAATATAATTGTGGTTGGCGTAAAGATCCTTCATAAGCAAAGGTCTATGATTAAATCCAGTCCTAGCCAAATTCCTAACGGAACATCTTTGAAACAATTGGTCGCATAGATCATTAATAAAAGCTCTACCCATCTTTTTCAAATATTCTTCCGGGGCCTCCTATTATTACACCAAGTAAAATTTGGACCGGAGTAGCCAGTGTCTGTGACCCCACAATTGTCTATACAATTTTGAAATTCAAGGCTTTTGTACATTCTATAAGGTTTACCGTCTAAGTTTTTACTTGGTTCAAGAATCACATTAAAATCTCCCCAGATACACCAAGGTGCATCCACCAATTGACTATCATGATCCAAAGATAACCAAAGGACTCTTCTATCTTCTGAACTGCATTTAGTATAAACTGCAGTAACAAATATATCCTAAATACCTATAGCCTTCTCCAATTTGATGGTAATGTGTTGCTCACTTTTTGTAAAAATTACTTAAGTGTTGTATGAATTCCAAAAGCACCAAATTTGACCATTACCATGAGAATGACAATGTTGATACCCTAGGCATCTCTTGTATCCGTCTAACTTTTCTTTAGTAATAAAAGGTTCAACGACAACTACAAATTGTGTGTTGTTGATGTCAATCAGCTTTTTAAGCATGTGAATGGCTTTTTTGGACCTCACCCTCCTTATGTTCCAGAAGATTGCACTATTCATAAGAACAATTTGGGGTGAGTTCCTCTCTTTATTTTCTTCTTTGAGAAGGATGTGTTCTGTTTCTTTGACCTTTGCCACTTTTTAGAGTTTCACTTCTCCCTCTTTTAGCAATGTATTGGTTTTCCACTTTTTGACTATCAGAAACTTCCTCTATGTCTCATTCTCTGTGTCTCTATTTCTTTTTGAGCTCATGTTGATTCTGCTACTATTGCCCTCATTCATATTGATCCCAATCTTTGTCATCCAGATCAACAACTAAATTTAAACCAAGTTGATTCCTTACTTCTGTTGGAACAACAGAGGAGCTTGAGGCACCGGTTGTATGCTTGTAAATTTCCTATGTCTTGTCTTCTTCCTCACTACTAGTGTCACACCTCCTTTTTGCGCGCCCCGCCCCGAGGGGTAAGATGCGCGGGTGGAGTTTTTCCAATTTAAGTGACAATATTCGAAATGAGATTATTTATTTAATTCAGAGTCGCCACTTGGGAAAGGTTTGGCTTTTGGTGTCCCAAGTCACCGGTTTATCTTGAATCCCAAATCGAGGAAATTTTCGACTTTTCCAAATGAAGTCTGCGAACCAGAAATTCTAAGTAAGGAATTCTGTTGACCCGAGGGAAGGTGTTAGGCACCCTCGAATCCCGTGGTTCTAGCACGGTCGCTTAAATTGTTATAATGGCTAAATATCTGATTTAAATACATGTTGTGACTTATGTGCTTTTATTAAGTTTTAACCGCTTTTATTATTATCATTTATTTTTATAGAATTGCAACGTCGTGAAAATGTATCTCGAACCACGTCACAATCAATGCACCCGTAGTTGTTAACACATTTCGACTCCGTTGAGATTTGAAATTGGGTCACATAAATGCGCACCCGAATTTAAGAATGTGATTTGATTAAGTCGCGCCTAAAGAATCTAACGCGTTATTGTCTTCGGGGAGGGCAGTGGAATTCACTAAACAGCCCGTCCCAAATTCTAAGTATTTATTATGACCAATTATTGAGGGCCCCGCAATTTGCCTTTTGATTTGGCGAGGCTCGTCTCATTATTTTAGAAGGGTACCCTACAAGAACTACATTTTACTACATTTATCTTTTAAGGGAAGGATGATGCCGAATTTTGCTGGTTTAGACAAATACGGACTGAATCCTTATTATGTTTGCCGAACCTAAACTTGTTTGATTACTTGATTGATTGTTCATGAGGTGAGAGCTACGGCATGCTTTGTCTTCAACAAGTGAATATGCTTATTAATTCGCTAAGTGAGATTGCAAACAAACTAACAACATATATTGAGTTATGTTTTAACGACCTCCAAGTTCTATTCTTAACACTCTAACCTATTCGAAATTGATAAAGAAATCGGCTGTTTTATTAGGAAAAATTACTACTAATTGAACTCAAAAATGATTATCAGTTTTTCTCAACAATCATTACATCATTTCGAAATAAAAATCTGTAACGAAACCCAGTATCGAACCTGTATTGGAACGAATAAACTGACAAGAGAACTGGCATTCATAGCCATACTCTTAGTGTGACTGTATGGGAGTTTGTTTGGGGATACATTTATCCCGGACCCAGTATCGCAGTTTTGTCAATTCAGTGGTCTAGGCAAAATACATACAATGCTTACCATGACTCTATGTTATACAGTCATACTAAATCAAACAAGTGTTATACTTGAACTGAATGTATACTAAATCAAAACATGCTGTCCATGTCATACTGTCATTACTATTGAGCCATGCTATCTAACAATTCATCTTAAACAAAATGTATGCTAGTTCCTACAGAATATTTGCAGTTCACAGTAAGAATACAGGCCCAACCAACATTCGAACTATCTTTTTACACCAATGCTATAACATAAACTGGCGTTCATTCCTTTATTTCTGCTTCAACTTCAAACTTTCAACAATACAAGGTTCAAAGGTTGTGTACCTGGGAATATTTGCAATTGAAGAAAAAGGGCAATCAGTAGAGTAACAATGAACAAATGCAGCAGCAGTAACAGCACCAACAGCAACAGGGCAGAATAGCAGCAGGCAAAACAAATAGCAAGAAACAGGCTCGAGTGCAGAGATGCAAATATGGCCAATAGAAAGTAATAGCCAAATAGCAGCAACACCCAGTGGAATAGAAACAGAAATCCAAACAGACCAGACCAGTAGTAAACCAATGAAAACACTCGACTAATAGACACAACTGGAATTTCAAAGAATCAGAATTGATTTGAAACAGGTTTAACAACTGAAACCCAGTAATAATAGGAGGAAAAAGCTTCTGATTGTTGGTTGTATCCCCTCTCTCCCCTCAACTCTCTCTGTCTATGTGTATCTATTTGTATGTATTTCTAGCTCTCCTCAGGTTCAATCCCTCACAGTATTTTTTCTTTTACAACCCTCCAAGTTTTTTTTTCCGTCCCTTTTCTATATGTCTATCCCTCCTTTTTATAAGCCTCTATCCTACTCTTTTTAAACAGCCTGTTTTCAGAAATCACAGTACCTTTCCCATGTGCTTTCCATTTCCAACTTTAGCTAATTAAATATTAAACCCCATCAACATTCCCTGGCAGATTTCACTTTTAAAAGGTTTAAATACTTCTTTAAACTAAAGCCAAGTATGGGCAGTGGAATGTATCTGACAGCATATGCTGTCAAATTGTTTAAAACTTAACAAAGGCCTTTATGCAGGCCACAGGCTGTGCACAAAGCACATGAGGTGCATTAATGCACATGCTGTGCACGAATGCACATGCCTTCCAATTCAGAATCTAAACACAAACAATCCAACAGCTATAAGTGAACTAAACTGGCTCTTAATTGATTCAGGCAAATGTTCAATAGAAGCAAATCGATTTAACTTTGCTCAGACAGTTGAAACTAATTGACGACACATGTCGACTCGACTATATTAGCATTAACATACACAATCGAAGCCAAAAATTAGACATTTAAAGTATGGGACACATGACTTGACTTATACTGGTTAAACAAAATTATACTTCGAGGAATCAGTTAATCAATACAAATTTGGAACACAACCAATGCACATGCTTTATCAGAATAGGAGGGGTTCAAACAAACACCGTGGTTCAAGCAAAGTGGACAAACAAAAGTTGGTAAAAATTCAAAGATACAAATTGAAACAAAACATGAACATTCATTCAATCACTCACATGGACCAAACAGAAATAAAGAAAGCAAGCAAGACTCACCTCAAATCTTGAAAAATCAAAAAACCTTGACTCGGACTTGGACAGACTTTCTTAAGGGTGAATGGACTTTAATCGAAGTGTTTCTCAGATGAGAAACACTTCGATTAAGGTCCATTAGACCTTAATCTCTTTGGTTTGGACGGACATAGGCCTGTGATGAAGAACTACAAAGTTCCAAAACTCAGATCCGGGATTCATACTCCCCTGGTCAGATTCGGACCAAACCAAGTATGGTTTGGTCACGAGGGGGGTCTGGGGAGTGTCTGGTACGAATTTAGGGCAGATTGGTGTAGATTAGGTTCCGACTCGAATCTTCAAATGAAGATTCGAGAAGGTGGGATAGGATTCGAGGTGTGTGGTTGATAGATTTGGGTTCAGGACGTCAAGGGGGTTCTACGGTGTTAGGGGCGAGGTCACCGGCGTCCGTGCCGCCGGCTTCCATGGTGAAGGATACAGGGGCGGCTCTAGGGTTTGATTGGGGAATGAGGTTGAAGACGGAGGCTGGGGTTAGGATAGGGGGGCAGGGTATGTTACGGGCTTATATATGGATGGAAGGGGTTGATCTGAGCCATTGGATGAGGCGAGATGGAAGGCTCAGATCTTTCTTTTGATGAGGAAACGGCGTCGTCTCTCATTCAGAGTTTGGGGGTCGGTTTGGATAAGACGGGTCGGGTTAGTTCATGGGTATGGGGATGTGATCTAGGCCGTTGATCAATCTGAGATCAACGGCCCAGATCAACCTGTACCAAAACGACGTCGTTTGGATTCTCTGGGCATCAGGTGGTCTGGACCGGGCAGGCCTGGGTTCTGGGCTGTTCGTTTGGGCCAATTTTGTTAAAATTGGCCCAAGTCCGGAAGGGAAGGGGTCTTTTCTTTATTTTTTTTATTATTATTTTTTTTATTTATTTCCTTTTTCTTATTTATTTTAAAAACAAAACTAAGCCAAAAAATCAAATTAAAATTAAATACACACTCAATACAATTATTTGCACACACACTAAAATATTTCAAAACAGGTAAAGTCAAACCAAATAAAATCAACGGACGAAAATGCCTATTCATGATTTTCTATTTAACGACCGGATTACGGTTTGAATTATGCAGGACACATATATTTTTTGAATTTCATTTTAATAAAGTAAATAAATAAAAATGGGCCAAAGTCACAAATAAATCAACAAGGTGCCGCACAGAAATCCGAAATTGTACAGCAGGGCCAATTATATTTTTTTTATTTCTTTTTGGAGCGATTGTCGTGCGAAAACAAAAATCACGTGCTCACAACTAGTATCTTTATTATCTGACATCTAATTGACAACTCCCATTTCTATGTTAGGAGCTTCCTCTTACTCTATCCTTTCATTCCTGAAAGTATCATTAACATTGTTGTGTCGCTCTTGTTCTTGTGTATCATGTTCTTTCTTTCTGAATATTGTCTCTAATGATAGTTATAGAATAATCATTTTGTTTTCTAATCGATGTAGAAACAACATTCGTTTTGCTACTGCTCTAGGCAGGTTTGAATCTCACTTTGCTTTTCTTCTTTGGCATCCTTTTGATTTTCTTCTTTCTTATTTCTTCTTCTTCTTCTTCTTCTTCTTCTTCTTCTTCTTCTTCTTCTTCCTCTTCCCTTCTTTGTTGCTAATGCTCTTTGTATTTTCCTTCCCCTCTTCCGGTTGTATTTTAATATTGTCAACATTGTGTGAATCCACTTGATTTGTATCCTCCTTGCCATCATTGTTTTCTTTCATCATCTTGTTCATAGAATATGCTTCATCGTCATTTTTGGTAAGCTCGTCTTTATCTCCTTTTTCCTTTGCTTGATCAGCCTTTTTCTTTTCAAGAGCACTACAATTAACTATGTAGTGACCCAGTTTCCAACAATGTACAATATTTTTGGACGCCTTCATACTCAAATTTTTTGTTATACCTTTTTAACGGCGATTCATCATATTCTTGACACACAAAAATACTTTGAGGCAAAGGTTTTATTAGGTCCACTTCCACTCTAATTATGTGCATACTGGGCCTTATTCAACTAATTATAACAACATCTAGAGCAAGAGGCATACCTCCAGAGCTCAACATGTAGTGCTAATCATGCATATGAAACGGTAAAGCTGGAAGAAGCATCCACGCCGAAGAGACTGGCAGATCCTCTTCTGGCTTGATGTCCGGCGACCACTTTTGTACCACATCTACATACCGTCGATTTCGATAACTCTTCTGAACCATACCGATTTCCAATCGTCCCCATTGAAGAGATCAATGAAAACATTATGACTGTCATAGACCCCTATTCTGACTGACCCCTTCAGCAGAATAATTTCCTTAAATCGTGACCTAATCTGGTCAATTTGGGGGCGTGGTCCTAGAAATTTTCCCACAATTGTGTATTTAAATGATTCCCCCATTATGCCGTAGTAATCTTTAGCTTTGAAAATTACAGCTGGCATGCCGTTGTGTGTCATATGTCTTGCTATCACTTTTTCCTTTTCTTGGCGATTGGAGTTTGGATTGGGGATCTGAGCAACTGATGAAGGAGTTGTGATGGTGTTAGCATAGGATGGTTTTCCAAGATTAGAACCAACATTGTGAGCTATTTCACCTATTGGGTGAATCTGATTCGCTGTACGCGCTGGTGGGATGCCTCTCGGCGGCTCCATCTAGTGGAGCGTGTGCAGATGCATTAAGATATGAACTTTTAGTTAGCCGTTGTAGAGAGGAAAATGTTTAGAGAGAGAATTTTTTTGGGCCTACACACACTGACGCGTTGTAACATAAAGAAAAAAAAGTTACACTGCAATAATGTGTAGCTCGTAAGATCAAGTTTTAGAATCATGTGTGTTTCTTTTTCTCGTTTATTTAAATGCACGTTTACTCCAAAAATTTAACTTAGTCATTTATACTATCTATGTAATTTAACTTGTCGTAATAGATCGTTGCTTTATTTTTTAGAAAATTCGTTCTGCTTCTCATAGATAGTATGAAAACATTTACTTACACATTGATCTTACGAGCAATATACGTAATACTTTTGCTATAGTTTAGCTTGAGAAGCAAAGACATTTGACAGGTTTACATAAGTTGAAAAATAGTACTACAATTTAATGTAATACTATCTGAACAACGATTTCCGTTTATTACGTCAACAACCTAACAAACACATGCCATGACATCAGTTTTGGCTTTATGCTTTTCTCTTTTATTTATTGAAGAATTTGAGATATTCTTCTTATTTTATTCTACGTGAGCTAAATATTTTACTACATATTAATATAGCATCGTCCTTTCAAACTAGTTGAGGCTTTAGTTCTTTGTGTAACGGTTCAAATCCAGAATTTTAATACCACAACTACATACTAAACGTGCGACTAATAGCCTGAAATGAAGCCAAATATGTAGAGAACAGCTGATGAAATCACTAAAGTGTGGTTTTCACTCAATTTGAATTCATTGGATCCAAACAATATTTGAGCAAACCATCAACTAACTCAAGCTAAGACTTGCTCCTGCTTTTCTTTATTTCTAATAACTTATATATATTTTTAATTTGGGATTTACTAGCCATCTATTATTTGGACCGTTCAAAAAGCCATATATTTCGACCAGCTAACACCCAAATTTAACGTTTACCCTCTTCAAATTTTATATATTATCTTTACTTCAATTATATGTCCACAGTCCTTAAACACGGCTTCATATGCTGGCTGGCTGGACATGAGAGACTACTAACAAGAGTGAGATTGCAGAAAATAGGGATAACCCAAGATACAAAATGTACAATATGCGACAATGAACCAGAGACGATAGAACACTTGTTCTTTGAATGTCAGTTCTCAAAAGCGTGTTTACAGGAAGTGCTAAAATGGTTGAATATTGCAATACAAAATATCATATTACAAGGCATATGGAGAAGGCTAACAAGAGGGGTCAAAGGAGAAAGTTGCAGATTCGTGAAAAACAGCATTAACAACACTGGTATATGTTATATGGAAGGCACGAAATGAAACATTGTGGCATCAAAGAGTTCCAAATCCTGGGACAATATGTACTCAAATTCAGCAGGAATGCAAAATAAGCATTGATAGAATAGGTAGTAAGAAAGGAAGTAGAAGGGGCATAGAGTGGATATAAGAAGAGCTCTGAACACAAACTAAAATATGCTCGCTAGTCGAATATAGTAAAATATAATATCGTATCGACAGGGATTGGAGTTAAACAATATTATTGTAGTTTGTAGCTGGATCGCTATGCAAGATGATCAATAATTTAGAATTTTATGTTTAATACTAAAATTAACTAAGAGTCTAAGATATTGACTAATGACAAATAACGCAAGTAGTAAGCAAAGGAAGATATCAATGGGGAGAAGATAGGGTTGATAAGATAGGTGCAAGATAAATGTTTGGGATCTAACTCTAGATAATCCACTTCTAATGTTCAAGTGCGTCCCGCAAATTCACTTGGTTATTAATTCAATTGTTTAGTAGAAACTCCTCTCTCGATTAAGTCTCAACCTCACAAGATAAACCAATTTTAAGCATGAGAAGAAATGCAAGAATTCATAGTAGATTGCTCTTTAGGAGAACCTCTCTCGATTATTCTCCTAATTAGGTTCAATCAACAATTCAACTAGCCTCTTTCGATTACTAAGAAGAAATAAAGATTTCAAACAACAAAATATAAAACAGCAATATCACAAGTTATGCCTCTCTCGATTACATGAACTAGTGAATATAGGAGCAACGATTATAACATCCAAAATGATTCAATACATTAAAAACTAGAGTTACTTATCCACAAACAAGTATTAATACACCAAATTCATCAAACCCTAAAGAAGAATTACTCCATGGATATGGAGAAATTCATCACAATTAAGATCAAGTCAAAGCAAAACATAAAACATCCAAACCCTTGTCTTGAGTGAGGATGAATGGTGAAATCCTTGTGCTCTTGCTTCTCCCTCTTCTCCTTAGCTTCTTTAGGTCTAAATTATGTCAAAAGTCCTCATAATACCATTTTTTCATGTATATATACCAAGTAGGGTCGGGCCCGAACAATTACACCTTCTCATACGTAAAAAAGGATACTTTTCCTGAACAGGACGTGCGCGGCCGCAAAATTTTCACACTGTTCTGCCCTATATGCACGGTCAATGCGCGGTTTCACATCTTTCCAACAATATATTGTGGAGCCTAAACAAAATTCTGAGCAAAAGGTTATGTGTATTTTACTAGACAGTGCATAATATGCCTACTCGATTTTTTGTTCGTTCTTAGCTATCATCCGTGGATCCCCGAACATGATCCCGACTTAATTCCTTGGGCTTTTACTCAAGTTTCAAAGCTCTAAATCACTTGAATTCATTCCATAACATCTACATAGATGGGAATCACTTCTACAAGGCATAAAACATACAACTAGTGCAAAACACTAGCGATTAAGCTCGTGACTAGTGACAAAATTAGTGCAAAACACTCCTACAAGGCATAAAACACACAATTAGGCTCATGACTAGTGACACCGGGTTCAGGCAGTGGTTGATGTTTTGCATATTTGTTTCCGCTTATTTTGAAATACTTAAACGAAAGATTTGTGATAATATCTTATTTGTAATGGAATTAAGAAAATGACCTATTATGTAATTGTCTATTCGGCTTGCGTAGTACTGCGATTGGCGCCATCACGATCGGGGCGGTTTAGGGTCGTGACAAGTTGGTATCAGAACCTAGGTTACATAGGTCTCACCAGTCATGAGCCAGTTTAGTAGAGTCTTGCGGATTTGTACGAAGACATTTGTAATTATCTTCGAGAAGCTGCAGAACCTTTACGAAAAACTTCTCATTCTTGAATTCCTGTCGTGCGAATCTGTTGATTCTGGTAACTAAACATTTTATATTCTATTCTCTCACAGACGGTAAGAACACGTGGTACCGGTTAGTACGGACGACTACCAGTACTACCAGTTGGGGCCACTAGAGGCCGAGGTCGTGGTCGAAGCTGTAATAGGGGCAGGGGTGTAGCCCACACAGGAGCTAAGGATGAACCTGCAGACCCACCAACCACCCTAGTTCACGATCTGGTCAAAGTTGCGGATGCTCCAAAAGGACCAGCTCAAGCACCGATTGTGCCGATTGTTATTCCAGACCTTCAGGAGGCCCTAGCCCAGATTATATCTGTGTGCACTGGCCTAGCTTAGGCCATCTCAGTTACTACGGCCGCAGCTACTTCTCATGCCAGGAGAGGCACCCAGACTCCCGCAGCTTGCACATCTGAGCAGGTTGTGCACGGAATTCAGACATTGGGGGAACCTCCAGCCCAGCCAATTGCACATGCTTAGGATTATGTGGTACCAGTTATGTCTGACGACAAACAGCATTGATTGGAGAGGTTTGGTAGACTTTAGCCTCCAACTTTCAGTGGTGTAGAGGGCGAGGATGCCTAGGGTTTCTCGGACAAGTGTCAGAGAATGCTTTGGACCGAAGGTATTTTGGAGACCAGTGTGGTCTCGTTCACTACTTTCCAGTTTTCAGGAGCTGCCTTTACTTGGTGGGAGGCTTATGAGAGGCGTAGGCCTGTTGATGCAGCACCCCTTACTTGGAAGTAGTTCTCTGCTCTCTATTTGGAGAAGTATGTGCCAAAGTCTCGTAGAGAGGAGCTGCATAGGCAGTTCGAGCATTTGCATCAAGATGATATGACTATGACGCAGTATGAGATTAGATTTTCAGAGCTAGCTCGTCATGCTATTTAGTTGATTCCTACGGATAGGGAGAGGATCAGTAGGTTCGTGGATGGCCTCACATATCAGCTTTGAATTCTTATGACCAGAGAGAGGGTGTTAGGAGCTACTTTTGAGCAGGTTGTTGATATTGCCCGAGATATTGAGTCAGTTCGTCGCTATGAGCGAGATGAGAGGGAGGCCAAGAGGTTTCGGGGATCTGGTAGTTTTGGTGATGCTCCTTCGAGAGGTCAGTTTCAGCACCACAAAGGTTGTCCATTTAGACATGTTCAGTCAGCTCGCCCAGTTCATCATGGGGCATCATGTGGCCATGGTTCTCACAATTCTCATCAGGGACATTAATCACTTAGTGCCCTTCCAGCCCAGAGTTTGTCCCGTGCTCCATCAGTATAGGGCTCTTCTATACCAGGCTCTTCTACTGGTCATCCTAGTGCTAGGGGTTCCCTTCAATCCCCATCCCCCACACTAGGAAGTTATTATCAGTGTGGAGAGTTTGCACATATGAGGAGACAATGTCCTCGTCTTCTTGGGGGTCCATCTTAGTAGAGGAGTCAGCCCTCGACTTCAGCTCCAGTTACTTTACCACCCACCCAGGCAGCTAGGGGTAGGGGTCAGTCAGCTAAGGGTCGCCCTAGAGGGGGAGGTCAATCAGGTGGGGGTCAGGCCCGTTTCTATACACTCCCAGCCAGACTAGATGTTATTGCTTCACATGTTGTGATTACATGTATTGTCTCAGTTTGCCACAGAGATGCCTCTGTGCTATTTGATCTTGGTTCCACTTTTTCATATGTGTCATCATCTTTTGATCGTTATTTGGATACGCCCTGTGAGTCTCATTTTTCATTGGTTCGTGTATCTACTACGGGGGGCGATACTATTGTTGTAAAATGCATATATCGATCATGTGTGGTGACTATTGGGGGTTTAGAGACCCCAGTGGACCTTTTGTTTCTTTGTATGGTGGATTTTAATGTGATATTGGGCATAGATTGGTTATCTCCGTGTCGTGCTATTTTGGACTGTCATGCTAAGACAGTGACGTTGGCCATGCCGGGTGTGCCTCGGATTGAGAGATGAGGTTCGACTGATTTTGTTCCCAGTAGGGTGATTTCATTTCTAAAATCCCAACGCATGGTTGGGAAGGATTGCTTTTCTTACTTAGCCTTTGTGAGGGATGTTGGTGTAGAGACTCCTACTAGTGATTTAGTCCCGATGGTGAGGGACTTTCCAGATTTGTTTCTTGCAGACCTGCCGAGCATGCCACCGGATAGGGATATTGACTTCGGTATTGATTTGGTGCCGGGCACTCAGCCCATTTCCATTCCACCGTATCGTATGGCATCGACGGAGTTGAAAGAGTTGAAGGAGCAGCTTCAGGAACTCCTTAATAAGGGGTTTATTCGGCCTAGTGTGTCGCCTTGGGGTGTGACTATTCTATTTGTGAAAAAGAAGGATGGCACGACGAGGATGTGCATTGATTACAGGCAGTTCAACAAAGTTACAATCAAGAACAAGTATCCTTTGCATCGTATTGATGATTTATTTGACCAGCTTCAAGGAGCGAGAGTGTTCTCCAAGATTGATCTCCGTTTAGGGTATCACCATTTGAAGATCAGGGACTCAGACATTCTTAAGACAACCTTCAGGACCCGATACGGTCATTATGAGTTCCTTGTGATATCATTTGGGCTAACCAATGCCCCAATAACGTTCATGCATCTGATGAACAACGTGTTTCAGCCTTATTTTGACTCATTTGTGATTGTTTTTATTGATGATATTTTGGTGTACTCGCGTAGTCAGAAGGAGCACGCTGAGCATTTGAGAGTTGTATTATAGCGGTTGAGGGAGAAGACGCTTTACGCAAAGTTCGCCAAGTGTGAGTTTTGGCTAAGTTCAATGGCTTTCTTGGGACACGTAGTGTCCAGTGAGGGTATTCAGGTTGATCCGAAGAAGATAGAGGTGGTTTAGAGTTGAACCAAACTGTCCTGAGCCACAGAGATTCGCGGCTTTCTTGGTTTGGTGGGTTATTATCATTGGTTTGTTTAGGAATTTTCATCTATTGCATCACCCTTGACCAAATTGACTCAAAATGGTGCTCTATTCAGGTGGTTGGATGAGTGTGAGGCGAGCTTCCAGAAGCTCAAGACTGCATTGACCACAACTCTGGTGTTAGTTTTGCCATCAGCTTAAGGTTCATATACGGTATATTGCGATGCTTCTCGAGTTGGTATTGGATGTGTGTTGATGCAGGAGGGTAGAGTGATTGCTTATGTTTCTCGTCAGTTGAAGCCCCATGAGAAGAACTACCCTGTTCATGATTTGGAGTTGGCTGCCATTGTTCACACAATGAATATTTGGAGGTATTATCTCTATGGTGTGTCTTGTGAGGTGTTTACTGATCATCGTAACCTCCAGCACTTATTCAGGCAAAAGGATCTCAATTTGAGGTTGCGGAGATAGTTGGAGCTGCTAAAGGATTATGATATCACTATCTTGTACCATTCGAGAAAGGCCAATGTAGTGGCCGAGGCCTTGAGTAAGAAGGCGGTGAGTATGGGCAGTTTGGCATATATTTCTGTCGGGGAGAGACCTCTCGCAGTTAATGTTCAGGCCTTAGCCAATCAGTTTGTGAGGTTGGATATGTCAGAGCACAGTCAGGTCTTAGCTTGTGTGGTTTCTCGATCTTCCCTGTTTTGATCGCATTAAAGAGCGCCAGAATGATGATCCTCATTTATTATTCCTCAAGTATAGAGTTCAGCACGACGATGATAGATATGTGACTATTGGTGATGATGGGGGTATTAAGGATGCAGGGCCGGATATGTGTGCCCAATGTAGATGGGATTTGGGAGTTGATTTTGGAGAAGGCTCATAGCTCGCGGTATTCTATCCATCTAGGTGCCGCAAAGATGTATCAGGATTTGAGACAACACTACTGGTGGAGAAGAATAAACAAAGATATAGTGGGATTTGTAGCTCGGTGCTCAATTTTTAGCAGGTGAAATATGAGCATCAGAGACCGGGTGGCTTACTTCAGCAGATGGATATTCCAGAGTAGAAGTGGGAGCGGATCACCATGGATTTTGTAGTTGGACTCCCACGGACTTTGAGAAAGTTCGGTGCTATTTGGGTGATTATGGATCGACTGACGAAGTTCGCGCACTTCATTCCTGTGTGTACTACATATTCTTCAGATCGGTTAGCTGAGATCTATATTCGAGAGGTTGTTTGCCTGAATGGTGTCCCGGTTTCCATCATTTCAGATAGTGGTACTCAGTTCACATTGCAGTTTTGGAGGGTAGTGCAGCGAGAGTTGGGTACTCAGGTTGAGATGAGCACATATTTTCATCGTCAGACGGACGGGTAGTCCAAGAGCACTATAAGCGCTTGTGTCATTGATTTTGGAGGGTCATGGTATCAGTTTCTACCGTTCGCGAAGTTTGCATATAATAATAGTTATTATTCGAGTATTCAGATGGCTCCATATGAAGCTTTGTATGGGAGACGATTGTTACACACCGTAAGTTTAACAACCTTACCATTATATGCATATATATGATATGGTATTTTGAGTGATACATTTATGTAAAAAAATAGTTTGAAAAATATAATTTTATATAGTTATTAATATTACTACTTTCGGATATGTTTTAAATTATACACATAATATGAGAAAAGTTTATGAGATGTTCTTCATTGTAAAGATAAGAATTATTTTTTTCACAAGAAAAGAAGGTTATCTTTTTTTTACCATTTTAAAAATTAAGTATAAAAAAATTTATACTCTTTATATGAAATTATAAAACTTATAAGTTAAGAAAATATATGTATTTTTACATGGATATTTTAATAAAATAATATTGTATGCATTTATTTTATATGGTACCACATGACCACGATAGTAAGTTATATAATATGTGTTAAAAGTGAGTGGTATTTTAAGTAAGTTGAAATAATTTTTAATTATGCGACTAATTGGTAACTATCCAAAAATAAATTTGGATAAGAACATCATGTGGTAGCCATGCAATAGTCATAAGATAAACTCACATCGAACAAAATAATATAATGCTTGAAAGAAATTGAGTTTCCACACTGCCAAAGATTTCATTTTGCGCAAGCTGCTTTCCACCTTGAAGTATTCTAATGCCAATAGAACCATTGCCCCATCATCCGCCACGATATGCTAATGAAACTCTTCATGGTATAGAATGTCATTGTTTTCTTCCCTTCATTGCCTTGGTTCCGAACGACGACCATTGTAGCTTATCCAAATTCAAAATTCCCTTCCTTTGGTGTCCAGCCCCACAAATGAATTGATTATGAGTTCCCCGCCTGCATTGAAGGCTAAGTCTTGTGAGCACGTGATTGTTGCTCTATGAGAACTACTCTCTAAAATTCAAAATAAAATGATTTTGTGTTGTTTGCGATTTATTTGTATTTTGTCTGCGCATGTTTGTTTCTACTTTAAATGAGAAAAGTACAAAAATATGTGTTGCATGTGCATTTAGGGTTTAATTATGCATTTCTGAATTAATTAAACCACGTCCTATTTTAAAGAATGAAAATTGCGAAAAATATGAATTCCGGTAGTTTGTCATTTTATTGTTTAATTGTGCGATTTTATTTTTTCGATCTTGTGTGTTAATTGTTATTAAGGGTTAATTAATATCTTTTTAAATAATATTGGTTTTTCAATTCAATTTAGGAATTTTGAATTAAGAGAATAGAAGAAAAAGAAAATAGAAGAAAAAGAGGAAAACAAGAGAAAATTAGACTGGGCCAATTGTAAAAGAGAGTCCAGGCCCAGTCCAAACACCTTCTTGTCCAGTCCAACCCAGCCAGCCTAGGGAACGAATGGAACGACGCCGTTTGGGCATGGAAAATCAGGGCCGTTGATCTTAGCTGATCAACGGTCCAGATCAATTCCTCTGTCACCCGACCCGTTCCCATCGAAGGCCGATCCGGTCTCAAGGGTAGACGAAGCGATGCCGTTCCTCTTAAATGAAGCAATCCAGGTCGTTGATCTCATCAGATCGAACGGCTTGGATCCAATCCCCACGTACGTATATAAGACCTCCAAACGAACCCCGCCCCCAAACCAAGCCCCCCCTCTCATTCTTTTCCAAACCTCGTCTCTTTCAGAGACGAGGAACCCTAGTAGCCGCCACCCTATCCCTTCACCGTAAACCCGGCGGCGCTGGCTCCGATGGCCATAAAATTAACACCCCTGAGCCTTCTAACCACCCTCAACCTGAATCCCTACTCCGTTGTCCTCGAATCATATCCCAGCTTCTCGAATCTTCGATCAAAGACCCCGTCCCAAACCCTAGCTTGTCCACATAACCCCAAAATCACACCTAATAATCCCCTAGACCTCCTCGTTGCTAATCCCTAACCAGATTGGTTCAAATCCGAGTAAAAACTCATCGAATGGCGGATCTAGGGCTCGACAGTTCGAGATTGTTTCGAAGCTGTCAAGGTCGAACGGTTTTTGGTTAGTATTATAAGTCTATTTCTGATGAAATAGATGTATAATACTAACTGGAAATCAAGTTCGAAAGGGCATATGGTTGAAATTCGAGAAAAGAACAGTGAGTTCCTCTTTACTTCTTTTTCTTTTTTTCTATGTGTTTGTTTGTCTGTGTGATTAGTCATTTCTTTAGGGTTTTTAGTTTAAGTTAATCCAGTATATATATTCTGTTTCTTTTTCTGATTTTGGTTAAATTAAATATTCCAATGTTGTTTGAGCAGTTCAATCAACTTTTGGTTTACCTAGATTAGGTTCATTGTAATTCGTCTATTGTCTGTTATTTTCTCTCTTCTCCATCAGTTTATGTTCTGTCGATTAATAACATAGGTTATAAATAGTTTCGTCGATTAGTTCGTTCTTGTTTGTAAACCAATAAGCTCGTCAAATGGTTGTTGCGTATGCTTGATCTATGGACGCTTAGCTTCAGGGCATTGTCAATAGGCTGACAATGAACCTGCATTCATGTGCATATTGATTCAATTTTCAATTTCGGTTTAAATGATTCTGTTGAGTTCTGTGTGATGATTTAAATTCAGTTCATTTTGTTTCAATTGGGATTCGACCTTAGTCAATTAGCTGTCAATAAGTTTGGTTATAGCTGTTAGTCAGATTTAGTTTTTAAATCTTTGTTAGCTTGAACAGATTTCAGAATTAAAAGTTTTAATATAGTTGAAAATTTGTATTAGGGGCAGTAATATTAAGGGGTTTCAGGGGTGATTTGGGATTGGAACAGTTAGGATAATATTTTAATGTTAGTGTTTTGTTAGTGGGATATTAGTGTCTTTAAATTAATATGGTAATGGGGAACAAAAGGGAATGGGGGGCTGAAAATAAGGAAAAGTTTTCCTTAGTGGGTTTTAAAGTGGAAAAATTCAGATTTTTAGTGAAAAAGGGGGGTAAGGCAGTAAGTATAAGAAGGCAGAGGGAGGTCTGTAGAAGTGGACTGAAAATTGAATTCTGAAAGCTGAAAAAGTTGAAAAAGAATAGCTATTTTATTTATCTGATTTAGGATCTGAAATTAGCTAGAACTTTCTTCCTTTTACTTCTGCTCTATACTTGGGGAAGTATATAGTTGCTGGTTATTTGTGGCTGCACTACTGGTTGTCATTTCTGTTGGTTACTACTGCTGCTGCTGACCCTCTTCTTCCTCTTCTTGTATTGTCTATACCAGGTACATGTCTTGAATCTCAAATCATGTAGATGTCCGGTTGGAATGAAATGAAAATGGAAGTATAACGTCATTGGAAGCTTTAGTTCTTGCCGTGTTTTATCATAGTTGATTGTAGTAGTTTGGACTGTAATTAAAATTGTTTTACAATGGTTTAGATTGGTTTGGACTGTTAAACTCATGGACTGTTCGGGACATTTGATCGTTTGTAAGACATGTGGTAGTTTAATTTCATTTAGTGTAGTTAAGTTTTGAAAATCAGAAGTTATTCAAAATATAAAGCGATCTTCTGATTCACAGTCCTCACTCGTCCTAATAAATGGCTGTGTAATCCTGGAGTCACATTGTTTTGTATTTTGTAATGGTAATTGTGAGTTAGTTTAGAGCTGGACGTGTAATTTGACTGTTGGATTTGCTTATCACTAATTACCCTAGAATAGTTTGTTGATTAACTCTGTTAAAAGACATATGTTTGAAAATTGATTCTGGACTTGCATTTTTAGCTGATAATTGGATATTTAAATGATTGTGGATAATTAGTTAAGGTTAATTGCAACATGAGTTAGGAAGTATTATTAACTAGGAGCTGAAGCAAAACTGTGCTGAACGTTATTAGCATAAAATTAGTGTAGAATTTCAAACTCAGCATGTTAAGTGCATCACGTGTGTGTTAACACAAAATTAGACCCTGAATTATAACACGGATACGTTAATGCTGCTGTTGATCTCGCCTGATTTTTGCTAATGGGCCAAGCTGAGCACAGGTGTGGCTCACGCTCTGCAATGGGAACTCAGACTGAGAAGCATGTTCTCAAGGCCCAACTCGCTGGTTGGTTTCAATTCAGCAGGGATTGGGCCAATTACTTGAGCCCATAATTGCTAAAGGGTCCTTATTAATATGTTTTGTTTAAGTAACTCCAATTATTTAGGGCCTCTTTTTATTTATTCTTAGGAACAAAATATAGAAAATCATAGTTGCTTTAGGTTTGTCCTGTAATTAATAAAATGAGACGAGCCTCGAAAAACTCACCGATTGTGGGGCCCTCACAATTGTATATATATTAATTACTTAGAACTCGGGATCGACCGCTTAGCGAATTTCACGGCCTTTTTCCCAAAAGTAATAACGCGTTAGTCACTGTTAGGCGCGTACTTTTAATAATTTACTTTCTTAAACTCGGGTGCACATTTATGTGACCCAAATCCAAATCTCAACGAAGTCGAAATGTGTCGTTAATCACGGGTACATTGATTGTGACGTGGTTTGAGATGCATTTCCATAACGTTGCAAATTCTTTTAAAAAAATAATGAATGAAACGAGCCTCGACAAACAAGAATACACAAAGTGTGGGCCCCTCAACGGACAGTTATTTCAAATGCTTAGATTTCGAGACAGGCCGCATAGCGAACTTTACGACTTTTTCTCAAAAATAACAAACGCGTTAGTATCTTTAGGCGCGAATTTAATAATGTTATCTTCCTAAACTCGGGTGCACATTTATGTGACCCAAATCAAAATCTCAACGAGGTCGGAACATATCGAAAATTGCGGGTACATTTATGTGGCGCAATTAGAGATGCATTCTCACGACGTTGCAATTCTTTGAATAAATAATAACAAAAGCGGTAAATAGTTAAAATTTTCACGTAGGTTCATAATTGTATAAAATCAAATAATCAAGCCGAATATGACAGTTGAGCTACTGTGCTAGAACCACGGAACTCGGGAAAGCCTAACACCTTCTCCCGAGTTAACAGAATTCCTTATCCGGATTTCTCGTGCGCAGACTGTTAAATAGAGTCATTCTTTTCCTCGATTCGGGATTCAACTGGTGACTTGAGACACCACAAATCTCCCAAGTGGCGACTCTGAATCTTTAAATAAAATCCCGTTTCGATTGTCCTTTAATTGGAAAAACTCCCTTTTATGCCCCTTTGCGATGTGTAGGTAAAAAGGAGGTGTGACAGCTCTGGCGACTCTGCTGGGGAAACCGAACCTAGAACCTCTGGTTCAGGGTTCAAAATTCGAGCTTAGATAAATTGTTATATTTGGCTTTATCTGATTTTGCTACATGTTTGGGCCTAATGTGCTAAGTGATGCTTTTACCGCTTTGATATTATCTGAACTGTATATATAAACTGCTACAAAATCCCTCTCTTCTCTCTCTTGAGGAGTGCACGCTGGTAATGACTTCTTTCTGTTAGTGTCATATCCCAAAATAGAACCAGGATTCGGAGGAGTCGCAAAACTGGATGATCTTTTGGTTACCCGTACGCAGTTCCCATCCTCGGCTCGAGTTGTCCGCTCGGGTAAGCCAGGTCTAGAACAAACACCCAGGATAAACCTAGTATAACAAAACCTCACGTCGAATCCCTAGTAGGAACGCTTATTTGCATCATGTGCACTTGACTTAGGGGACTCAACATAGGGGTTGGGTCCGTCTAGGACAAGCAACCTGAAATGAAAAAGACCATCCTGCGGCATCCTGTTTGTTTTACGCATTTATTTGCCATAGACTTGCATGCTGACCGGCTTCTAAAAATACTGGAATATTGAAAAAAAGAAAAGAAAAAAAAATAAAAAAAGAAAAAAATAGCAGTGTAGAGAGATAATTCCGAGTTACCGGCGAACTTTGCCAAAATTTCGTGAAAAAAAATATTTTTTCTAGTGTAATTTATTTAAACAAGTCTTGTTGTCAGAATTAGTTTATTGTCATTGCCCGAACTACGCCGGTTTGATTCTCACAGGATGTGAGATACGTAGGCAACCCTCATCGGGTCCAACCTCCCATTTTACAAAAAATAGCCAAAAAAAACAAAAAACAAAATAAATGTCAAAATTTTAATCTTTCGTCATAAATAAGTCGGGTGATTCCATTCTTGTAAAAATAGCCGAATGTCCCTGAAAAGATGCCGGAAGGATGTTTTTGCGAAAATAACCATTTTTGGTCATTTTCAAAGTTTTGTCCGGTTGGTAAAATACAGCCTTTAAATCTTTTTCGAAGTGCTGAAAGGCCGTATTGGCAAGACCGGAGTTTTATTTAAATGTGTGTCAATTTTAGTTTATTCTTTCTTTGAGTCCAATGAGTGTTAATCAACCCAAACAAACATACAGAATGAGCCCGGGTCCATGTTTGCGAGTAACAGTTAGTAGCAAGATCCCTTTGGAGTTGCGCTTGTGGTGGGAGGATTTGGAAAAGTCAGAGCGAGATAAGATAAAACTACATCTGGGAGGTCTCACCAGTTTGTTGAATGTCAGACCCAGATGTGACATCATAAAAGCTTTGGTTACATTTTGGGACCCGGCCCACAACGTATTCCACTTCTCGTATTTTGAACTCACCCCAACCTTAGAAGAGGTAGCATGTTATATGGACATTACTGAGGGGCTAAGGCACAAATATCTGATTGCTCCAAGAGTCGTCAATTCGCACAAGTTCATGGATCTGCTGAATATAAGCAAGGGAGTCCCATACTCTGAATTGGATAGGGGTTTTTCTACTCTGCAGTTCATATACCAGAGGTATGGGCATATAGGAGGGTTCGACGATATGGAAAGCAGGGTTTGAGCAGAGGGAATCGGACAAAATGGGATAAACATAGGCGGTTCGCCTTCATGGTAGCGTTCTTGGGCATTGTGGTGTTTCCTCGAAAAGACAGAAATATTGATTTGAATGTGGCTGGAGTTGTCAAGGTCCTGATTACCAATGACAAAAGCACGCTTGCCCCTATGATAGTGTCCGAGATATACCGAACTCTCACAACCTGTACAGCCGGGGCAGACTTTTTCGAGGGATGCAATTTGTTATTGCAAATATGGATGATCGAGCACTTGTGTCATCATCCTCAGTATATAAGCTATAGATCTACAAATGAAGGTTGCGTTGAAGAATATAACACGAGGATTTCAGGGCTCAAATTGCCAGAAGATTCGGAAGACTGGGTATCTTGCCTTCGCGCCATCACTGCAGCACAAATAGGGTGGACATTGGGTTGGCTTCCTGTTGAAGAAATTGTGTACATGCCCGCCACGGGTCCTTACTTCCTCTTAATGGGACTCTGAGGCATTCAGCCTTATGCGCCTTACTGGGTGATGAGACAGTTAGAGAGGTTGGTACCAACGGCCAATTTCATAAAGAAGCCGTTCGTTCTATATGGAATGAATGCCAGTATTTAACGGTAAACACTCGAGTGCGCGACATAACTAGAGGTGAAGTCTCACCGGCTTATTTCGCCTGCTACAGGAAGAGAGATGTTGTAAGAGATGAGCCAGAACAGCCGACCAAAAAAACCCACATTCAAGAGTTCGTTGAGGCATCACAAGAACCGTGGGACTGGTTGGCCAAAGAGCGCGAATACCGGGCCGAAATAGGCAAGCTGAAACAACGGATTAAGGATCTGAAATTTGAGAACAAGGTGCAAGTTGCTGTCGATGAAGGAGAGAAGAACAAATTAGCTCGGGAAAGCGAGATCCTCAAAGCTCAAATCCGGGAAACGAAAATAGCTGCCAGAAACCTGAAGAGAAGCCGGGCTGATGAAAAGCTCATAAACGGTTTGAAGAAGAAAGTCCTCGAGTATTAAGAAGACCTGGAAAAATCTAAAGTTGGTCTAGAAAGAATCCAGGTGAAATGGATAAAGAAGGCAGAACATCGAGCATGGTATATGCAACAAATGAAGAGGGACTACAAAAGGAGCATCGCTCTATTGAGAGAAACAATATCCACTCTCGAAGAGCGGATCTTCGGACAAGCCCGAGATGTCAGAGCAGATAGGAAGCACTACTATGGTCTAATGGCCCGAATGGAGAAACAGATGAATGAGATTTAGGATCAACTCCTTTACAACGCTCAAATGTTGGGGACGCAAAATCAACAAATAGAGCAATTGCTTATGGAAAGGGACAGAATCAAGGGAAGAATCGACGATATCGGGCACTACATCACCATAAAGTGCCCAGCTTGTGAGGATATGTCCCACACCACCTTCCTTGCTTCAATAATGATTTATGTCCACTAGATCATGGAATATTTGAAAAATCTGCAAAGGGGACTTGCACCAAAACCCGCGGCGAAGCCGAACGACGCCCTACGGGCGCCAAAATTCAAAACTCTAAAACATTCATAATTTGAGTCTGTATCTTCCTTGTCTTCAGAGTCTGTTGTCCGTCGGAGTTTGTATTTCCGGTTTTGGCATAAAATTCTGTAGTCTGTATCAAGTCTGTTAATTTCCTTTCAAAAATGTTTTGTCTTATAATAAAACGTTTTGCTAGTAAAGGTTGAAAAATCCAAAAATGGTGTCTTTATTTTCCGCACTTGTGGCAGAACTACGCCCGGTATGATTCATGCGGGGACATGATACGTAGGAAATCCACATATGATTCGACCATCGTCAAAAAAAGGAAAAAAAAAGAAAAGGCAAAGTGAATAGAAGAAAGGACATAAGCCGGAATGACGAATGCTGTCGAAGCAAAAACATGTTAGAAATGGTTAAACTGACTAGGAACATTGCATTCCCTAATGTGAAATTACAATATGTGTTAAACTCTAAACGCTAACAAGTTTTTTGTTTATACCAGAGAGAGATTTCGAAACAGTTAGCTCGTTAGAACGTTTTGGCAGATTACCATTACCACATAAGATCTAAAGGGCCCATTCTGAAAAGTATGTCTGGTTCGGACAAAAGTGTTGAGGAGGAAAAGACGGAGATGCAAATGATGAAGGAGGAAGTATACAGGTTGAGACAAGAGATAGCTGGGATGCACCTAGCCTGGGCTAGGGGACAAACATCACCAATACCTCCCCCTACTCCTACCCTCTCACCGGCTCGGACTCCGGAACACCCTCCCACTGGTCCATCAACGAGCTTCCCCATTGCCCAATACTATCAGGGGGAAACTTCCAATAATCCCCAAGCTCTACCACCCAAACAAAATCCTCCTCCACCAACTATTCCTGTTTTTGTGGCACCTCCACCCGCCACGTTGCAAAAATCAGCCGATGAACCAGTGTTTCAGGTTCACGACAACCAATACTATCCTCCCGAACTCATCTTCAAAGCGCCCGAGCCATACACTTACACGCCTCACCTTCAGCCCCCGGCAGAAACTGAGAGGCTGGCTAAGAATACGGAGCAGGACGAAGTGCTTCGTAAAGTGAAAAGCCTGGAGAAATCCTTCAGGAATATGCATGGATTGGGCAGCCAATTTAGTGTGTCCTACAAAGATCTGTGTCCCTTCCCCGATGTTCAATTGGCGGCAGGTTTTAAGATGCCAAAGTTTGATCTATATGAGGGACATGGTGATCCCATGGCACATCTACGAGGTTTCTGTAGTAAGATGAGAGCGGCAGGTGGAAAGGATGAGCTGCTGATAGCTTATTTTGGTCAAAGTTTAAGCGGGTCCGCACTGGAATTACACGAGGCAGGATCCTAGCAGGTGGTATACCTGGGACGATCTAGCACAAGCATTTGCAGGTCATTTACAGTATAACCTTGAGATCATCCCCGACCGTCTCACACTGTTAAAACTTGAGAAAAAGCCTGGAGAAAGCTTCAGGGAATTTGGATTCCGTGGGAGAGAACAAGCAGTAAGAGTCGATCCACCAATGAGGGAAGGTGAAATGGTGGACTACTTCTTACAAACTTTGGAGCCAACTTACTTTGGTCACCTGGTGACGTCAGTTGGTAAATCTTTCAACGAAGTAGTAACAATGGGCGGTATGGTTGAAGAGGGACTCAGGTCCAACAAGATAATGAGGTATTCGGCAATCAAGGCCACAACTCAGGCTATCCAAAGCGGCACGGGAGGTGCGCTCGGGAAAAAGAAGAGAGAGGAGGTCGCAATAGTCGAAGCAGGTACTTGGTCCAAATCCAGAGGTCCTTCCTCTCGCTACCAACCCAGACCCCATTACCCAAATTATCCACACACTCCATACAACCCTCCACAACCCTATTATCCACCACAACTGCCACATTTCTCCGTCCATCACGCCCAAACTTACACCCAGCCTCCGGCTCGCCCACAATGGCGTGCGCTGGCTCCCCAACATACATATCCACCTCCACAAAACACATATCCACCTCCAAAAAACACATATCCACCACTAAGGGCCTATCGGAATCCTTCAGGGCCAAGCTTCTGCAGAAATCAGGCTTTCAGGAATGAAAGGGTGTAAGCACGTGATTTTTGCTTCACGGACAATCGCTCCAAAAGAAAATAAAAATAGTGGCAAAAGGCTTCGCTGTACAATTTTTCGATCTTTCTGTGACATGTGTTGTTAGTCGTTTGTGAGTCTGTCCATTTTGCATCTAGTCATTATCAAACAAAAATACAAAAAAATATATGTGGCGTTAAAAGAAAATTCAAAAAAAATATATATAAATATATGTGCATCGTCCGTTTTAGGTTGTGATTTAACTTACTTGGTATGATAATTATGTTGAAATGCCATATTGTTATTTGTTTTAATTTCATTTGTTTTATTAGTTATTTTTATTTTTATTTTTCTTTAAATTGGAAAACAAAAGAAAGTTGAAATCAATTTGGGCCCAAAAGAATAAGACAAAAAAAAAAAAAAGGGCCCAAACCAACGATCTGACCCGGTCCAAACCGGCTGCCCAAGCACCTCCTGAAACGATGTCGTTTCAGGCAAATCAATCCCAGCCGTTCCAATCAATCCAATCCAACGGTCCAGGATCATTTTCGGCAACCCATGTTCAAACCCGACCCAATAACCAATCCGACCCAACCCCTCACTTAAACCAAACGACCTCGTTTTACTACCAAACGACCCCGTCTCATTTCTCACCATCAGATCCAAGCCGTTGAGATCATTTGATCTAACGGCTCAGATCCAATCCCCTACTCCGTATATAAACCTTCCCTTACACCCACGCCCCCTATACCAACACCCCACCCCTTCGTCCCCAAGCTCAAACCCAGACCTCTCATTAGAAACCCTAGCCGCCCCCAGTATCCCTCGCCATTAAAACCGGCGGCATGGACGCCGGTGGCCACCTCCTGAACACCCTAGGACCACCTCACTGTCCTGAACACAAATCCACTAACCACGAGCCTCGAATCACTTCCGTTCGTCTCGAATCTTCATTTGAAGATTTGAGTCGAACCCGGATCTATGCCAAACCATCCCATCTTCATACCAGACACTCCCCTGACCTTCCTCGTGACCAAACCAAACTTGGTTTGGTCCGAATCTACCCACAACTCCCTAAAAATCAGATCTGGAAATCCAGACTTTAGAACACATGCACCTGGGGAATCCGGGCGGTTTGGACATGGGTTTGAGGTCTAATAGACCTTAATCAAGGCGTTCTCATGTGAGAACACCCTGATTAAAGTTTGTTCGGCCTCAAAAGTTCGAGGTTAAATCAGATTTGGGTCTGTTTGATTTAAACATTTTGGTAAGTTTTCCTTTCTTTTGTTTTATTTCTAAATAAGTTGTCAGCATATCTCTTTGTGTTTGGTTGTTATTTTGTTATTTTTTTGGATTTCTTTCATCTCTGTAAAGACCTTTTATTTGGTCAATTGTTTTCTGTGTATGATTTGAATGTATTCTGTGATGAACATGTTCGATTAGATTAGTCGTCAAATGAATAAACTTATATAGGTTCCCAGTAATTGAACACAAAATTGTCTGATGCCCTTTAGGTCCCTGAACATATTGTTTATGTGAGCGACTGATTATTACCTGCTATAATTAGTATAGTCGACTCGATAAATGTCGTTGATTAGTTTCTATAACTAATGAATCAAACGAGCTAATAATGTCGCATGACTAATTGATACTTTGCCACTGATTGAAGGCCCCAGCATTGTTTGAAATAGTTTGTTTGCATTGAAAAATGACTGAAAGGTTCAGTCTAGGCAGTCCTGAATTTGAACTTTCATCAGTTCAAAAATGCCCTGATGCTGCAAAGGGTCAAGACAGTGATAACCAGGGTTTAACAGGGGTAGTCTGGGGTTTGAAAAGGACAAAAATGATTAGTTTAAATGAGCTGACAAGTAGGGTACTAATTTAGGATTAAACTAATACCCATGGGGAGCAAGACATAAGAGTATGGGGCTTAAAATGAATAAATAAAACGAGCCCATAACTCTTGATTAAACAAAGACCAGGCGTGGGGAACAAAGGGGCTGGTACCAAAGATGCTTAGGCATGGGCTTATAGGGTATGGGCATTCTGCCAATTGGCAGGGCAGGCAGCTCAGCTGTACTGGTTCATTTGGCCTATAAATAGGCCATTTGATAACTTAAACAGGGGTAGAGATTTTAGTCTGGAGAAAAGAGAAAAACAAAGTGAAAATTTTCAGAATACTTTGACTAAAACATTGCCCAAAACTGCACAAGGAACTAAGTTGGTTGAGCTGTTCTGGCCAAGTCAGTTATTCTAACTAGGGTCATCACTGTTCCGTTAAGAGAAGGCTGTGTGTTTTCTGCTGTGATTGTTACTATACTGAGTTTTCTGTGAGCTGTGGATTGAGTTTTAGCCTTCTTGATTGTTGGAACTGTACTGAGTACTTGCTGAGTTTTGTGATTATTGGATCTTCTGTTGCTGTTACATTTGGTATCTTGGGTTTTCGGTTGGTTCATTGTTCTTTTTCTGGGATTTGTCTGTCTGATGCTCAAGCACCTGTGGGCTACATAGTTGCTGTTGGTTGTGTTGCTGCGTTGTTGCTATCTGTTGTTGCTGTTGATTACTTGCTGCTGATACTCTCTCTCTTCCTCTTCTTATTGTGCAAATATCCAGGTACACGACTAATACTGTCAATGTAACTTGAAGTTGAGTATGAATGCAAAAGAGAAGAATTGAAGATTGTTTACTTTAAGCATAGGCTGTTGTATTGAATATCATGTAATGCATGATAGTTTACATTTGTTTGGATACTGAAGGCAACTTGCACGCATAGTAAATATCAATGTATGGGGATTGAATGTTAGTTGTATATGTAGGCTGTTAGATGAATATTCCTAATGCAGTAGGTTGTATCCCAGACTTAGGTTTAAATTGTGTAACATACTCTTTAATGTAGGCCAGGCATGTAAACTATCCACTGCTAGTATAGTTCTTTCCCCTTTTGCTAGTTTGTCACATATAAATTGATAAAGAACAAAGAATCAGTTCTAGGCCTCCACCCCAGGAAGGCCGAGCCCAAATCGAAAGTCAGCTAGGCCTGTATCGGAAAAACAGGGCCCAAGTCGGGCCATCTCGCATGAGCTGGATTTGGGCCCATAATTTGCGACTAGTTGGCCATAAATGCAGTCACATTTTATTATTCTGTAGTAGCACTTTAAATACGGTTTTATAATCAACTAAGGCTATTTACTGCTTTCAATTGATAGAGACAAACACGACGAGAAACATAGTTGCTATAGGATATCCCTTAAAAATAACAACGAGATGAGCCTCGATAAAAATAAACAAAACGCAGATACGGGGCCCTTGTTAAATGCATATTAGTGAAGCATTTAGTTTCCAGGACGGGTTGTTTAGCCAATCTCACAACCTCCCTAAAAATAACAATACGTTAGACTCTTAGGACGCGCCTTAATAAATCTTACCTTCGTAAACTCGGGTGCACATTGATGTGACCCAAATCCAAATCTCAACGGAATCGAAAAATGTGTTTCTAATCACGGGTACATTGACTGTGACGTGGTTCGAGATGCGTGTCCATGACGTTGCAAATTCATTTTAAAATAAGGATGAGATGAGCCTCGCCGAATAAAAATACAAATTGCGGGGCCCTCAGTAAATATTTGTTTAAAATTACTTAGACTTCAGGAGGGCCGTTTAGCGAATTTCGCGGCCTTCCCAAAATAATAACACGATAGTCTCTTTAGGCGAGTCTTAATAATTTATTTTTTTTCTTAATTCGGGTGCACATTTATGTAACCCAAATCCAAATCTCAACCGAGTCGAGATATGTCAATAACCACGGGTACATTGATGTAACGGGGTTCGAGACATGTTTTCACGACGTTGCAAGTCCTATAAAATAACAGTGAATGATAAAAGCGGTAAAAAGTTAAATTTTGCACATAAGTTCACACTTGTATAAAATCAGATAATCAAGCCAAATATAACAGTTGAGCGACCGTGCTAGAACCACGGAACTCGGGAATGCCTAACACCTTCTCCCGGGTTAACAGAATTCCTTATCCGGATTTCTGGTACGCAGACTGTAATATAGAGTCATTCTTTTCCTCGATGCGGGATTAAAATTGGTGACTTGGGACACCCTAAATCTCCCAAGTGGCGACTCTGAAATAATTAAACGAATCCCGTTTCGATTGTCCTTTAATTGGAAAAACTCCCTTGCACCCTCTCTGGTGCGGAAAAAGGAGGTGTGACAGCTCTGGCGACTCTGCTGGGGAGCTTCTAACCCAGAACCAATGGTTCAGGGTTAAGTATTCGAGCTTAGAAAAAATTGTTATTATTTGGCTTTATTTATTATCTGATTATTACATGTTTTTGAGACTAATGTGCTAAATGCTGCTGTTACCGCTTTGATATTATTTGAACTGTATATAAACTGTGCCGGAACCTTTCTCTTCTTACCTCCGGGGATGTGCTCACTGGTTGAGACTCCCTATTCTGTTAGTGTCATACCCTAAGTAAAAGAGGCTCGGAAAGTTTCTAAGCCGGCTGGCCTTTTGGTTCCCGGAAAGGAGCTCCTTCCTCAACTCGAGTTGTCCGCTCGGGTACACTGTCTAGAACACCGACCCAGGTTTTGAGCATAGAATAACGTGACTTCATGCCGGATCCCTAGTAGGAACGCTTATTTGCATCATGTTGCATATGACTTAGGGGACTCAACACAGGGGTTGGGTCCGTCTAGGACTAGCAACCTCATATGAAAAGACCATTCTGATGCATCCTATTGTTTTCCGTGCATTTATTTGTCTCATACCCGCATGCTGACCGGTGTTTGAATATTTGGAATATTGTGAAAAAAAGGGAAATAACGGTTAGGAATTGATTGTTTATTGTTGAAAAAAAAGAAAAAAAAAACAAATACTGTCAAAACTATGCCAAAATTTTGAAAAGTCGTTGTTCTGTCTTTCAAAAATAAAATATCAATAGAAATATATAGTTTGTCTTGTCAAAAAAAAAAAAAAAAAAAAAGACCCTATCTTTAAAATGGTTTTTTTATGAAAATAATAATAAAAAGAGTCTTGTGTTGTCTTTACTTTTATTATTTGTTGCAAATATATGTATATATATATATATATGAAAAATTCAAAAGTTTTGCTTTACTTCAAAATGTATATATATCTTTATTTGTGGCAAAATATTTGTCTTGCTAAAGGTCTAGAAAAGTCCTTTCAGGCTCCCAGTTTTCGAAACAAAAATCCAAAATATTTTCCGTTATTGACTTCTTTGGAAAGTTTTTATATATATACGAAAATTCAAAATTCACAAAAAATCGCATATATTTTTGTTTTTATCAGGATAAGTGTCGTTTGTTAAATCTTATTAATAAATGTGCAGAATGAGCACGATTCCGAATGAACCCTTTTCAATCATGAATAAAATCCCCCTCCAATTGCGGCTCTGGTGGAATGATTTGGGCAAAGAAGGGCATGACGAAATCAAGAAGTATCTGAAAGGCCTCACGAGTTTGTTGGATATCAAGGCCACGAGGAGATATCATAAGGGCACTAGTCCCCCACTGGGATCCTGCGCACAATGTCTTCCGTTTCTCAGATTTTGAACTTACCCCAACTTTAGAAGAAATAGCAGGGTATATCGGCAGCACTGAGACTCCTTTGAGGCACAAATATCTGATTGCTCCAAGAGCTGTAGCAATACACAGGTTCCTGGATTCTTTAAAGATAGTCAGAACAATTCATAACCCTGACTTGGCAAAAGGTTTTTGCAGCATGAGTTTCGTATATCAAAGATATGGTCACATAGGAGGATTCGACAAGCCAGAAAACCAGTTGTGCAGCAAAGGTAATCGCCAAAAGTGGGAAGAACATAGACGGATTGCTTTCATGATAGCTTTCTTAGGACTACTGGTATTCCCAAGAAAAGACGGGAATATTGACATAAAGATAGCAGGGGTCGTCAGTACGTTGCTCACACAGAGTGATAGTACGTTGGCGCCCATGATAGTATCTGATATATTCCGGGCACTCACTTCTTGCAAAGCCGGAGGAAGCTTTTTCGAGGGTTGCAATTTGTTGTTGCAAATGTGGATGACCGAACACCTATGTCACCGAGCCCAGTTTCTGAGCCATGGATCCGCTGGAAAGACCTGCATAGAGGAGTTCTATACCAGAGTTAATGAAACCTACCTACCAGAAGGAGTCACAGCATGGACCTCATATTTCCATACCCTCAACGCCAGTCAAATACAGTGGGCGCTAGGATGGTTACCGATCGACGAAGTCATATACATGCCAGCAGCCAGGCCCCATTTTCTCTTAATGGGACTTAAGAGCATTCAACCATACGCGCCGCATCGGGTTTTAAGGCAACTTGGGAGGTATCAGATAGTGCCAAAAGACGAGGATCTGAGCATCCAGGTAATCGAGATCAGTCCCGACGGCCAGTTTCCTGAAGCAAGGGTTCGTCAAATTTGGAGCCAATGTCAATACTTAGAAGCAAATACTTGTGTAATGAATCAGGCAAAAGGGGAAGTTTCGCCCGGGTATCAGGCCTGGTACAAAGGGGAGACATCACCTGGAAGACCGACCAAAAGACCTCACCTGCAAGAATTTGCCCAATCCTCACAAGAACAGTGGGGCTGGTTGGCCAAAGAGCAGGAATATCTTGTCAAAGCAGGCAAACTGAAGCAACAAATCCAGGATATGAAGTTTGAGTGCCAATTACAGTCTGCTGCCCACAAGGGAGAAAAGAACCAGTTAATCAGAGAAGGCGAGATCCTCAAAGCTCAGATCCGGAGAATGAAAAAAGAGGCTAATAGCCAGCTAAGAAGCCAGGCAGATAAAAGATTGATAGCAGGGTTAAAGGATCAGATTGCGGAATGCCGGGAAGATTTGGAAAAAGCCAGGGACAGCACAGCAAAATTGCGAACCAAGTGGGCAAAGGGTGCGATAGCTCGGAGGCAGCGCCTGCAGCGAGTCATAAGGGATTATGAACTGAGCATCGGGACATTAAGGGAAACGAATGCCTCTCTTCAAGAGAGGATCTTCAAGCAAACACGAGATGCCCAAGCCGACAGAAGGCGATGTTACGAGGCAATGACCAGAATGGAAAGGCAGATGGAGATGTTCCAGGACCAGCTTGCCAGCAAGGCACAAACACTAGGATTGAAGAACCGACAGATAAGGCAGTTGTTCGCGGAAAGGGACAACATTCGGGGAAAGATCGACGAGATTGGGCATTACATCTACATGAGATGCCTGGCATGCGAGCAAAAGCCTCGAAAGACCCTCCTTGTTTCCATCATGGGTTGCGTCCACCGAATCATGAATGAGCTGAAAAACCTGCAGAGGGACCTCACACCAAGGGCCGCGGAAAGGCCGAATGATGCCTCGCGGGTCCCTAAGTTGGAAAATTAATCTTTGGTTGAGTCCTGTTTATTTGGCTTTGTCGCTTTTCCATATGTTGTTTTCCTTTCTTCAAAACGGGTTAAGAACTGTGGAGTCTGTACTATTGCTATTCCTTGCTTGAAGTAATTTGTAATAGCAAAATTTTGAGAATGAATTTAATGATTTCACAAGAATTGTGTGTTTCTTTACTTTAAGGCAGAACTACGCCTGGTCTGATTCACGCGGGGACGTGATACGTAGGCAATCCCCATAAGATTCGACCGCTTTTAATAAATAAAGAAAATGTAAATAGAATAAAACGCAGGGTTTCGCAAAATACTTTAAAGAGACGAATGAACGAGCCGGAATGACGCATGTGGTTTGAAGCAAAGCATGTAGAAACGGTTAACTGCCTAAGTGCATTGCATCCTCTATGTGTTATGATCAAATCTGTTAAGCTCTAACACTAACAAAGTTTGTTGATGTCTGATATCAGACAGTTAGTTGTTAAAGAATTCTGGCAACACATTCATACCAAACCAGATCCAAAGGACCGGTAGCAACAAGCATGACTACTTCAGAGAATAGTAATGAGGAAGAAAGGCCGATGAGCCAGTTGCTAAAAGAGGCAATGGAAAAGATTGAAAGGATGGGACTAGAGATGCATGCAATGCAGCTAGCCCTGGCCAAAACGCAAAAGAGCCCTGAGACACTGGGACACGTGCCGGAGTACCCTCACTCTGGCCCTTCCACAAGCCGCCCAAATCCCCTCTATCATCAAGAAAGAAGCCCTCATGATTCCCAAGCTCCACCACCCCATCAACCTCTCCCAACACCCAATATTCCCATTTTTGTGGGACCTGCATCAGCCCCTTTGCAGCGAACGACCAGTGAGCCATTGTTTCAGGCTCACGATACACAATACTATCCCCCTGAGCCTACATTCCACGCACCGGAACCACAGGCTTACAATCCCCATTTGGAAATACCGGCAGAGGTTGAGAAGCCGGTTAAGGCCCCTGAACAGGATGAAGTGTTAAGAAAGTTCAAAAGCCTGGAGCAATCCTTCAGGAACTTGCACGGGCTGGGCAATCAAGTCAGCGTGGCATACAAAGATCTGTGCCCTTTCCCAGATGTCCAACTCCCGGCTGGGTTCAAGATGCCCAAGTTTGATTTATATGAAGGGCACGGTGATCCCATGGCACATTTGCGGGGATTCTGTAGCAAAATGAGAGGGGCAGGAGGCAAGGATGAGCTTTTGATAGCTTATTTCGGCCAAAGTCTGAGCGGATCTGCACTGGAATGGTATACCAGGCAGGATTTCAGCAGGTGGTACACGTGGGATGATCTGGCACAGGCTTTTGCAGGTCATTTCCAGTACAATCTAGAGATAGTCCCTGACCGTCTCACGTTATTGAGAACTGGGAAGAAACCCGGGGAAAGTTTTCGCGAGTTCGGATTCCGCTGGAGAGAACAAGCAGCTAGAGTCGATCCTCCCATGAGAGAGGGAGAAATGGTAGACTACTTTTTGCAGACATTGGATCCAACCTACTTTGGTCACTTGGTGACAACGGTTGGAAAATCTTTCAACGAGGTGGTCAAAATAGGGGTCATGATAGAAGAAGGTTTGAGGTCGGACAAGATCTTAAACTATTCGGCACTTAAGGCCACAACCCAGGCTATTCAAAGCGGCACGGGAGGTGCGCTAAGAAGAAAGAAAGAAGAGGTTGCCACGATCGAGGCAGGCAGTTGGTCCAGGGCTGGCAGGCCGCACTACAACCAACCCAGGCCTCACAGGTCAAACTACCCATACAACCCACCACAAAATTTCTATCCACCTCGAGAACCACATTGTTCCGTACACCAAGCCCAGGTATACACTCAGCCTCCGGTTCGCCCACAATGGCGCGCACCGGCTCCCCAGAACATATATGCACCACCACAAAACACTTACCCTCCACCAAGGGCATATAGAAATCCTTCAGGGGCAGGTTTCCGGGGAAATCCAGATGCCAGAAATGACAGGTTGCGGAAGCAAAGAACCTTCACCGAACTGGGAGAAACCTACACCGCTGTGTTCCACAAGCTGCGGCAATTGGGTTTGGTTAGTCCTGTCCATACTCGGGAACCAAATCCCCCACCTCAGAATTTGGATCGTTCAATCAGTTGTGAATACTGTTCAGGGATGCTCGGGCACGATACCGAGAAGTGTTGGAAGTTAAGGCATGCCATACAGGATCTTATTGACACCAATAAGATCGAGGTCCAGACACCGGAGGCTCCTAACATCAACCAAAACCCACTGCCAGCGCACCACGAAACTCACATGATTGAGTTGGTGTGTGAGGGAGGAGAATTAAGAAAACCCTCACAAACAGTGATGATGATCCAAGCTGCCCCAAAAGAAGTCTTAACCAGTGGAGGAACAAATGTACAGTCGCAGGGAGAAGGCGTCAAGCCGGTAGTAATATGGGGGAAGAGCCCGTCCGTCATAGCAAGCAAACCCGAGCCAAGCAAGTTGGTAATACCAGGGATCCTGCCCACACCGGCAGTCATGTTGAAAGGGGTATGTGGAGAACGGGTGACCATAAAGCCGGTGGTCCAACTGCCAATGCTTGACAGCAGGGCTGTGCCCTGGAAATATGAAAAAGCAGTGGTGACGTACCAAGGAAAACAGGTGGAAGAAGTCAGTTGTGAAGCGCAAGGGCTGACTCGATCAGGTCGATGTTTTGCTCCGGTGGAGTTAAGAAAAACCAACCCAGTGGCAACCAAGAAGCCAGTGTCAGAAGAAGAGGCTGAAGACTTCCTGAGGAAGATGAAAGTACAAGACTATTCTGTGGTTGAGCAGCTGAGAAAAACACCTGCCCAGATCTCACTATTGTCATTACTCCTCCATTCCGAGGAACATCGTCGGGCCCTGTTAAAGATATTGAACGAGGCCCATGTACCCAGTGAGATTTCTGTAAACCACCTGGAAACCATTGCCAGCAAGATTTTCGAGGTGAACAGAGTGACATTCTCAGACGATGACCTGCCAGTGGAAGGAACGGAGCACAATAAAGCTCTATACCTAGCTGTCAAATGTGAAGACTCGGTGGTAACCCGAGTATTGGTGGATAACAGCTCAAGCGCCAATATTTGTCCATTATCCACCCTGGACCAGTTAAAGGTTGACCGTGGAAGAATCCGGGAGAACAACATCTGTGTCCGGGGGTTTGATGGAAACGGAACAACCACTATGGGGGATGTCGTACTTGAACTGACCATTGGCCCGGTCCTATTTACCATGGAATTCCAGGTGTTGGACGCCACGGTATCTTACAACTTGCTGTTAGGACGACCTTGGATTCATGCAGCTAAAGCGGTGCCTTCCACCCTACATCAGACAGTGAAGTTCGAGTGGGAAAGACAAGAGGTCGTGTTGCACGGCGAGGATACAACATGCACCATGGGCGGAACCATTGTGCCTTTCATAGAGACCACTGATGACAAGGGTCCCTGGGTCTACCAGATTCTCGATACAGGGTCGGCCAACAAAATTTCTGAAGGAGAAATCATCCCGCACCCTAGGGTGGCTGCCGCAACAGTCATGATGGTATCAGAAATGCTGGGTAATGGGTTTGTGCCGGGAAAAGGCCTGGGAGTTGAACTTCAAGGGATAGTCCAACCTGTCTCCCTTCCTAAGAATCTGGAAACTTTCGGGTTGGGGTTCAAACCAACCGCAGCAGACAGGAAGCAAGCGCGAAAAATGAAAAAGAGGGTCTGGTCTCTGCCTAAACCAGTGCCACGCCTCTCAAGGTCTTTTGTTAAAGCTAGTGCCAAGGGGTCAGCGATCCCAAAGATTCGAGGACCTTTGATCGGCATAAGTGAAGACCTGAATCAGAGTTTTGAGAGACTATTCGCGGATGTCAGTATGGTGGAAGCTGGAGAGGGTTCCAGCAGAGCAGAGATACAATTTGTGGGGCCTGAGGCCAAGACCAACAATTGGACGGTTACTCCTCTTCCTGTCCGAGGGGAGTCTTGGTAGTAGGCTTTGATTAATGTTTTGTTTGTTTGTTTGTTTGATCGGATTATTCAAGGGTGTAATCCCAATTTTACTTTCGTTTTGTAAAAGTGTGAACCCTTTTATCCTGCAAATTTAATAAAGTTCTTTTCTTTTGTCCCATTTTAATTTCTTGTTTTGTTCTTTTTCTTTCTGAACAGTTCTCTTTTTACTGGTCCTAATGACATGGCATGCACAGCGGATCTTCGACCTAGTCTAATAAATCAATCTGAATCTGACTCAATGATGCAAGAGGTCGTTTGTGATAATGAATCCGAATGTGACGAAGGGGAAGCCTTCGAAGAAATAAATCGAGAACTGTGCCAATTTGAAGAGAAACCCAAGCCTAACCTAAATGACACTGAGGCTGTGAACCTAGGAGACGCTGATAACATCCAAGAGACCAAAATTAGCATCCACATTGAGCCGAATGTCAAAGCAGAATTGATCGAAACTCTCAGGGAATTCAAAGATGTTTTTGCATGGTCATATGATGATATGCCTGGATTGAGCACCGATTTAGTGGTTCACAAATTGCCCACTGACCCGGCATACCCTCCGGTCAAGCAAAAACTAAGGAAATTTAAAACAGAAATGAGTGTAAAGATCAAAGAAGAAGTGATTAAGCAATTACAATCGAAGGTCATTCGGGTCACTCGGTATCCCGAGTGGTTGGCCAATGTGGTACCAGTCCCAAAGAAGGATGGAAAAATCAGGGTGTGCGTTGACTACCGCAACCTCAACAAAGCAAGTCCCAAGGACAATTTCCCGTTACCCAACATTCATATCCTGATCGATAATTGCGCTGGGCGCGAGATCGGATCCTTTGTGGATTTCTATGCAGGTTATCATCAGATCCTAATGGATGAGGAGGATGCTGAGAAGACAGCGTTTATTACGCCATGGGGAACCTACTGCTATCGGGTAATGCCGTTCGGTTTAAAGAACGCTGGGGCAACGTACATGCGAGCAATGACTGCTGTGTTTCATGACATGATACACAAAGAAATAGAGGTGTACGTCGATGATGTGATCATCAAATCTTGGCGTCAGGAGGACCATGTGGCAGACCTAAGGAGATTTTTCCAAAGACTCCGGAGGTATGATATCAAGCTTAACCCGGCCAAATGCGCATTCGGGGTTCCATCAGGAAAGTTGCTAGGATTCATCGTCAGTCGACGGGGGATTGAGTTAGACCCATCCAAAATTGAATCCATCCGAGATTTGCCACCGCCAAGGAACAAAACAGAGGTAATGAGTTTGCTGGGTAGACTCAATTACATCAGCAGGTTCATCGCTCAACTCACAGCAACTTGTGAACCCATATTTCGGCTGCTGAAAAAGGATGCTGCGGTAGGTTGGACAGCAGAGTGTCAGGAGGCCTTCGACCAAATCAAAGTCTATCTGTCTAATCCACCCGTATTGGACCCGCCTAAGCCCGGGAAACCCCTAATCCTTTACCTGACGGTCTTGGAAAATTCATTTGGTTGTGTACTGGGGCAACATGATGACATAGGGAGGAAGGAGCAGGCCATCTACTATCTTAGCAAGAAATTCACAGTGCATGAGGTCAAGTACACTCAACTCGAGAAAACGTGCTGCGCCCTAACTTGGGTAGCTCAAAAGTTGAAGCACTACCTGTCTTCATATACTACTTATCTCATATCCCGCTTGGACCCGCTGAAGTATATCTTTCAGAAACCTATGCCCACGGGAAGGTTAGCAAAATGGCAAATTCTGCTCACAGAATTTGATATCATCTACGTGACGAGGACGGCCATGAAAGCCCAGGCACTGGCAGACCATTTGGCAGAGAATCCCGTTGATGAAAAATACGAGCCCTTAAGAACGTATTTTCCTGACGAAGAGGTGATGCATACGAATGAGTTGGAATTACCCGAGGAACCGGGTTGGAAGCTTTTCTTCGATGGAGCTGCAAACGCAAAAGGGGTTGGAATAGGGGCAGTACTCATTTCTGAAACAGGACGGCATTATCCTGTTACGGCTCAACTACGCTTCTATTGCACCAACAATATGGCCGAATATGAGGCTTGCATTCTGGGTCTGCGCCTGGCTGCCGACATGGATGTCCAAGACGTCTTGGTCTTGGGAGACTCGGACCTCTTGATACATCAAATTCAGGGAGAATGGGAAACACGAGATCTAAAACTCGTACCATACCGACAATGCTTGCATGATCTGAGCAAGCAATTTCGATCGGTAAAGTTCAAACACATCCCGAGAGTTCACAATGAGGTTGCGGATGCCTTAGCCACCTTAGCATCAATGCTGCACCACCCTGACAAAATGTATGTTGATCCTCTACACATCCAGGTCCGTGATCAGCACGCCTACTGCAATGCCATAGAAGAAGAAGCCGATGGCAAACCCTGGTTTCATGATATCAAGGAATACCTCAGGATGGGGATATATCCAGAACATACCTCTGGAGACCAAAAAAGAGCCCTCCGGCGTTTGTCGAATGGTTTCTTCCTCAGTGGGGGAATATTGTACAAAAGAACCCCGGATCTGGGATTGTTGAGATGCATAGACGCCAGGCAGGCAACAACGGTTATGGCAGAAGTACATGCTGGAGTTTGTGGGCCACACATGAGTGGATATGTATTGGCAAGAAAAATCCTTCGAACAGGGTGTTATTGGCTCACCATGGAACACGACTGTATCACTTTCGTGAGGAAATGCCATCAGTGCCAAATACATGGAGACTTGATTCACTCTCCGCCAACAGAGTTGCATACGATGTCAGCACCCTGGCCGTTTGTAGCATGGGGCATGGATGTCATTGGGCCCATCGAGCCAGCAGCGTCCAACGGTCATAGGTTCATTCTAGTGACCATTGATTACTTCACCAAATGGGTTGAGGCTAAAACCTTCAAATCAGTAACTAAGAAGGCAGTGGTGGACTTTGTTCACTCCCATATCATCTGTAGATTTGGGATCCCAAAAGTGATCATCACGGATAACGGTGCGAATCTTAATAGCAGCTTGATGAGAGAGGTATGCCAACAATTTAAGATTACACACCGCAATTCCACCCCATATCGTCCCAAGGCGAATGGAGCAGTCGAAGCAGCCAATAAGAATATCAAGAAGATACTGCGAAAAATGGTGGAAGGGTCCAGACAGTGGCACGAGAAATTACCCTTTGCTTTGTTGGGTTACCGCACTACCGTCCGGACTTCCATAGGCACAACTCCTTATTTGTTGGTGTATGGAACTGAGGCCGTGATACCAGCGGAGGTCGAAATTCCGTCCCTCCGAATTGTCGCTGAAGCCGGAATTGATGATGATGAATGGATCAAAGCTCGCTTGGAACAGTTGAGCCTGATAGATGAGAAAAGATTGGCAGCAGTGTGCCATGGTCAGCTGTACCAGAAGAGAATGGCAAGAGCGTATAATAAAAAGGTGCGCCCCAGGAAGTTTGAAGTAGGGCAGCAGGTATTGAAGAAGATCCTCCCACATCAGGTCGAGGCGAAAGGCAAATTCGCCCCAAATTGGCAAGGGCCTTATATCGTGACCAGAATATTGTCCAACGGTGCTTTGTGTTTGACAGATGTCGAGGGTAGATGTGTCGACATGGCTATCAATTCAGATGCAGTCAAGAGATATTATGCGTAATTTCTTTAATTATGGCAATTATTCGGTTTGTTTGTTTGTATTTGGCATTTATTGGATAATGAGATGACGGAGGCAATTCTTTCTTCTACCCAAACACTGTTTAACCCTTGCTTCCCCCTTTGAGCCTTAAGCAAATTCTTTCAATACCCCTCTTTTGGAATCACTAATGGGAAAGATACGAAAAAAAAAGAAAAAAAAAGAAAAGAAAAGAAAGGAAAAGAAAAGAAAAAGAAAAAGAAAAGGAAAAGAAAATGAAAAGAAAGAAAAGAAAAATCAAGGAATATAAAACCGTGGGAACTACGTTTGACCTGATTCCTCAAAGAGGATACGTAGGCGCCTCACGGCTCGGTCATAGTGTGCATCATAGCAAATATAGGATGCATAATGTACATAGTGTGCACAATGTAGCACAATGTGCGTAACGCACGTAACTCAACATAAGCGTAAAAAATAAATCCCCCAAGCAAGAAAACTGGGGCAGAGGTTATGTTTTAAGTTCCAACAAAGGTTTGATTCCAAAAGTCGTAGCACATCACCCTTCAAATTTGTTTTCATTTTTATAGCCTTTCTTCAAACCCACACCAAAACCAACGTCAACATCCAAAAGACCTCCCGATCAATGTTCGAGAGATGCCAAATCCGGCAAATAAGACCGAGAATGATACACTGATCCCCAGCAAAGAAGAGGATCGTGAGACTGGGAATGAATTGATAGTCAAAGGAATCTCCAGAAGAGAGGGTCGTATCTACAACGCCCCGATTCATCGAAAGAAATAAAATGAGAGAGTCTCATCGGTGAAAACCTTCGCAGGCACCGAGAGGCGACGTAAGACGAGGGATATGAAATGAGAGAGTCTTATTGGTGAAAACCTTCACAGGCACCATAAGGCGCCGGGAGATGAGAGAAAAGAGAGAGTCTCATTAGTGAAAACCCCTCGAAGGGCACTATGAGGCGACAAGATAGAGCAGCAAAAGCTACCACATTCGCAACAAGATGAACATCCATTTATCATCCCCAGCAAGTCAGACCATCGGACAAATCGATTGATACAAATAGACTGGGTCGGGAATCTATGGTGCACGCCATGATCACGGGGACCAGTCATGTCCTCCAGATAAGTTCTTTTGATTAGCTCCTCCCACAAAATATTGGTTCACAAAGTTTTTCTCTTTTCCATATCTTTATTTTCTTTTCCTAAAATGTGTCTTTAAAGGATTTTTCAAAGCTTACTACCAGAAATCGAAGGGGAATTCATCCAATGCAGGAGAATACAAACAGTCTTAAAAGTCGGCCCCTGGCAATGCAGGGATTGTGCTCGGAAATTTTGAAAGAAGTAAGCTCCAAAAGGGAGTGGTTTCGGGAGGTAGAAGCAGACTCCCACAGAATATGCTTAAAGAGAAAGCAGAAAAGGGGATAAACTGAAAACCGATCCCCAGCAGGCTAGAAACCCCCAACAGGCAACTTTGCCCGCCAACCAATTATGGGGACAAAGAGCAAGAGAAGGGGAAGAGAGAAAAATGGCTCGCCAGAAAGGCACCCTCTACCACCACGATTAAAACTGATTAAATCCTTTTGTCTGCTGCAGGAAAACAAAGGATTGATGATGGCAGCAAGATGCACCGCCATGGAAGTCACCAAAAACCGGGGCAGAAAATTTTCTGCCAATTGTCGAAAATTTTCTCGGAAGAACGGGAATACTTTTAAGTTCTAGGTCGCCCACCAGTATAATGCGGGAATACATTTTAAGTTCTAGGTCGCCCACCAGTATAATGCGGGAATACATTTTAAGTTCTAGGTCGCCCACCAGTATAATGCGGGAATACATTTAAGTTCTAGGTCGCCCACCAGTATAATGCGGGAATACATTTTAAGTTCTAGGTCGCCCACCAGTATAATGCGGGAATACATTTTAAGTTCTAGGTCGCCCACCAGTATAATGCGGGAATACATTTTTAAGTTCTAGGTCGCCCACCAGTATAATGCGGGAATACATTTTAAGTTCTAGGTCACCCACCAGTATAATGCGGGAATACTTTTAAGTTCTAGGTCGCCCACCAGTATAATGCGGGAATACATTTTAAGTTCTAGGTCGCCCACCAGTATAATGCGGGAATACATTTAAGTTCTAGGTCGCCCACCAGTATAATGCGGGAATACATTTTAAGTTCTAGGTCGCCCACCAGTATAATGCGGGAATACATTTAAGGTCTAGGTCGCCCACCAGTATAATGCGGGAATACATTTTAAGTTCTAGGTCGCCCACCAGTATAATGCGGGAATACATTTTAAGTTCTAGGTCGCCCACCAGTATAATGCGGGAATACATTTAAGTTCTAGGTCGCCCACCAGTATAATGCGGGAATACATTTTAAGTTCTAGGTCACCCACCAATATAATGCGGGAATACATTTTTAAGTTCTAGGTCACCCACCAGTATAATGCGGGAATACATTTAAGTTCTAGGTCGCCCACCAGTATAATGCGGGAATACATTTTAAGTTCTAGGTCGCCCACCAGTATAATGCGGGAATACATTTAAGTTCTAGGTCGCCCACCAGTATAATGCGGGAATACATTTTAAGTTCTAGGTCGCCCACCAGTATAATGCGGGAATACATTTAAGTTCTAGGTCGCCCACCAGTATAATGCGGGAATACATTTAAGTTCTAGGTCGCCCACCAGTACAATGCGGGAATACTTTTAGCTCTAGAGTTTGGAATCAGTAGCCCCACCTGAAGACGGAAGGTTACAACAGAGAGCCCCAAGCAGGAAAAACAATAAAATCCCCAGCACCAAGAAGCAGGCAACTGCAGAGGCAAGCGCGCAATTCAAAAGGAAAAATGAACGCGTCTCAAAAAATGTAGTTTGGGAACGTTGTAGCATGCCCAGTATAACAATTCTGATGGAAAGCCATACCACTGAAGAAACCATTGGAAGATTTAAAGAAGAAAGCCGTGTCCCCAGCAAATCAAGAAAAGTGATGAGAACTGACATTCAGAAAAGGTGAAGGACCAACATCATCTCCAAGTTCACAAAATAGAGGCATCGGAGGAAAGCGATAGCCGATAAGAAAGCAAGGCAACAAGAACAAGTCGAAGATGGATGAGATTTCAGGATCCTCAGTTTAGCTTAGCTTCTTGTTTTCCTTCTAGAGCAATGTAACAGGGAGATCGGTTGAGCAGTAGCATCCTATAGCAGCATACAACAGCGCACAACAACAGCAAGCAATACAGTCACACGGTAGTCCCAGCTACCAAAATTTCCCGAACTACATTGACCTGATTCCTGTTCAGCCCAGGATATGTAGGAAACCTCTGAAGCAAAGGTTCGGTCAAATCTTTTTCAAAAAATGCTTCACACGGAGTATTCGGACGGGCAAAAATCGCTCGCTTTATCTTTGCGCGAAAACCCTTCGTGTCTTCGTGCAAAGAGGGGCAGCTGTAAGCACGTGATTTTTGCTTCACGGACAATCGCTCCAAAAGAAAATAAAAATAGTGGCAAAAGGCTTCGCTGTACAATTTTTCGATCTTTCCGTGACATGTGTTGTTAGTCGTTTGTGAGTCTGTCCATTTTGCATCTAGTCATTATCAAACAAAAATACAAAAAATATATGTGGCGTTAAAAGAAAATTCAAAAAAAATATATATAAATATATGTGCATCGTCCGTTTTAGGTTGTGATTTAACTTACTTGGTATGATAATTATGTTGAAATGCCATATTGTTATTTGTTTTAATTTCATTTGTTTTATTAGTTATTTTTATTTTTATTTTTCTTTAAATTGGAAAACAAAAGAAAGTTGAAATCAATTTGGGCCCAAAAGAATAAGACAAAAAAAAAAAAGGGGCCCAAACCAACGATCTGACCCGGTCCAAACCGGCTGCCCAAGCACCTCCTGAAACGACGTCGTTTCAGGCAAATCAATCCCAGTTGTTCCAATCAATCCAATCCAAAGGTCCAGGATCATTTTCGGCAACCCGTGTTCAAACCCGACCCAATAACCAATCCGACCCAACCCCTCACTTAAACCAAACGACCTCGTTTAACTACCAAACGACCCCGTCTCATTTCTCACCATCAGATCCAAGCCGTTGAGATCATTTGATCTAACGGCTCAGATCCAATCCCCTACTCCGTATATAAACCTTCCCTTACACCCACGCCCCCTATACCAACACCCCACCCCTTCGTCCCCAAGCTCAAACCCAGACCTCTCATTAGAAACCCTAGCCGCCCCCAGTATCCCTCGCCATTAAAACCGGCGGCATGGACGCCGGTGGCCACCTCCTGAACACCCTAGGACCACCTCACTGTCCTGAACACAAATCCACTAACCACGAGCCTCGAATCACTTCCGTTCGTCTCGAATCTTCATTTGAAGATTTGAGTCGAACCCGGATCTATGCCAAACCATCCCATCTTCATACCAGACACTCCCCTGACCTTCCTCGTGACCAAACCAAACTTGGTTTGGTCCGAATCTACCCACAACTCCCTAAAAATCAGATCTAGGAAATCCAGACTTTAGAACACATGCACCTGGGGAATCCGGGCGGTTTGGACATGGGTTTGAGGTCTAATAGACCTTAATCAAGGCGTTCTCATGTGAGAACACCCTGATTAAAGTTTGTTCGGCCTCAAAAGTTCGAGGTTAAATCAGATTTGGGTCTGTTTGATTTAAACATTTTGGTAAGTTTTCCTTTCTTTTGTTTTATTTCTAAATAAGTTGTCAGCATATCTCTTTGTGTTTGGTTGTTATTTTGTTATTTTTTTGGATTTCTTTCATCTCTGTAAAGACCTTTTATTTGGTCAATTGTTTTCTGTGTATGATTTGAATGTATTCTGTGATGAACATGTTCGATTAGATTAGTCGTCAAATGAATAAACTTATATAGGTTCCCAGTAATTGAACACAAAATTGTCTGATGCCCTTTAGGTCCCTGAACATATTGTTTATGTGAGCGACTGATTATTACCTGCTATAATTAGTATAGTCGACTCGATAAATGTCGTTGATTAGTTTCTATAACTAATGAATCAAACGAGCTAATAATGTCGCATGACTAATTGATACTTTGCCACTGATTGAAGGCCCCAACATTGTTTGAAATAGTTTGTTTGCATTGAAAAATGACTGAAAGGTTCAGTCTAGGCAGTCCTGAATTTGAACTTTCATCAGTTCAAAAATGCCCTGATGCTGCAAAGGGTCAAGACAGTGATAACCAGGGTTTAACAGGGGTAGTCTGGGGTTTGAAAAGGACAAAAATGATTAGTTTAAATGAGCTGACAAGTAGGGTACTAATTTAGGATTAAACTAATACCCATGGGGAGCAAGACATAAGAGTATGGGGCTTAAAATGAATAAATAAAACGAGCCCATAACTCTTGATTAAACAAAGACCAGGCGTGGGGAACAAAGGGGCTGGTACCAAAGATGCTTAGGCATGGGCTTATAGGGTATGGGCATTCTGCCAATTGGTAGGGCAGGCAGCTCAGCTGTACTGGTTCATTTGGCCTATAAATAGGCCATTTGATAACTTAAACAGGGGTAGAGATTTTAGTCTGGAGAAAAGAGAAAAACAAAGTGAAAATTTTCAGAATACTTTGACTAAAACATTGCCCAAAACTGCACAAGGAACTAAGTTGGTTGAGCTGTTCTGGCCAAGTCAGTTATTCTAACTAGGGTCATCACTGTTCCGTTAAGAGAAGGCTGTGTGTTTTCTGCTGTGATTGTTACTATACTGAGTTTTCTGTGAGCTGTGGATTGAGTTTTAGCCTTCTTGATTGTTGGAACTGTACTGAGTACTTGCTGAGTTTTGTGATTATTGGATCTTCTGTTGCTGTTACATTTGGTATCTTGGGTTTTCGGTTGGTTCATTGTTCTTTTTCTGGGATTTGTCTGTCTGATGCTCAAGCACCTGTGGGCTACATAGTTGCTGTTGGTTGTGTTGCTGCGTTGTTGCTATCTGTTGTTGCTGTTGATTACTTGCTGCTGATACTCTCTCTCTTCCTCTTCTTATTGTGCAAATATCCAGGTACACGACTAATACTGTCAATGTAACTTGAAGTTGAGTATGAATGCAAAAGAGAAGAATTGAAGATTGTTTACTTTAAGCATAGGCTGTTGTATTGAATATCATGTAATGCATGATAGTTTACATTTGTTTGGATACTGAAGGCAACTTGCACGCATAGTAAATATCAATGTATGGGGATTGAATGTTAGTTGTATATGTAGGCTGTTAGATGAATATTCCTAATGCAGTAGGTTGTATCCCAGACTTAGGTTTAAATTGTGTAACATACTCTTTAATGTAGGCCAGGCATGTAAACTATCCACTGCTAGTATAGTTCTTTCCCCTTTTGCTAGTTTGTCACATATAAATTGATAAAGAACAAAGAATCAGTTCTAGGCCTCCACCCCAGGAAGGCCGAGCCCAAATCGAAAGTCAGCTAGGCCTGTATCGGAAAAACAGGGCCCAAGTCGGGCCATCTCGCATGAGCTGGATTTGGGCCCATAATTTGCGACTAGTTGGCCATAAATGCAGTCACATTTTATTATTCTGTAGTAGCACTTTAAATACGGTTTTATAATCAACTAAGGCTATTTACTGCTTTCAATTGATAGAGACAAACACGACGAGAAACATAGTTGCTATAGGATATCCCTTAAAAATAACAACGAGATGAGCCTCGATAAAAATAAACAAAACGCAGATACGGGGCCCTTGTTAAATGCATATTAGTGAAGCATTTAGTTTCCAGGACGGGTTGTTTAGCCAATCTCACAACCTCCCTAAAAATAACAATACGTTAGACTCTTAGGACGCGCCTTAATAAATCTTACCTTCGTAAACTCGGGTGCACATTGATGTGACCCAAATCCAAATCTCAACGGAATCGAAATGTGTTTCTAATCACGGGTACATTGACTGTGACGTGGTTCGAGATGCGTGTCCATGACGTTGCAAATTCATTTTAAAATAAGGATGAGATAAGCCTCGCCGAATAAAAATACAAATTGCGGGGCCCTCAGTAAATATTTGTTTAAAATTACTTAGACTTCAGGAGGGCCGTTTAGCGAATTTCGCGGCCTTCCCAAAATAATAACACGATAGTCTCTTTAGGCGCGTCTTAATAATTTTTTTTTCTTAATTCGGGTGCACATTTATGTAACCCAAATCCAAATCTCAACCGAGTCGAGATATGTCAATAACCACGGGTACATTGATGTAACGGGGTTCGAGACATGTTTTCACGACGTTGCAAGTCCTATAAAATAACAGTGAATGATAAAAGCGGTAAAAAGTTAAAATTTTGCACGTAAGTTAACTTTTGTATAAAATCAGATAATCAAGCCAAATATAACAGTTGAGCGACCGTGCTAGAACCACGGAACTCGGGAACGCCTAACACCTTCTCCCGGGTTAACAGAATTCCTTATCCGGATTTCTGGTACGCAGACTGTAATATAGAGTCATTCTTTTCCTCGATGCGGGATTAAAATTGGTGACTTGGGACACCCTAAATCTCCCAAGTGGCGACTCTGAAATAATTAAACGAATCCCGTTTCGATTGTCCTTTAATTGGAAAAACTCCCTTGCACCCTCTCTGGTGCGGAAAAAGGAGGTGTGACAAAGGGTACAGAGGCCGAGAACATTCACTCCACTGGGAGAAACCTATGCTACTTTGTTCCATAAGTTGAGGCAGTTAGGCCTATTAAGTCTTGTTGAGCCCAAATTGCCAAATCCCCTTCCCAAAAATCTGGACCACTCAGTAAGCTGTGAATATTGTTCGGGGGCTCTCGGGCATGATACTGAGAAGTGTTGGAAGTTGAAGACTGCCGTACAAGATCTTATCGACACAAATAGGATTGAGGTTCAGGCACTAGAGGCACCCAACATCAATGAGAACCCGTTACCGGTGCACCAAGAGGCCCACATGATCGAACTTGTGCACGAAGGAGGGAAGCCCAAGAAACCCTCACAAACGGTAATAATGATTCGTGCCAGTCCAAGCGAGAAGCCGACCAGTGGAAAGGCAGTGGTACAGTTGGGAAGGGTAGATGACAAGCCAGTTGTGGTAATAGGGAAAGGTTCGTCTGTCGTTGCGAAGAAGCCGGAGCCGGTCAAGGTAGTGCTGCAGGGAGTATCAAGCACACCAGTGTTAGTTGTGAAAGGGGCCCGCGTAGAACCAGTTGTTATCAGGCCAGTAATGCAGTTGCCGATAACAAGTGAGAAAGCTGTGCCCTAGAGCTACAGTCAAGTGACAGTGATGCATAAGGGGAAGGAGGTTGTGGAAGAAGTATGCGAGGCCCAGGGGTTAACTCGTTCGGGAATGTGTTTTGTTCCCCTAGAATTGAGAAGGGCCAATCCTATAACAAAAAAAAAAGCCAGTGACGGAGGAAGAAGCAGAGGAGTTTTTGAAGAAGATGAAGGCACCAGACTATCCATTGTAGAGCAGTTAAGGAAGACCCTGACCCAGATTTCGTTGCTATCCTTGTTGATCCATTCAAGCGATCATTGTCGGGCATTAATGAAGATTCTGAACGAAGCCCATGTTCCGGACAAGCTCTCAGTGAACCATTTGGAGAAAATAGTGCACAAAATCTTCGAGGTAAACCGAGTGACATTTTCTGACGATGAGTTGCCAGTAGAGGGTATAGAAAACAACAGAGCACTCTACCTGAATGTGAAATGCGAAGACTCGATGGTCACTCGAGTACTGATTGATAATGGGTCCAGTGCCAATATTTGTCATTTGTCCACTCTGAACAAAATGAAGGTTGATGATGATAGGATTCACAAGAACAACGTCTGCGTCCGAGGTTTTGATGGGGACGGTACTGACACAGTGGGTGATATCATTCTGCAATTGATAATTGGTCCGGTCGAGTTCACCATGGAATTTCAAGTGGTAGACGTGGCGGTGTCATATAATCTTCTGTTGGGACGACCCTGGATCCACACTGCCAAAGTAGTGCCCTCTACACTGCATTAGATGGTAAAATTTGAATGGGATAGATAAGAGATTGTGGTACACAGGGATGACGGTACACACGCCGTTAGTGATGCCATTGTGCCCTTCATAGAAATCGACGATGACAAGGGCCCATGGGTTCATCAGGTTTTTGACGCAGTCTCAGTGGACAAAATTCCTGAGGGCGGGGGCCTTCTACTTCCTAGAATCGCAGCTGCGACCTTCATGATAGCCTCGGAGATGTTAAACAATGGGTTTGTACCAGGAAAAGGTTTGAGGATTGATCTGTAGGGAATTGTCCAGCCAGTTTCTTTGCCCAAGAATCTGGATACTTTTGGGCTGGGATTCAAGCCTACGGCAGCAGATGTAAAGCGGGGTTGCAAGTTGAAGAAAAGAGTCTGGGTCCTCCCTAAGCCAATCCCGCGCCTATCCAGATCATTTGTCGGAGCAGGTATTAGAGAGTTGTCAGTCCCGAAGGTTCTCGGACCACTGATCGGGCCAGATGGAGATTTGAATGAAGACTTTGAAAGGCTGTTCGCTGATGTCAACATGATAGAAGCTGGAGAAGGTTCCAGTAAGGCAGACATACAGTTTGTGGGGCCTAGGGACAATGTCAACAATTGGTCAGCTACTCCTCTTCCTACTCGGAGGGAGTCCTGGTAGTTGGCTCTGATTTTCCTTCCTGTTTTCTGGATTATTCCAGGGTTGTAATCCAGATTCCTTTTTATTTTTATTGTGTTCATCAAAGTGTGAAACCTTGTTATCCCATAATTCAATAAAATAAAAAGTTTCTTCTTCATTCCTTATTTTATTTTTTATTTTTTAATTTTGTTTTCTACTTTTCTTTTTCTGAACAGTTCTCTTTATATTGGTTCTATTGACATGGCATGCCCAACGGATCTTCATCTCAGTCTAAAAAATCAATCTAATTCCGAACTAATTGTACAAGAGGTCGATTATGATAATGAATCGGAATCTGATGAGGATGAAGCCTTCGAAGAGATAAACAGAGAGTTAAGCCAGTTTGAAGAGAAATCCAAGCCCAACTTAAATGACACAGAAGCCATCAATTTAGGGGATGCAGATGATATCCGGGAAACTAAAATTAGCATCCACATTGCACCAAATATCAGGGAAGAACTAATCAAAACACTTATTGAGTTCAAAGATGTTTTTGCATGGTCGTATGATGACATGCCGGGGTTAAGCATGAATTTAGTGCTTCACAAATTGCCCACTGACCCGGCATGCCCTCCCGTCAAGCAAAAATTGAGGAAGTTCAAGACAGATATGAGTGTGAAGATTAAAGAAGAAGTAACCAGGGTGTGCGTCGATTACCGGGTGTGCGTCGATTACCAAGTTCACCCGATATCCTGATTGGTTGGCTAATGTGGTGCCAGTGCCGAAGAAAGATGGGAAAATCAGGGTGTGCGTCGATTACCGCAATCTGAATAGGGCATGCCCAAAAGATAACTTTCCATTACCCAACATCCTTATCTTAATCGATAATTGTGCCGGACGTGAGATCGGATCTTTTGTAGATTGCTATGCTGGATATCATCAGATGCGGAAAAGACGACATTCATTACGCCGTGGGGGACTTATTGCTACTGGGTAATGCCATTTGGTTTGAAGAATGCTGGGGCAACGTACGTGAGAGCAATGACTACTGTGTTTCATGATATGATACACAAAGAGATTGAGGTATACGTGGACGATGTGATCATAAAGTCCAAGCATCAGGAAGTCCACGTAGCAGACCTAAGGAAGTTTTTCCAAAGACTTCGAAGGTATGATATTAAGCTCAACCTGGCCAATGTGCATTTGGTGTTCCATCTGGAAAGCTGTTGGGATTCATCGTCAGTAGGCGAGGCATTGAACTGGACCCGTCAAAGATCAAATCCATCCAAGATTTGCCATCGCCGAAGAACAAGATAGAAGTAATGAGTCTGTTGGGAAGATTACATCAGCAGGTTTATTGCTCGACTCACAGCAACTTGTGAACCCATTTTTCGGCTACTGAAGAAAGATGCTGCGATAGAATGGACGGTAGAATGTCAGGAGGCATTTGGCCAAATCAAAGGATATTTATCAAATCCAACTGTGTTGGTTCCCCTGAGCCGGGGAGACCGTTAATTCTTTATCTAACGGTCCTAGAGAATTCGTTTGGCTGCGTATTAGGACAACACGACATTACAGGAAGGAAGAGCAAGCTATCTATTATCTCAGCAAGAAGTTTACAGTATATGAGTTTAAGTACACTCAACTTGAGAAGACATGTTGCGCCCTAACTTGGGTGGCCCAGAAATTGAAGCATTATCTGTCATCATATACTACTTATCTCATTTCACGCTTGGATCCATTGAAGTATATTTTCCAGAAGCCTATGCCCATAGGGAGGTTAGCGAAATGGCAAATATTACTCACGAAGTTCGACATCATCTATGTGACGAGGACAACCATGAAAGCCCGAGCACTGGCCGATCACTTGGCTGAGAATCCTGTTGATGAAGAATACTAGCCATTGAGGACGTATTTTCTTGATGAAGAAGTGATGCATATAGATGAGTTGGATTTACCTGAGGAACCAGGTTGGAAGCTCTTCTTTGATGGAGCCGCAAATGCAAAAGGAGTTGGAATAGGAGCGGTACTTATCTCTAAAACGGGACATCGTTATCCTGTTACGGCACATCTGCGTTTCTATTGTACCAATAACATGGCTGAATATGAGGCATGCATTTTGGGTTTAAGGTTAGCTGCGGACATGGATGTCCAGGACGTCTTGGTCTTGGGAGACTCGGACCTCATGGTGCATCAGATTCAGGGTGAATGGGAAATAAGGCATTTGAAGCTCATACCATACCGACAATGCTTGCTTGATCTGACCAAGTGATTTCGATCAGTGCAGTTTAGACACATCCCAAGAGTTCATAATGAGGTTGCCGATGCTTTGGCTACTTTAGCATCGATGTTGCATCACCCAGACAAAATTCATATTGACCCGTTGCCTATCCAGGTTCGTGATCAGCAAGCTTATTGCAACATGATAGAGGAAGAAATGGATGGCGAGCCATGGTTTTATGATGTCAAGGAATACCTCAGAATGGGGATATACCCAAAGCGGGCCATAGAAGATCAAAAGAGAGTCATTCGGCGATTGGCAAATGGATTCTTCCTCAGTGGAGGAGTGTTGTACAAGAGAACCCCAGATTTGGGATTGCTGAGATGTATAGATGCTAGTCAAGCCACGACAGTTATGACAGAGGTACATGCTGGAGTCTATGGGCCACATATGAGCGGATATGTGTTGGCGAATAATATTCTTCGAGCAGGGTATTAGTGGCTCACTACGGAGCGTGATTGTATCAATTTCGTGCGAAAATGCCATCAATGTCAGATACACGGAGATTTGATTCATTCTCCGCCGATAGAATTGCACACAATGTCAACACCATGGCCATTTGTTGCTTGGGGCATGGATGTCATTGGACCTATTGAGCTGGCAGCTACCAAAGGTCATAGGTTCATTCAGGTGACCATCGACTATTTCACTAAGTGGGTTGAAGCTAAAACTTTCAAGTCGGTAACAAGGAAAGCATTGGTATAATTTGTTCATTCCCATATCATCTGTAGATTTGTGGTCCCGAAAGTGATCATCACGGACAATGGTGCTAATCTTAACAGCAGTTTGATGAATGAAGTATGTCAGCAGTTCAAGATTACACATAGAAATTCCACCCCATATTATCCCAAGGCGAATGTAGCAGTTGAAGCAGCCAACAAAAACATAAAGAAGATACTTTGAAAAATGGTAGAAAGTTCGAGGCATTGGCATGAAAAATTACCATTTGCATTGTTGGGTTATCGCACTACTGTCCGTACTTCGGTAGGGGCAACTCCTTATTTGTTGGTATATGGAACTGAAGCAGTAATACCGGTGGAAGTTGAAATTCCATCCCTTTGGATTGTCGCTGAAGCTGAGATTGATGATGATGAGTGGATCAAAACTCGTCTGGAGCAGTTGAACTTGGTTGATAAAAAGAGATTGGCAGTTGTGTGTCATGGCCAGTTGTATCAAAAGAGAATGGCAAGAGCATACAACAAAAAGGTGCATCCCCGGAAGTTTGAAGTGGGCCAGCAAGTGCTGAAATGCATCCTTCCACATCAGGCTGAGGCAAAGGGCAAGTTCTCCCCGAATGGGCAAGGGCCATTCATTGTAACCAGAGTGTTGTCTAATGGCGCTTTGTGTTTAACAGATATCGAAGGGAAATGCGTCGACATGGCTATCAATTCTGATGCAGTTAAGAGATATTATGTATGATTTCTTTTAATTGTAATTGTTGTTTGCTTGTACTTGGCATTTATCAGAGAATGAAATGACGGAGACAATTCTTTCTTCTATCCAAACACTTTAACCTTTGCTTCCCCTTTTTGAGCCTTAGTTATTCTTTCATACTCCTCTTTTGGAATCAGTAATGAAAATGAAATAGAAAGAGAAAAGAAAATAATGATAATAAAGACAAAAGAAAAGTCACAAGAAAAATAAAGGAAATGGGAACTACGTTTGACCTGATTCCTCAAAGAAGGATACGTAGGCGTCTCACGGCTCGGTCATAGTGTAACGTAGTGTGCATAATGTAACATAATGTAATAAAAAATAAAAATCCCCAAGCAAGAAAAACTGGGGCAGAAGTTTGTGTTTGTAATTTTGGAAAGAAAGTATGATTCCAAGAGTTGTACTATTTTACCCATCACGAAAACCCATATTGATGTCCAAAAAAGACCTCCCGATCAGTATCCGAGAAGTGCCAAGTCATGCAAATGGAAGTCGGGGATAGCACCCCGATTCCCGGCAGAGAAGAGGATCATGGACTGGAACTGAATTGATAGCCGAAAAGAATCCCCAGCAGAGAGAGTCATATCGGCAACACTCCAATCCCCAGCTGAAAAATAAAATAAAATGAGAGAGTCTTATCGGTGAAAACCTTCACAGGCACCATAAGGCGATGGGAGTTGAGAGAAATGAGAGAGTCTTATTAGTGAAAACCCCTCGAAGGGCACTATGAGGCGACACGGCAAGATTGGCGGAAAGGGTCCACATTTGGCAAAGAGTTGAGTGCTTTTTATCCCCAGCAAGATGAGGCCGTCCGAAAGATTGATTGATGCAAATAGACTGGGTTGATTAGTCCGGAATGCACGACATGATCGTTAGGATCAGTTATATCATTCAGATAAGTTCTTTTCTTTCTTTTTCCCCAGCATTTGTTCAGAAAGACTTCTTCTTTTTCTATTTTTTGAAATCAACACTTTTCATTTCTTGGTTTAAATACTTTACCTCCCTAGCAGTTTGTTTTTGAAAAGGATTTTCAGAGCTTACTACCGGTTGCCAAAGTGGTGCAAAGCAAAATGCGAATAGGACAGGCCAAAGATAAGGCGACAAAGCGAAAAGAAGTTGGTCGAAAGACCAAATGATGATTGGGTCTAGATCCCAAGAGGACCAAATTTCCAGGGGAAGTTGGAGAAAAACGAAAAAGCAACAGTTAAAAGGTTATGAGGATCCCCAACAGATTTGCAAGATACAGGAACAACTATCATCCCCAGCAAGTTTTGTAATAAAACGCAAAGCAGGGAAAGGGAGAAGAAAAAACCATCCCCGGCAGGAGTGGCACGACCACTCACCACGTTTTAAACTAACAATTTTTTTTGATTTGAAGCAGGGAAAGGAAATATTATTGACAACATGAAGACAGGGCCACAAAGAAGATTATCTAACTGGGGCAGAAATTTTCTCTCATTACGAAAATTTTCTTGAAATCAGATAGCCACTTAGGGAAGAGGGAAGATAACATGAGTTTTGAAGGAAGTGAAATCCCCAGCAGTATGTGAGAGAAAGCGATACATGTTTTAAAGAAAGCAATCTTGGAAGAAGCAAGATAACCCAAGTTTTAAGGGTAGTGGTCTTTGAATCAGTATCATCCCCACCATTGTTAAAGGGAGGAAAGTAACTAGTCTTAAATAAGGAAGATAATTCCCCAGCAGTGTTATCCCTGGCAGGTTTCAGAGAAGTAAAAACACCAGCTCGAGGAAAGTAGTCCAAGTGGAAGGAAGGCACCAGCTTTAAAGAAAATAGTCTGTGAAGAAGGAAAATAACATAGTTGTGAATAAAACACTGGCGTTGTCCCCAGCAGTTTTCGGAGGAATAAGACACCGGTTTTGAGGGAAGCAGTTGAAAGAAGATGATTCAAGTTGAGGAGTCAAGAGCCTACCTAGAGAATGGAGGTGTTACATTTAAGGAGTTGTTGAAGTCAGGAGCCCGCCTGGAGAATGGAGGTGTTACATTTAAGAAGTTGTTGATGTCAGGAGCCTGCCTATAGAATGGAGGTTGTTAAATGTTAAATTGTTGAAGTCAGGAGCCCGCCTGTAGAATGGAGGTTGTTAAATGTTAAGTTGTTGAAGTCAGGAGCCCGCCTGGAGAATGGAGGTGTTACATTTAAGAAGTTGTTGAAGTTAGGAGCCCGCCTGGAGAATGGAGGTGTTACATTTAAGAAGTTGTTGAAGTCAGGAGCCCGCCTGGAGAATGGAGGTGTTACATTTAAGAAGTTGTTGAAGTCAGGAACCCGCCTGTAGAATGGAGGTTGTTAAATGTTAAGTTGTTGAAGTCAGGAGCCCGCCTGGAGAATGGAGGTGTTACATTTAAGAAGTTGTTGAAGTCAGGAGCCCGCCTGGAGAATGGAGGTGTTGCATTTAAGAAGTTGTTGAAGTCAGGAGCCTTCCTGGAGAATGGAGGTGTTACATTTAAGAAGTTATTGAAGTCAGGAGCCCGCCTGTAGAATGGAGGTTGTTAAATGTTAAGTTGTTGAAGTCAGGAGCCCGCCTGTAGAATGGAGGTGTTACATTTATGAAGTTGTTGAAGTCAGGAGCCCGCCTGGAGAATGGAGGTGTTACATTTAAGAAGTTGTTGAAGTCAGGAGCCCGCTTGGAGAATGGAGGTGTTACATTTAAGAAGTTGTTGAAGTCAGGAGCCCGCCTGGAGAATGCAGGTGTTACATTTAAGAAGTTGTTGAAGTCAAGAGCCCGCCTGTAGAATGGAGGTTGTTAAATGTTAAGTTGTTGAAGTCAGGAGCTCGCCTGGAGAATGGAGGTATTACATTTAAGAAGTTGTTGAAGTCAGGAGCCCTCCTGGAGAATGGAAGTGTTACATTTTAATAAAGTTGTTGAAGTTAGGAGCTCGCCTGGAGAATGGAGGTGTTATATTTTAAGAAGGTTGTTGAAGTCAGGAGCCCGCCTGGATAATGGAGGTGTTACATTTTAAGAAAGTTGTTAAAGTTAGGAGCCCGCCTGGAGAATGGATGTGTTACATTTTAAGAAAGTTGTTGAAGTCAGGAGCCCGCCTGGAGAATGGAGGCGTTATATTTTAAGAAGTAATTGGTGTTGAAGTCAGTAAAGCGGAGGAATACAACCAAAATCCCCAGCGGGAAACAACAAAAATCCCTAGCAGAGAAAGGCAGTTCAAGATTTGAAGGGAAAATAATGCGAAGCTCGCCAGAAGGAAATAAACAGTTCTAGATCGGCGATCAAGGGAGAATACAAGTCAAATTAGAAGTAAAGAAATACAAGAGGAAACACAAGGCAACAAGGCAACAACAGTCACATGACCATGCTCGGGAATAAATCTTTGTAATTCATAGATCATAGCTTAGTATAACTTCTTTATCTATTATCAAGGTGTAATAAGGAGGTCAGTAAGCGGTAACATTAGCAACAACAGCAGTAACAACAAAATTGCAGTCCCATGGTAGCCCCAACTATTAAAATTTCCCGAACTACATTAACCTGAATACCTCTAGCCAGAGATATGTAGGAAACCTTTGAAGCGAAGGTTCGGTTAAATACTTTCAAAAAAAAAAATGCTTCACATGGAGTATTCCAACGTGCAAAAATCACTCGTGTCCGCTCACTTCATCTTTGCACGAAAACCCTTTGTGTTTTCGGACAAAGGGGGGCAGCTGTGAGCATGTGATTTTTGCTCTATGAGAACTACTCCTTAAAATTCAAAATAAAATGGTTTTGTGTTGTTTGTGATTTATTTGTATTATGTCTGCCCATGTTTGTTTCTACTTTAAATGAGAAAAGTACAAAAATATGTGTTGCATGTGAATTTAGGGTTTAATTATGCATTTTGGAATTAATTAAACCACGTCCTATTTTAAAGAATGAAAATCGCGAAAAATATGAATTTCGGTAGTTTGTCATTTTATTGTTTAATTGTGCGATTTTATTTTTTCGATCTTGTGTGTTAATTGTTATTAAGGGTTAATTAATATCTTTTTAAATAATCTTGGTTTTTCAATTCAATTTAGGAATTTTGAATTAAGAAAATAGAAAAAAAAGAAAATAGAAGAAAAAGAGGAAAACAAGAGAAAATCGGACTGGGCCAATTGTAAAAGAGAGTCCAGGCCTAGACCAAACACCCTCTTGTCCGGTCCAACCCAGCCAGCCTGGGGAACGAATGGAACAACGCCATTTGGGCATGGAAAATCGGGGTCGTTGATCTCAGCTGATCAACGGTCCAGATCAATTCCTCCGTCACCCGACCCGTTCCCATCCAAGGCCGATCCGGTCTCAAGGGTAGACGAAGCGACGCCGTTCCTCTTAAATGAAGCAATCCAAGTCGTTGATCTCATCAGATCGAACAGCTTGGATCCAATCCCCACGTAAGTATATAAGACCTCCAAACGAACCTCGCCCCCAAACCAAGCCCCCCCTCTCATTCTCTCCCAAACCTCGTCTCTTTCAAAGACGAGGAACCCTAGTAGCCGCCACCCTATCCCTTTACCGTAAACCCAGCGGCGCCAGCTTCGATGGCCATAAAATTAACACCCCTGAGCCTTTTAACCACCCTCAACCTGAATCCCCACTCCGTTGTCCTCGAATCATATTCCAGCTTCTCGAATCTTCGATCAAAGACCCTGTCCCAAACCCTATCTTGTCCACTTAACCCGAAAATCACACCCAATAATCCCCTTGACCTCCTCATTGCTAATCCCTAACTAGATTGGTTCAAATATGAGTAAAACCATTGCCCCATCATCCGCCACGATATGCTAATGAAACTCTTCATGGTATATAATGTCATTGTTTTCTTCCCTTCATTGCCTTGGTTCCGAACGACGACCACTGTAGCTTATCCAAATTCAAAATTCCCTTCCTTTGGTGTCCAACCCCACAAATGAATTGATTATGAGTTCCCCGCCTGCATGGAAGGCTAAGTCTTATGAGCACGTGATTTTTGCTCTATGAGAACTACTCCCTAAAATTCAAAATAAAATGGTTTTGTGTTGTTTGCGATTTATTTGTATTTTGTCTGCGCATGTTTGTTTCTATTTTAAATGAGAAAAATACAAAAATATGTGTTGCATGTGCATTAAGGGTTTAATTATGCATTTCGGAATTAATTAAACCACGTCCTATTTTAAAGAATGAAAATCGCGAAAAATATGAATTTCGGTAGTTTGTCATTTTATTGTTTAATTGTGCGATTTTATTTTTTTGATCTTGTGTGTTAATTGTTATTAAGGGCTAATTAATATCTTTTTAAATAATCTTGGTTTTTCAATTCAATTTAGGAATTTTGAATTAAGAAAATAGAAGAAAAAGAGGAAAACAAGAGAAAATCGGACTGGGCCAATTGTAAAAGAGAGTCCAGGCCCAGTCCAAAAACCCTCTTGTCCGGTCCAACCTAGCCAGCCTGGGGAACGAATGGAACGATGCCATTTGGGCATGGTAAATCGGGGCCGTTGATCTCAACTAATCAACGGTCCAGATCAATTCCTCCGTCACCCGACCCGTTCCCATCCAAGGCCGATCCGGTCTCAAGGGTAGACGAAGCGACGTCGTTCCTCTTAAATGAAGCAATCCAGGTCGTTGATCTCATCAGATCGAACGGCTTGGATCCAATCCCCACGTAAGTATATAAGACCTCCAAACGAACCCCGCCCCCAAACCAAGCCCCCCCTCTCAGTCTCTCCCAAACCTCGTCTCTTTCAGAGATGAGGAACCCTAGTAGCTGCCACCCTATCCCTTCACCGTAAACTCGGCGGCGCCGGCTTCGATGACCATAAAATTAACTCCCCTGAGCCTTCTAACCACCCTCAACCTATATCCCCACTCCGTTGTCCTCGAATCATGTCCCAGCTTCTCGAATCTTAGATCAAAGACCCCATCCCAAACCCTAGCTTGTCCACTTAACCCCAAAATCACACCCAATAATCCCCTTGACCTCCTCATTGCTAATCCCTAACCAGATTGGTTCAAATCCGAGTAAAAACTCACCGAATGACGGATCTAGGGCTCGACAGTTCGAGATTGTTTCGAAGTTGTCAGGGTCGAACGGTTTCTGGTTAGTATTATAAGACTATTTCTGATGAAATAGATGTATAATACTAACTGGAAATCAAGTTCGAAAGGGCATATGGTTGAAATCTGATAAAAGAACAGTGAGTTCTTCTTAACTTCTTTTTCTTTTTTTTTCTATGTGTTTGTTTGTCTGTGTGATTAGTCGTTTCTTTAGGGTTTTTAGTTTAAGTTAAACCAGTATATATATTCTGTTTCTTTTTCTGATTTTGGTTAAATTAAATATTCCAATGTTGTTTGAGTAGTTCAATCAACTCTTGGTTTACCTAGATTAGGTTCATTGTAATTCGTCTATTGTCCGTTATTTTCTCTCTTCTCTATCAGTTTATGTTCTGTCGATTAATAACATAGGTTATAAATAGTTTATTTGATTAGTTCGTTCTTGTTTGTAAACTAATAAGCTCGTCAAATGGTTTTTGTGTATGCTTGATCTATGGACGCTTAGCTTCAGGGCATTGTCAATAGGCTGACAATGAACCTGCATTCATGTTACCTGCATTCATGTGCATATTGATTCAATTTTCAATTTCAGTTTAAATGATTCTGTTAAGTTCTGTGTGGTGATTTAAATTCAGTTCATTTTGTTTCAATTGGGATTCGACCTTAGTCATTTAGCTGTCAATAAGTTTGGTTATAGCTGTTAGTCAGATTTAGTTTTTAAATCTTTGTTAGCTTGAACAAATTTTAGAATTAAAAGTTTTAATACAGTTGAATAATTATATTAGGGGCAGTAATATTAAGGGGTTTCAGGGGTGATTTGGGAATGAAACAGTTTGGATAATATTTTAATGTTAGTATTTTGTTAGTGGGATATTAGTGTCTTTAAATTAATATGGTAATGGGAAAAAAAGGGAATGGGGGGCTGAAAATAAGGAAAAGTTTTCCTTAGTGGGTTTTAAAGTGGAAAAATTCTGATTTTTAGTGAAAAGGGGGGGTAAGGGAGTAAGTATAAGAAGGTAGAGGGAGGTCTGTAGAAGTGGACTGAAAATTGAATTCTGAAAGTTGAAAAAGTTGAAAAAGAATAGCTATTTTATTTATCTGGTTTAGGATTTGAAATTAGCTAGAACTTTCTTCCTTTTACTTCTGCTCTATACTTGGGGAAGTATATAGTTGCTGGTTATTTGTGGCTGCACTACTGGTTGCCATTTCCGTTGGTTACTACTGCTGCTTCTGACCCTCTTCTTCCTCTTCTTGTATTGTCTATACCAGGTACATGTCTTAAATCTCAAATCATGTAGCTGTCCAGTTGGAATGAAATGAAAATGGAAGTATAACTTCATTGGAAGCTTTAGTTCTTGCCGTGTTTTATCATAGTTGATTGTAGTAGTTTGGACTGTAATTAAAAATATTTTAAAATGATTTAGATTGGTTTGGACTGTTAAACTCATGGACTGTTCGGGACATTTGATAGTTTGTTAGACATGTGGTAGTTTAATTTCATTTAGTGTAGTTAAGTTTTGAAAATCAGAAGTTATTCAAAACATAAAGCGATCTTCTGATTCACAATCCTCACTCGTCCTAATAAATGACAGTGTAATCCTGGAGTCACATTGTTTTGTATTTTGTAATGGTAATTGTGAGTTAGTTTAGAGCTGGACGTGTAATTTGACTGTTGGATTTGCTTATTACTAATTAGCCTATAATAGTTTGTTGATTAACTCTGTTAAAAGAAATAAGTTTGAAAATTGACTTTGGACTTGCATTTTTAGCTGATAATTGGATATTTGAATGATTGTGGATAATTAGTTAAGGTTAATTGCAACATGAGTCAGGAAGTATTATTAACTAGGAGCTGAAGCAAAACTGGGATGAACGTTATTAGCATATAATTAGTGTAGAATTTCAAACTCAGCATGTTAAGTGCATCACGTGTGTGTTAACACAAAATTAGACCCTGAATTATAACACGGATACGTTAATGCTGCTGTTGATCTCGCCTGATTTTTGCTAATGGGCCAAGCTGAGCACAAGGTGTGGCTCACGTTCTGCAATGGGAACTCAAACTGAGCAGCATGTTCTCAAGGCCCAACTCGCTGGTTGGTTTCAATTCAGCAAGGATTGGGCCAATTACTTGAGCCCATAATTGCTAAAGGGTCCTTATTAATATGTTTTGTTTAAGTAACTCCAATTATTTAGGGCCTCTTTTTCTTCATTCTTAGGAACAAAATATAGAAAATCGTAGTTGCTTTAGGTTTGTCCTATAATTAATAAAATGAGACGAGCCTCGCAAAACTCACCGATTGCGAGGCCCTCATGATTGTATATATATTAATTACTTAGAACTCGGGATCGACCACTTAGCGAATTTCACGGCCTTTTTCCCAAAGTAATAACGCGTTAGTCACTGTTAGGCCCGTACTTTTAATAATTTACTTTCTTAACTCGGGTGCACATTTATGTGACCCAAATCCAAATCTCAACGAAGTCGAAATGTGTCGTTAATCATGGGTACATTGATTGTGACGTGGTTTGAGATGCATTTCCATAACATTGCAAATTCCTTTAAAAAAATAATGAATGAGACGAGCCTCGACAAACAAGAATACACAAAGTGCGGGGCCCTCAACGGACAGTTATTTCAAATGCTTATATTTCGAGACAGGCCGCATAGCGAACTTTACGGCTTTTTCTCAAAAATAACAAACGCGTTAGTATTTTTAGGCGCGTATTTAATAATGTTATCTTCCTAAACTCGGGTGCACATTTATGTGACCCAAATCCAAATCTCAACGAGGTCGGAACGTATCAAAAATTGCGGGTACATTTATGTGGCACAATTCGAGATGCATTCTTACAACGTTGCAATTCTTTGAATAAATAATAACAAAAGCGGTAAACAGTTAAAATTTGCACGTAGGTTCATAATTGTATAAAATCAGATAATCAAGCCGAATATGACAGTTGAGCGACTGTGCTAGAACCACAGAACTCGGGAATGCCTAACACCTTCTCCCGGGTTAACAGAATTCCTTATTCGGATTTCTGGTGTGCAGACTGTTAAACAGAGTCATTCTTTTCCTCGATTCGGGATTCAACCGGTGACTTGGGACACCACAAATCTCCCAAGTGGTGACTCTGAATCTTTAAATAAAATCCCGTTTCGATTGTCCTTTAATTGGAAAAACTCTCTTTTATGCCCCTTTGCGGGGTGTAGGTAAAAAGGAGGTGTCACAAGTCTGCCAAATGATCAGCTAGCTTGTTACCTCAGGTTTATTCTCTTGTATCAAATGACTTGGTTGTTTTTCTGTAGGCCTGTCATTGCTCAAATTTCCGAGACAAATCATTCTATTAGAAGTAGTATCTGCAAAAGTAAAATCTTTCTAAATAATATTATACGGATTTTTCCCGACTTTGATCCGCCGTTACGTGTTTTCGCAAAAGAGAATCGGCTCAGGTATGTTAAGTCTATCCCTTCTTTCTTTTTTGCATTATCTATACGATACAAGAGAAATGAGCAAATGCACAATTTTCTTAAATTACTCTATTTGTAGAAATGCTAGAGATGTGTATATTCTTTTTCTCCCATAAGTCTTATTATTCTATCATTTGTTCATGAGTCTTAGAAAAACTAGAGTTATATAAAAACATACTACTAAACCATTGTGTATGTATCTGCAGCATTGAAGAATGGTGTTTAACAAATCTTGGGTTCCGAAGAGGAAAGAATATCACTTAAATCCGAAAAGAGTAATATCTAACTAATACTGTAGATCACAGGAAGCTTGTTCCACAATAACTTTTGGCTTCTAGAAGCATTACCTTCTTTGTTCATTCTTCATATAACTCATTGAACCGAAAGTCACATTTAGCCTCAATCGTGCTAAAACGTAAAAATAGCACGGTAAAGCCAGCTTTCGGATTGATTATTCAAAAATAGCCAGTGTTTACGAAGTCAATGAAAAATAGCCACTATTTTGCTGCAATAAAGATCGGTCCAGCATAATATACTGGAGTTCGGTGCACCTGTGTATGAACTCCAGCATATTATGCTGGACCGGTATACTTTGCTGACTCCAGTATCATATACTGGAGACTGGAGCACCGGTGGTCCAAACTCCAGTATATTATACTGGACAATTATACTTGCTGGAACTCCAGTATATTATGCTGGAGTTCAAGCATACTTATGCTGGAACTCCAGTATAATATACTGGCGTATTTTTCGGGTTTTGAACAATGTTTTCGCTCAGATTTATCTTTACATAAAAAATAGCTAAATTTCGATTACTTTTGAAACTGGTCTATTTTTGAACAACCAGTTGTAAATCTGGCTATTTTTGAATTTCTCCTTGCTAAAACCGAAAGTAGACTACTTATTCCCTAACTGACATACTTATTCTTAAAAAAATGGCATACAACATTTGATTTCCTTGCAAACTATTATTGGTTAAGTAAAGAATAAGAACGGTTATAATTTGAATATTCAAATAACAAGCAAGATTGGCTAAATCTATTTATGTTGGCTGTATTAGTTTGGGATTGAAATGATCTATTTGGAAAAATCTTCTCGTGTGTATTAAAAAATTTATTCACAAGTTACAAATATTTATGTGTTTCCCTAAGCAATTTGTTAGGTTGAGAAAGAGGCAAACCCGAAAATAAAAAAGATAAAGGACACCAAATTTTAGTATGCAAAACCCTTCAAATCGAAGGTAAAAACCGTGGGATCGTAAAGATCCAAAAAAGCTCCACTATAACAATAAGAGGGTTACAAAAGTTTTCCAAATTTGGCTACACAACAAGTGCCAAACACGGAGCAACAATAGTAACAAGAGCAACAACTAATCAATTGAAGAAAGTGGAGAATCCACAAAAATGAAGCTGTTGTTCGATGCTCAAAATCAGATGCTACGAGCCTCCAAATCCGATCTCCACCGTTCAAATATAAGACCAAGATGTTACGAACACTCAATAAAATTTCAGCCTGATCCAACGGTTAACGAATTGGAAAACATGATTTGAAATTGTCTGGTCGGAATAAAACTCTGCAGCAAAACAAATACTTTTCTTCTATCTTCTCTCTTGATGAAAGCTCTCTCAAAACCCACTCTTATATGCTTAAGTCTTTCGGAACTTCCATCAATGAGCATAGAATAATTCTCCAATGTTGTCCTATTTATAGATCATGAGTGGTGCTTTCTCTTAAAGCCAAAACCCACTTAAAATAGAAATAAACCGAATCAAATTCCAAATAGAAATGGAAACCAAAAGAGAATAGGATTAGGCCATTGGGCTTTTGGCTGGACAACATGGGCATGTGCCCAACAAACTCTCCCTCAAGCCAAGGGGACAAATATGTTTTCAAGTAGAGGAACTATTGACAGGCTTCATGCCTGCCAATTTTCTACAAAATTCATGTTTATCTGCAACCACCGCCTTTGTCAGCATATCCGAAGGATTTTCATCAATGTGTATCTTCTCAACATCAAATAATTTCTTTTCCACGACCATTCTTATCCAATGATACTTTCTATTTATATGTTTGGTCTTAGAATGAAAAATGGAGTGCTTGGTGAGACAGATAACACTCTAGTTATCACAAAATAAGATGTACCTTGGCTACTCAAAGCAAAGATCATTAATAAACTCCTTCATCCATAATAGTTCTTTGGCACCTTCTGTGACAGCAATATATTCGGCTTCTGTGGTGGATAGAGCTATACACTTCTGTAGTTTAGATTGCCAAGAAATAGCTCCCTCTGCAAAAGTGATCAAATAACCGTAAGTGGATCTTAATATATCAAGATTGCCTCCTAAATCAGAGTCTATGTAACAAACAAGTTCAGGCTTTCCATTGCCAACGCACAACTTCAAATCTGCAGTACCTTTCAAATACCTTATATCCATTTTACTACATCCCAATGTTCTTTTCCAGGACTAAAAAAGAATCTACTAATAGTACCAACGACATGTGCAATATCTGATCTAGTGCAAACCATAACATACATCAAGCTACCAACAGCAGAATAGTAAGGAATACGAGACATCTCCTTTTTCTCTTCATCAGTAGATGGACTCTAACTAATACTCAATTTGAAGTGTTTAGCAAGAGTAGTACTAACCACTTTTGCATCTGTCATATTGAACCTCTTGAGTAACTTCTCAATGTATTTCTTTTGGCACAAAAATAACTCCTTTCTATTTCTGTGTCAGTGGATTTGAATGCCCAAGATTTTCTTTGCTATCCCCAAGTCTTTCATCGCAAACGTTTTCTCAACTGCTTCTTAAAGACTGCAATTATGGATTTATTCTTGCCAACAATAAGTATGTCATCCACATAAAGCAATAAAATAATAAAATCATCATTAGAGAACTTCTGGAAGAATACACATTGGCCTAAAGAAGTTTTCTTGTACCCTTGTTCTTCTATGACAGATTCAAACTTCAAATAACATTGCCTTGGAGCTTGTTTCAATCCATACAGGCTCTCTTTCAATTTGCATACATAATTTTTTTCCCTTAGTTACAAAGCCCTCAGGTTGCTCCATATAAATCTCCTCATCTAAATCATCATGAAGAAAAGCAGTCTTGACATCCATCTGCTCAACCTCTAAATCTATGCTTGTAGCTAAGCCTAGAACCACACGAATTGAAGACATCTTCACAACAGGGGAGAAAATTTCATCAAAGTCAACTCCATTCTTCTGTCCAAAACCTTTAACAACTAATCTCGCCTTGTATCTAGTCGCAGAGGTATGGTTATCATGCTTTATTATGAATATGCATTTGTTAGATAAAGCTCTCTTACCTTTAGGCAATTTTATTAACTCATATGTGTCATTCTCATGGAGTGACTTCATCTCATCTTCCATCGCTTCGATCCACTGATCTTTGTGAGTATCTTGCATGGCTTCATCATAATTCTCAGGTTCTCCCATGTCAGTCAAAAGTACATACTCTTCAGGAGGATAGCACATGGATTTTTGCTTCTCCCTAGATCTTCTAAGAGAGGTTTCAGGAGCATTCGAAGTAGTTACCTGTGCAGGAATTGGTTGCTGATCTACCAAAACTTCATCAACTGGAGCATCCATAACATCTACACCATGATGATCATTTTGATGTTGATCACTATCTTCATCATTGTCTTGTGTTCCTTCACGTGCAATAGGTGCCTTAGCAATTGAAACCGGATCAATATCAACTAAGCTTTCATTACTCTGCGAATCTATCTCTCAACTTTGTCAATATCTTCAATAGTTTGGTCTTCAAAGAATATTGCATCACGACTTCTAATAATTTTATTGTCAACTGGATCATAAAAATGATACCCAAACTCATCTTGACCATAACCAATAAAGATGCACTACTTAGTTTTGACATCCAGTTTTGATCTCTCATCTTTAGGAACATGCACACAAACTTTACACCCAAAAACTCTCAGGTGATCATAAGAAACATCTTTGGCAAACCAAACTCTGCCTAGGACATCACCATTCAAAGCAACTGCAGGAGACAAATCGATAACATAGGCAACAATGTAAAGTGCTTTCGCCCAAAATGTATTTGGAAGTTTAGCCTCTAAAAGTAAGCATGTAACTCTCTCAACTAGAGTTCTATTCATCCTCTCTACCAAACCATTCAATTGAGGCGTCTTGGGTGGAGTTTTTTGATGACGAATTCCTTGTTCCTTGTAATAGTTATCAAAGGGACCACAACATTCACCACCATTGTCAGCGCGAATACATTTTCATTTCTTCCCCGTCTGTCTCTCAGCTAAGGCATGAAATTCCTTAAACACGATAAGTGCTTGATCTTTAGATTTCAAAGGATACACCCAGAGCTTACGAGAATGATCATCAATGAAGGTCACAAAGTAAAGTGCACCACCTTTTGACTTTACTTTAAAAGGACCACACAAATCAGAGTGTACTAGCTCTAATAAATCAGACTTTCTTGAGGGAGGATGGCTATAAAGGAAACCTTTTTCTATTTGCCAGCTAAACAATGGATACACCTTTTCAGCTTTGTTTGTTTCACTCCAGAAAGCAAACTTTTCTTAGCCAAACACGTAATCTGCCTCTCGCTCATATGACTCAGTCTTCGGTGCCACAATTCTGATAAAGTATTACTTTCCACCAGATTTATGGAGTCAATAAGAATAGGGCCTTGTGTCACATATAATTGACCAGACTTGACTCCTCAAGCCACTACTAACGAGCCCTTAGCGAGCTTCCATTGGCCATTAAAGAGGGCATTATAGTAACTTTCATCGTCTAATCTTCCTGCGGAGATCAAATTGAAAGGAAAGTCTAGAGCATGCTTGACATCTTGAAGAACTAATGTTGAACCATTATTATTTTCAACAAACTATTCCAACACCAAACACTTTAACATCACTAGCATTGCCCATCTTTAACACTCCAAAATCAACATGAGTATAAGATGAGAAAAAATCTTTTCTTGGTGTGACATGTGGGTAGCTCCAGAATCTACTATCCACCTCGTCTCATGGGATACCAAATTGATGACATTTTCATCATAAGCAAAAAAAGGTCATCTAGAACAATAGCAACAACATTGTTCTTGTTATTTTCAGCTTTCTTTCCTTCTCTAGTGTCTTGATTCAACTTGCGGCAAAACCTTTTGATGTGTCCTTTCTTGCCACAGTGGTTACATGTAATATTATAGTATTTGAACCTTGACTTACTTCTACTTTTACCTCTATTCCTTGAGCCTCTTGTTCTATCTCTCCCCCAGTTTTCTGTAACCAAGATATCTGCTTGTGAGGATGAACCCTAAGATTTTCTCCTTTCTTCCTCGTGCAACACACCACTCTTGGAATATTACATGGTCACCTTACCTCCATGAGCTGGATTTGTCAAAGAAACACGAAGAGTTTCCCAAAAGTCTGGCAGAGTATTAAGAAGCCAAAATCCTTGTATCTCATCATCAAAATTAACTCCCATTCTAGATAGCTGATCAAGGATGCCCTGAAAATCATTTATGTGATCAAGGATAGGGATGGCTTCCTTGTATTTAAAGGTCATCAATTGCTTTAGCAGAAACAATTTGTTGTTCCCGATTTTTAAAGCATAAAGAGTCTCTAGCTTTTCCCACAATGATCTCATATGTATCTCGTTCACAATATGGTTGCAAACATTATCTTCAACCCATTGTTGTATATATCCACATACTTGTTGGTTCTCAAAATCCCAATATTCATCGGATATACTCTCGGGTTTATAAGCTGAAAAAACGGGTAGATACAACTTCTTCACGAACAACAAGTCTTTCATCTTGCTTCTCCAAACATTATAACTTATCCCATTTAAACATACCATATTGCTCATATTTGCCTCCATTTCATAACAACCCGGATAAATAACCAAGGCTCTGCTACCACTGTTATGTCGAGGAAGAGGCAAACCCAAAAATAAAGAAGATAAAGAACACCAAATTTTAACGTGGAAAACCCTTCAAATCGAAGGTAAAAACCACGGGATCACAAAAATCTAAGAAAGCTCCACTATAACAATAAGAGGGTTACAAAAATTCTTTAAATTGGCTACACAACAAGTGCCAAACATGGAGCAACAATAGTAACAAAAGCAACAACTAATCAATTGAAGAAAGAGGAGAATCCACAAAAATGAAGCTATTATTGGAGGCTCAAAATCTTACGCTACGAGCACTTAATCTGATCTAACCATTCAAATCTAATATCAAGATATTACGAATATTCAGTAAAAATTTCAGCCCGATCCAACGGTTAACGAATTGAGAAACATAATTTGAAGTTGGCTGGTCGGAATAAAAATCTGCAGCAAAACAAGTACTTTTCTTCTCTCTTCTCTCTTGATGAAAGCTCTCTCAAAACACACTCTTATTTGCTTAAGTCTTTCAAAGACTTGTATCAATGAGCGTAGAATAATTCTCCAAGGTTTTCTTATTTATAGATCATGAGTGGTGCTTTCTCTTAAAGCCAAAACCCACTCAAAATAGAAATAAACTGAATTCAATTCCAAATAAAAATGGAAACCAAAAGAGAATAGAATTATGCCATTGGGCATTTGGATGGACAACATGGACATGTGCCCAACACAATTGGTAGGTAGTGTTTGAAGAAAAGTCTCAAAAGACCATAAGTTGGAATTGCCTTAAAGATCTGTGCTTCAAACCTAGAGAATCATAATGGAACATCTTGTGTCATCCCATAGTAAACTCAGTTGTTGCTGATACTTTATTATCATTTCCTCCTTCCACAACTAGAGCTCGGACATTGACAAAACTATTTTGATAATGTAGCAAAAAGTTCTAGTTTTTATTTACTTGTTTCTTTTACCTTTTGATGAAGGTGGCAAAAGATTCTAGTTGGAGGTGGCAATTTGAAACTCTAACTATTGTTGATGTGGTAATTACCTTAGTGTTGATGTAGGAATAATGGTCTTATGAAATTTCGAGAGATTTTGTTGACGTACTTCTCATGCATTGCATTCATTTATACATGTATATTGATCCATGACCAGATGACATTATATACGTGTATATATATATATGTATATATATGTATATGGGATATGAGAAAGGTTATGGTATTATATACGCACCACCACCTAATCAGCTCGTATACGTTGATAATTTTGCCCAGAGTGGCCAAGATGATATGATGGGGTGCCCTCAAAGGCTTGATGATGTTATGGACATATGTACCTATGCACGACATGACATTCATATGCATATGCATGACACTATAAGTATTTCATGATTTACAGAGTCATCAAGACTTACAGGTTGAGTCCTTTACTCCATGTTTCTTCCATGCTCTTTATATATTTATTTACATGCCTTACATACTCAGTACATTATTCATACTGATGTCTTTTGTTGGCGATGCTACATTCATGCATGTAGGTTAGATAATTAGTTAGACGAGCCCTCATAATAGACCAGATTGACATTCAGCGAAAGATCGGTAAGACTCCGCCTCATTCGGAGTACGGCCGAGTCTATGAGTCATCGTGTCAGAGTTTTGCTACAGACTTATGGGTAGGCCGGTACCTTGTCCCATTTGATTTTAAAAAAAATCTTAGAGGCTTTGGAGACAGAGGTTCGGTTTGTACAGTATGTTAGAGCCCTTGTCGGCCCATATGTATTCATATTTTAAGAAAGATAGTTTATTGATACAGTGCTGCCCATACATTACAAGTTGTGTCATGTTGGCCCATGATAGTTACAAAAGAAATGAATAAGTTACAGAGTGGTTCGCTCGGGCCACTAGGGCACCGGGTGCCAGCCAGGCCTCCCTAGGTTCGGAGCGTGACAGAGTGGTATCATAGCAGTTCGTGTCCTAGGAAGTCTGCAAAGCCGTGCCTGGTATAGTCTCACTTATAGGTGTGTTGCGCGCCACATTTATAATTGAGAGGCTATAGGGCATTTTGGAAATTTTTACCATTCTTTTATTTTCAGATCGTGCCATAGAGCTGAGTTATAAGAAGTTAGTATCAAGCTTTCACTGGATTTTGTATGCACCAGGGGTGCAGGTATCACAGTAAAGCTTTAAGACGTAATTTCCACCTACTATAACCCCAATGAAGGAATTAGATTTCGCAAAAATTATAAAGAGTTCATATAGAATCACTCAGATTTCTCAAACAGTTTCATAAGCTATAAGATTCATCAAGTATCGCTAATACAATTTGGTTTAAAGGAAATACTAGTATCAAGATTTTAGGCAGCCAATATTTCTCAATACGAGCAAGTCTATGTAAGTGAACTACCAAAACATGAGCACTCCCCATGTTATTTTTTTTATCTATTTCTCCACCTTCCATAAACCAACTTTTTAATTAATTTTTCTCAACCATAGTGAAGAACGAGATACTCAACTACAAAAGGTTGTGAATAGTCGAGACTTCAGATATAGTTTGGGTTTTATTTTAGTTTACAGAAGAGACCCTAGTAAAAAAATTGCAAATCTCTAAGAGTTACATTCGATGACGAATGTTCTAAAAGGGGGAAAGATGTTACACCCCGTAAGTTTAACAACCTTACCATTTTATATATATATATTTAATATGATATTTTGAGTGAAATATTTTTGTAAAAAAATGGTTTGAAAAATATAACTTTATATAGTTATTAATATTACTACTTTCGTATATGTTTTAAATTATACACATAATATGATAAAAGTTTATGAGATTTTCTTCATTGTAAAGATATGAATTATTTTTTTCACAAGAAAAGAAAGTTTTTTTTTAACCATTTTAAAAATTAAGTATACAAAAATTTATACTCTTTATATGAGATTATGACAATTATAAGTTGAGAAAATATATGTACTTTTATATGGATATTTTAATGAAATAATCGTGTATGTATTTATTTTATATGCTACTACATGACCATGATAGTAAGTTATATAATGTGTGTTAAAAGTGAGTGATATTTTAAGTAAGTTGAGATAATTCTTAATTATGCGGGTAATTGGTAATTATCCAAAAATAAATTTGGATAAGAACATTACGTGGCAGCCATGCAATAGTCATAAGATGAACTCACATCAAACAAAATAATATAATGCTTGAAAGAAATTAAGTTTCCATACTGCCAAAGATTTCATTTTGTGCAAGCTACTTTCCACCTTGAAGTATCCGAATGCCACATAATAGAACCATTGCCCCGTCGTCCGCCACGATATGCTAATGAAACTCTTCATGGTATAAAATTTCATTGTTTTCTTCCCTTCATTGCCTTGGTTCCGAACGACGACCACTGTAGCTTATCCAAATTCAAAATTCCCTTCCTTTGGTGTCCATCCCCACAAATGAATTGATTATGAGTTCCCCGCCTGCATTGAAGGCTAAGTCTGCCAAATGATCAGCTACCTCAGCTTTATTCTCTTGTATCAAATGACTTGGTTGATTTTCTGTAGACCTGTTATTGCTCAAATTTCTGAGACAAATCATTTTATTAGAAGTGGTATATACTGCAATTTTTCTCAAGAATATTATACGGATTTTTCCTACTTTGATTCGCCGTTACGTGTTTCCGTAAAAGAGAAACGACTCAAGTATGTTAAGATTATTCATTCTTTCTTTTTGGCATGATCTATACGACACAAACGAAATGAGCAAATACACAATTTTCATAAATTACTGTATTCGTAGAAATGCTAGAGATATGTATATTCTTATTCTCCCACAAGTCTTATTATTCTATTATTTGTTCATGGGTCATAGAAAAACTAGAGTTATATAAAAACATACTACTAAACCATTGTGCGTGTATCTGCAGCATTAAAGAATGGTGTTTAACAAATCTTGGGTTCCGAAAAGGAAAGAATATCACTTAAATCCGAAAAGAGTTATATTTAACTAATACTGTAGATCACAGGAAGCTTGTTCCACAATAACTTTTGGCTTCAAGAAGCATTACCTTCTTTGTTCATTCTTCGTATAACTCATTGAACAGAAAGTCACATTTAGCCTCAATCGTGCTAAAACCGAAAGTAGGCTACTTATTCCCAACTGACATACTTATTCTTAAAAAAATGGTATACAACGTTTGATTTCCTTGCAAACTATTGTTGGTTAAGTAAAGAATAAGAACAGTTATAATTTGAATATTCAAATAACAAGCAAGATTGGCTAAAACTGTTTCTGTTAGCTGTATTAGTTTGGGATCGAAATGACCTCTTTGGAAAAATCTTCCCGTGTGTATTAAAGAATGCATTCACAAGTTACAAATATTTATGTGTTTCCATAAGAAATTGGTAGGCAGTGTTTGAAGAAAAAGCTCAGAAGACCATAAGTTGGGATTGCCTCAAAGATCTATGCTTCAAACCTAGAGAATCATAATGAAACATCATGTACCGTCCTATTGTAAACTCAGTTGTTGCTGATACATTCTTATCATTTCCTCCTTCCACAACTTAGAGCTCGGACGTTGACAAAACTGTTTTGAGATTGTGGCAAAAGATTCTAGTTGGAGGTGGCAATTTGGAACTCTAACTATTGTTGATGTGGTAATTACCTTAGCGTTGATGTACGAATAATGGTCTTATGATATTCCGAGAAATTTTATTGACATACTTCTCATGCATTGCATTCATTTATACATGTACGTTGATCCATGACCAGATGGTGTCATATATGTATATGGCATATGGAAAAGGTTATGGCGTTATATACGCACCACCATGTAATGACCCGACCGGTCGTTTCATGAGTTACCGCTCCGTTTCCCCCATTTTGCTTATTATTGCCTTGTTCAGTTGTATTATGTGCTATCGGGTTGGTTGGCTCGGGTTCAGAAAAGTTTTGGTAAGGTTTGAGACACTTAGTCTCTTTTGAGTGAGCTTAAGTTGGAAAAGTCAACCAAAAGTTGACTTATGTGCTAAAGGGCTCGAATGTGAGTTCCGATTGTTTGAATAGCTTTGGGAGGTGATTTCTGACTTAGGAGCGTGATCGAAATGTGTTTTGGAGGTACAGAGTAGATTTAGGCTTGAATTGGCGAAATTGGAATTTTGGCGTTTCAAATTGATGTGTGAGATTTTGATATAGGGGTCAGAATGGAATTTCGGGAGTTGCAGTAGGTCTGTTGTGTCATTTGGGATGTGTGTGAAAAAATTTAGATCATTCGGACGTGATTTGATAGACTTTTTGATCGAAAGCGGAATTTAGAAGATTTTGGAATTCTTAGGCTTGAATCCGATGCAAATTTGGTGTTTTGATATTGTTTTGAGCGTTCCGAAGGTTGGAACAAGTTTGAACGATGTTATGGGATATGATGGCATATTTGGTTGAGGTTCCTAGGGCCTCAGGTGAGTTTCGGGTGGTTAAACGGATGAAATTGCATGTTGAGAAGTTGCAGATTTTTGGCTTCAGCTGTTGCAGGTTTTTCTTCTTCGCGATCGCGTAGGGAGTCTCGTGATCATGTAGGGCCTTGATGGGGGCAGTTCAGGTTGTGCTTCGTGATTGTGTCATGACCCCAAATACCGATTGTGATGGAGCCTATCACATCACTAGGCAAGCCAACCAATCAACTAACCACGACCCATTTTCCTTTAACATTAAGCCATTTTCTAACACAAGTTTTAAATACTGAAGTCATTATAAGCGTTAAAACAACAGAAATATGCGGAAGGTCAAGTAAAATCCTTTTTCAACTAGTAACAAGTAATTGACACGTAATTAAGGTGAAGCAAACAAATAGATGTTCGCCCCTCACAATGATAACATAAATACATGGAAGAACACCCAGACACAACCCTAACCGGGGTGTCACGAGTCATGAGCATCTATAAGTCATAATACAAGTCTGTTAAATCTATAAGCTAGTACAGATGTCTGAAAGGAGATAAAGATGATAAAGGAGTAGAGACACGGGGCTGCAAATGCCATGCAACTACCTCGAAGTCTTCGTCAAATACTGAACAGTTGAAAGCCCTCACTCGGCCGCTCGTGTACCTGGAACTGCACACAAGGTGTAGGGAGTAACGTGAGTACGCAAACTCAGTAAGTAACTAGAGTAAATAAGTACTGAAAGCAGTGACGAGCAGTTAAAAAATACATAACTAGATAATCAACATAATATCATGTCATCTTTCCAGTTTAAATTCAGTTTTCGTTATAAAATCACATTTCCAGTTTAAACATTTGGAATCAAATACTTAGCAGAATATCAAACAGAGGCTTATATAAAAAAGAGTGAAATAAGTGAAAACATCATAACAAGGCCTCTCGGGCAAGGAATCACTCAGAATATGGCCCCTCGAGCAGCCTCTCAGTCACTCGTGACTCGACTCTCATCACACAGTACTCACTTTCAGCACTCGGCTCATTAGTATCTCATAATAAGAGAAATCATAGTAACCGCTGCGGCGTGCATCCCTATCCATAATTTATAGTCGACTATGCTCACTATGGGGTGTACAGACTCCGGAGGGGCTCCTACAGCCCAAGCGTCATATCGCTGCGGTGCGCAGCCCAATCCAATATACAATTCGCTGCGGCGTGCAGCCCGATCTATATAAGTATCACTGCGGCGTATAGCCCGATCCATAATATATGCATATAATATCCTCACTATTAGGTTCTCAACCTCTCTCAGTCATTAACCTCACAACCTCTCGGGCACAACAATAGAACTTAGGGAACTCAGCCTAAACAGTCCTTACAATTAGAAGTGGAGTGATAAAACCAGTCTTAAACTTTTAAATAGGTAAACAATGACTAAGGATATGCTTTCAACAAATAAAGTGAGGAAAAACAGTAACAATGCCCCTAAGGATATCAACAGGTCGACATAAGGCCCCAAACATGGCATACAACCCATAATACAGTAGAGATAACTAAAGTACGGAATATCATAAGGTTTCAAATCAAATACGCGGATCAATAGTCGCTACGGGATGGAGAAAGTCACAATCCCTATTGGCGCATGCCCACACGCTCATCACCTAGCATGTGCATCACCATATTTATCAAAACAAGTCAAATACCGAGGTTTTGTACCCTCAGTTCCAGATTTACAATGGTTACTTACCTCAAACCGGTGAAATACAACTCCGCAACGCCTTTGCCCCTCGAATCGACCTCCGCGCACGTCGAATCTATCCAAAATCAGAACGAGGATGTCAAAGTATGCCAAGGGAACGAAGCCCAAGCGAAAACAATCGAAAAATACCAAAAATCCCGAAATTACTAAAACCCGACCCCCAGGCCCATGTCTTGAAATTCAAAAATTTTTAAATTAATAGATTCCTCGTCTCCCCACGAGTCTATGCATATCAAGAACACTAAAATTGGAGTCCAAATGACCCCTCAAATCCTCCTTTAAAGGCACTTAAACTCAAGCCCTAATCCTCTATTTTTAGCCCTTAATCTCCACTAAAACCATGATTAAATAGTGGAAAAATGATCTTAATCCCAAGTAATTAAGCTTAGGGAACTTACCCAACCGATATCCTTTGATTGCTCTTGAGATCCTATGCCTTAGCCTCTTTCCCGTCTTCAAAAATGGAGTTCTTTGCAAAAATTCGCGAAGGAAGCAATATATACCTTCTCGCTTCTGCGGTTATTCACTTAAAGGACCAACCTCACATCTGTGGTCAACTCTCCGCACCTGCGCCTTTGCAGGTGCGGTCAAACTACCGCATCTGCGTTTCCTGCTGTTCCCTCAAAAATCCGCTTCTGCGGCTCCTGTTCTGCACGTGCGGCATCGCACCTGCGGTCCCCAATCTACAGGTGCGGAAATACCAGAAGCAGCTGAGATTCTGCAACTTCACAAGTCTAAACCTTTCTGTCAACCATCCGAAATTATCCCGAGGACCCCGGGACATCAACCAAAAGTACCAACATATCCTAATACCTTGTTCAAACTTTTACCAATCATCAAAACACTTCAAACACCATCAAATCACCTAAAACACATCAGATTCAAGCCAAACTTTCTAAAATCTTCCAAATTACATTTTCGATAAAAAACCCAACCAAACCATGTCCGAATGACCTGAAATTTTGCACATACATCCCAAATGACACAACGAAACTACTGCAACTCTCAGAATTCCATTCCAACTCCTATATAAAAATCTCTCTTATCAACTGGAAATCGCCAAAATATCAACTTCGCCAATTCAAGCCTAAATCAATTACGGACCTCCAAAATTCATTCCAATCGTGCTCCTAAGCCACAAATCACCTCCCGAAGCTAACTCAACCATCAGAACTCACTTCTAAGCCCTCTAACACATAAGTCAACATCCGGTTGACTTTTTTCAACTTAAACTTCCTTAAAAGAGACTAGATGTCTCAAACCTTACCCAAATTTCTTCCAGATTTGATCCGACCAACCCGATACCACAAAATACGGATAAAGAAGCATAAAGAAGCAAAAATAGGGAAAACGGAGCGGTAACCCATGAGACAACTGGCCGGGTCGTCACATATTGTGTATCATGAGTCGCGATCGCGTGACTTAGGCAAGTTATGAATCGCGAATGCGTGGTTCTATTCGCGATCCATAGGTGTAAGGTCTTGTACATCGCGTTCGCGTGGGTCTGTCCACGTTCGCGTAGAATAAATTTGGGGTCTTGGAAGCTTGTTCTTTGCGATCACGATGAGGGTCCCGCGATCGCAATTAAGGAAATTTAATAGCTAGGCAGAATTTTTAAAAGGCCATTTCCGCGATTTTGAACCTAAGTTCCTCCATTTTTGGGCGATTTTGAAGCTTTTTGAAGGGGATTGAAGAGGGAATCAAGGGGGAACACTTGGAGGTAAGATTTATGGACTTTATACTCAATCCTAATGTATTTTCTACCTAATTAATCATGGAATTTAAGCCTAATATTGAAGAACTAGGGCTTGTAATTGGAGACCTAAAATTAGGGATTTGAGATTCATGGTTGGATTTTGGTGATTTTGATATGAATGAACTCAGGGAATGATAAGGAGTCTGTTGATGTAATTTTTATGAGAATACGATACGTGGGCCCGGGAGTCGGGTTTGGCCAAATTCGAGATTTGTGTTGTAATTTGATTTCTTTCGAGTGGGCCTTGTTCCTTTAGCATATTTTTTATGGTTTTGCACTGATTTTAGTTAGATTTGAAGCATCTAGAGGCCGATTCGAGAGGTAAGGGCATCGCGTGATAGAGTTTGGACTGGATTGAGGTGAGTAATGATTGTAAATATTGTCTTAAGGGTATGAAACCCCAAATTTCATATCGTTTGTGCTATATTGAGGTGACACATACACTAGATGACGAGCGTGGGGTCATGCACCATTGGGGATTGTGACTTACTCTATCCCAAATGACTGTTTTACCGCGTATTTGATTGAAAACTATTTGCTATCATCATGTTTTGGGCTGAATGTCATATTTGGGCCTCGTGCCAACTATTTGGACCCTTAGGGGATTTTTACTGTTACTTACTCACTGTTTTGATTTTATATCTGTACTTAGTCATGCTATATTATACTATTTTCATAACTCAGCCATGTTTACTCTATTTTAACAATTAAATGATATTTTGGGCTGAGCATCATATTTTACTGTGCCCGAGTGGCTTTTAGAGATTTCTGACTGAGTAAGGCGAGGGCCTGTGTTGTGAGGATTATTATGGGATCGGGCTTCACGCCACAACAGTGTTATTCTGATTTTTATTATAAGGCCAAGGGACTGAGTTGTACGCTACAAGATGGCTTGATATGAGGTCGAGAGCCTATTTATTATGCCCCGAGATGGCTTGATATTGCGCTTGGGCCGTAAGGGGCCCCTCTCAGAGTCTGTACACGGGAACCCATTGTGCTGTGAGATATAGCTCGAGGGGCTGGAGTTGTTCTGTGTTATTGTCAGAGGGGCTGATTCTATTGATATTGTGCCCGAGAGGCGGATTTTATGTGTTTATCTTTTCTAGCTGCTTTTTATTTATTTGTTTCTGTTGAAAAGATGTTTTAAAGAAGCTTATAATAAACTAAGATGTTTTACAAGGTTTCACTATTTTACTGGTTTTACTCTGCCTTTCTATAGCATGTTGTTGTGCTTTACGTGATTTCTTATCGCTTAGTCTTCATTTATTGTTATTACTCACTGAGTTGGAGTACTCACTTTACTCCCTACACGCGGTGTGCAGATTTAGGAGCTTTAGGTCCCGCCAGTGAGGGTTGATTGCTCCCAGCAGGCCATTCGGTTTCCACTAGGTAGCTGCTCGGCGTTCGCAGCCCAGTATTTCTCCCTCCTATCCTACTTTATGCTCCTAGTTCTATAATAGACTGTGTAAACTCTTTCAGACTTGTAGACTTATGATAGATGCTCATGACTGGTGACACCCCGATGTCAGGCTGTGTTTATTCCACAAATTGTATTATTTCACTGTTTCTTTGGGATTTAATCATGTTAATGACTTAAATTGTGTTACTTTAATTGCTTAAAATGAATTGGGTGTTGTTTCGGCTGACCTTGTCTTCACGAGAGGCGCCATCACGACCATGTCTAGGTTTAAGGTCATGACAAGTTAGTATCAGAGCCTAGGTTACATAGGTCTCGCGAGTCATTAGTAGGTTTAGTAGAGTCTTGCAGATCGGTGCGGAGATGTGTGTATTTATCCTCGAGGAGCTGCAGAACCTTTAGGAAAAAACTTCATATTCTAGAAATTCTTGTCATGCAAATTTGTTGATCCGAGTAATAAACTTCTGTTATTTTATTCTCTTACTGATGGTGAGGACACACACTATCGGTCAGGATGGATGACCACCAGTACCACCAGCTGTGGTCACTAGAGGCCGAGGACGCGGTAAGGGCAGGGGTGTGGCCTGCACAGCAGCTAGGGCAGCAATTGCATATCCACCAGACGCCCCAGTTCAGGATCAGGTCCTAGTTGTGGATGCTCCAGCAGCACCAGCTCAGGCACCAGTTGTGCCCATTGTGATTCTGGGTCTTCAGGAGGCCTTTGCTCAGATTCTATCAGTATGCACTGGCCTAGCTCAGGCAGTTTCAGTTACTATAGTCGTAGCGACTTCTTAGGCCGGGGGAGGCACTTAGAATCCCGCTGCTCGCACACCTGAGCAAGTCGTGCAGGGACTTCAGACACCGGGGGCACATCTAGCCCAACTGGTTGCAGCTGCTCAGGACTATGTAGCTCCTGCCATGCCAGTGGACGAGCAGCGCAGGTTGGAGAGATTTGGTAGACTTCATCCTCCGACTTTCAGTGGTGCAGAGGGCGAGGATGCCCAGGGTTTCTTGGACAAGTCTTAGAGAATTCTTCGTACAACGAGTATTCTAGAGACCAGCGGGGTCACTTTCACTACTTTTTAGTTTTCTGGAGCTGTCTTCACTTGGTGGGAGGCTTATGAGAGGTGTAGGCCTGTTGGTGCAGCACCCCTTTCCTGGCAGCAATTCTCCATTCTCTTTTTGGAGAAGTATGTGCCATAGTCTCGCAGAGAAGAGCTGCGCAGGTAGTTTGAGTGGTTGCGTCAAGGAGAGATGACTGTGACACAATATGAGATAAGGTTCTTAGAGTTATCTCGCATGCTATTTGGTTGGTTTCGATAGATAGATAGAGGATTAGGAGGTTTGTTGATGGCCTTACATATCAGCTTCGTATTCTTATAACCAGGGAGAGGGTGTCTGGTGCTACCTTTGAGGAGGTTCTTGACATTGCTCGTGAGATTGAGTCAGTTTGTCGCTAGGAACGAGATGAGAGGGAGGCCAAGAGGCCTCGAGGATCTTGTAGTTATGGTAGTGCTCCTTCGAGAGGTTAGTTTCAGCACAGCAGAGGCCATCCATTCAGGCATGCTCATCCAGATCGCCCAGGTTATCATGGGGAATCATCGGGTCATATTTCTCATAGTTATCGTCAGGGCCAGTCATCACTTAGTGCCCTTCTAGCACAGAGTTCATCCCGTACTCCATTAGTTTAGGGCTCTTCTATGCCAGGTGCATCTGCTAGTCATTCAAGTGCTAGGGGTTCCCTTCAGTCCCCATTTCCAGCACCCAAGAGTTGCTATGAGTGTGGAAAGATGGGCCACATGTAGAAGTAGTGTCCTCGTCGTCTTGGGGTTCATCTCAGCAAAGGAGTCAGCCATCGTGTTTAGCGCTAGTTACATCACCACCACCCACCTACCCAGTTAGGGGTGGAGGTCGGTCAGCTAGGGGTCACCCTAGAGGGAGAGGTCGATTAGGTGGTAGTCAGGCCCGTTTCTATGCACTTCCAGCTAGACCCAATGTTGTTGCTTCAGTCGCCGTGATCACAGGTATTGTCTCAGTTTGCCACAGAGATGCCTCTATATTATTTGATCCCGGTTCCACTTATTCTTATGTGTCATCATACTTTGCTCATTATTTTGATACGCCCCATGAGTCTCTTATTTCACCTGTTCATGTATCTACTCCGGTGAGTGATATTATTGTTATAGACCGTGTGTACCGGTCATATGTGGTGACTATCTAGAGACCTGGGTGGATCTATTGTTGTTATGTATGGTAGACTTCGATGTTATATTGGGCATGGATTGACTATCTCCATGTTGTGCTATTTTGGACTGTCATGCTAAGACAGTGACATTGGCTATGCCGTGTGTGCCACGTATTGAGTGGCGAGGTTCGACTGATTATGTTCCTAGTAGGGTAATTTCAATCTTGAAGGCCCAACGTATGGTTCGGAGGGGTTGTCTTTCGTATTTGGCCTTTGTGAGGGATGTCGGTGCAGAGACTCCTAGTTTTGATTCTGTTCTAGTTATGAGGGATTTTCCCGATGTGTTTCCTGCAGACCTGTCGGGCATGCCACCGGACAGGGATATTGATTTTGGTATTTATATTGTGCCGGGCACTCAATCCATTTCTGTTCCACCGAATCGTATGGTACCAGCGGAGTTGAAGGAGCAGCTTCAAGAACTCTTTGATAAGGGGTTCATTCAGCCTAGTGTATCTCTTTGGGGTGCGCCGGTTCTATATGTGAAGAAGAAGGATGGCATTATGAGGATGTGCATTGATTATAAGTAGTTTAACAAAGTAACAGTTAAGAACATGTATCCTTTGCCTCGCATTGATGATTTATTTGACCAGCTTCAAGGAGCGAGAGTGATCTCCAAGATTGATCTCCGTTCAGGTTATCACCAGTTGAAGATCAGGGATTCAGATATTCTTAAGACGGCTTTTAGGACCCGATATGGTCATTATGAGTTCTTGGTGATATCTTTTGGGCTGACCAATGCCCCAAAATGTTCATGTATTTGATAAACAATGTGTTTTGGCCTTGTCTTGACAGTTTTTCATAGTTTTCATTGATAATATTCTGGTGTACTCGCATAGTCAGGAGGAGCATGCGGAGAATTTGAGAGTTTTGTTGCAGAGATTGCGGGAGGATGAGCTTTATGAAAAGTTCTCCAAGTGTGAGTTTTGGCTCAATTCAGTGGCATTCTTGGGGCCCATGGTGTCCAGTGAGGGTATTTAGGTTAATCCAAAAAATATAGAGGCGGTTCAGAGTTGGCCAAGACCGTCCTCCGCCACAGATATTCACAGCTTTCTTGATTTGGCGGGTTATTACCGTCGGTTTGTTTAGATGTTCTCATCTATCGCATTGCCTTTGACTAAGTTGACTTAAAAGGGTGCTCTATTCAGGTGGTCGAACGAGTGTGAGGAGAGCTTTTAGAAGCTCAAGACTGCCTTGACCACAACTCCAGTGTTAGTTTTGCCATCAACTTCAAATTCATATACAGTGTATTGTGATGCTTTGAGAATTAGTATAGTGTGCGTGTTGATATAGGAGGGTAGAGTTATTACTTATGTTTCTCGTCAGTTGAAGCCCCATAAGAAGAACTACCTTGTTCATGATTTGGAGTTGGCTACCATTGTTCACGTGTTAAAGATTTGGAGGCATTCTTTGTATGGTGTGTCTTGTATGGTGTTTACTGATCATTGTAGCCTCCAGCACATGTTTAAGCAGAAAGATCTCAATTTGCGGCAGAGGAGATGGTTGGAGTTGCTAAAGAATTATGATATTAATATTTTGTACCATCCGAGGAAGGCCAATGAGGAGATGTGATTTCCTTAATTTCTAGCTCTAATCCCTGGAATAATAACATAGGAATGAGTTTTAAGTCCAAATCCCTTACCTCAATGAAGTCTGCTGGAATTTCCTCTTTCAAATCGCCCAAAAAGCTCCCAAGCCGAAGTAAAAATGGTGAAATAGCTAAATTTCGCGAAATGAAATAACTTATATGTTCTGCCTAGGCCTTTCTGCATCTGTGTTACCGCATTTGCGGACATTATTCCACTTATACGGAAATCACTTAATCGGCCACATCCGCATCTGCGATCATCCGTCTGCATCTGCAACTCCGCAGATGCGGTTCTCTTAGACGCTTATGCGGTCCCTGACAAATCCCCATAATCCACTTCTACGACCACCCACTCGCACATGCGGCACCGCACCTACGGTCTCCAAACCGCAGGTGCGAAAACACCAGAAGCAGCAATTTCAGCAGCTGCAATAACATCTCAACTTCTCCGTTAACCACCCAAAATCGCCCCGAGGCCCCCGGGACCTCAATCAAAAGCACAAACATCTTCCAATACCTTATTCAAACTTGTTCCAATCACCAAAACACCTCAAACAATATTAAATCACCCAAAACACATGGAATTCAAGCCAAACTTCCTAAAATCTTCCAAATTACGCTTTCGATCAAAAACCCAACCAAACCACTTTCGAATGACCTAAAATTTGCACACACATCCCAAATGACACAACGGAACTACTGCAACTCTCAGAATTCCTTACCGGCCCCTATAACAAAATCTCGCCTATCAACCGGAAATCGCAAAAATATCAACTTCGCCAATTCAAGCCTAAATCTACTATGAACCTCCAAAATTCATTCCGCTCACGCTCCTAAGCCACAAATCACCTCCTGAAGCTAGCCGAACCATCAGAACTCACATCTGAGCCCTCTAACACATAAGTCAATATCTTGTTGACTTTTCCAATTTAAACTCACTCTAAAGAGACTAAGTGTCTCAAACCTTGCCAAGTCCTTTCCGGATTCGATCCGACCAACCCGATCACATATAGAACCGATAGATAAAACAATAAGAAGCAGAAATAGGGAAAATAGAGCGGTAACTCATGAGATGACTGGTCGGGTCATCACATCATCCCCAACTTAAACTATGGGTGTTAATCGGGCTGGGCTGACCCGTTTTCAGCCCGCTTCAACCCAGTTCAGCCCGCTACTGTTCACGTTGGGACGGTTTGGGATGAGTTGGGATGGGGGGCAGGTTGTGTACGTTCACGTTTAGACTAACGGTGCCCCGAACCCGTTAAACACGAATTTCCTTAACGGGCTGAACACGGGCTGCAACCCGTTAGCCGCCCGGTTTCCGTTTGAAATTTTTTTTTAATTAAATTGGACCGTTCCCAACGGTCAAATTCATAAATGACCGTTTGGGAACGCCAAAAAATGCAGAAATGGCCAATTTCAGCCCCCCCCCCCCATTAATTAATATAGCCCTCCCACCTTAAAATCTATAAATAGCCCCCCTTCTTCTTCATTTTTTCTCACACATTCACACATTCACTCTCTTACTACTCTAATTCTCTCTCAAGTATCAAACTCTCAATTCTCTCTTGATACTATAGTTTTTAAATTCTCAAATCTCAAATTCTCAATTATTTATTATTTCAAGTTTCATCAATTATTTAGTTTAGCCATTACAAAATTATTATTATCAAATATCAATTATTCAAGTGAAGTGTGGTATCAATTATCAAGTATTCAAGTATTATCAACTATCAAGTTTCGGTCTATCAATTGAAGTTTGAATTTTGATATCAAAAATTCAAAATTAGTGCGGCATAAGGAATCCTGGTACACTCGTTCCATCTCTTTATCTTATTTGGTGTACACTTATTTTATTAATTAGTTTCTTAATTTAATTTCTTAATTTAATTTCTTAATTTAATTTCTTACTTTAATTTATATATTGGATTTACTTAGAGCGGCCAAAAAAGCGTGCACTAAAGGTGGTAGTAAGAAAACTTTAAAAAGAATAAGAGGTGGTGTTGGTTCTTCTAGTAGCTTTACACATATTTCTGAAAGTTCACCTGAAAATTTAAATGTAGATTATGAGCGAATGCAAGAAAATTATGGTGTAGATGATGATTTAGATGCTTTGTTAGATGAGATTCAATCACCCGATAATCTTGACACACCACCACCTACACCTGGTAATGCTAGTCAAACTCAAAATGTTAGGGGTGCAAGTGCAACAAGTAGGCCTCCTCTCGCTATTAAGAAGAATCGACGATTAAAAAGTAAGTGTTGGATGTTTTTTGAAAGACTAGAAGATCAACAAAAATATATAAAATGTAAAATTTGTAGTGAACATTGTGAGCACGTGATTTTTTCCCTATATATGAATAATTCCCAAAATTCCAACAAAATAATTTCTCTTTATTCTTACAATTTCTGTGCATTTCGGTGTCATTTTTTGATAATTGTCGCATTTTATTTGCGCATGTTAATTTATATAAAATACAAAAATATGCATTTCGCATTTAGGTTTTAGTTTTATTTTTTAGTATCAATTAAGGGTTAATTTGTTTAGAACAAAACATGAAAAGCACAAAAAATTAGTTCACTTTTGCATTTTTATGATTTTTATTATGAATTTGTCATGAAATAGTATTAAACAATTTTAGGTATTAATTAGTTTTAATTTTGAAATATATATTACGACTTTATTTTGGCAATTTTACAAAATCAAAAAATACAAATGAAAACAAAGAAAAAGAAAGAGTAAAATTAGAAAAATAAAGGAAAAACAATTAAAATGGAGGTAGTCTTAAAAAGACCCAGAAGTTGGGCCAATTCCGTTCTTAACCCCCAGCCCAAACGGATCCCAGCCCAATCACGCCCAAGCAGTCCAGAACCCTCCGGTCCAAGGTGTTAGATTCAAAACGACGTCGTTTGGCGTCGATTAATTCAAGCCGTCGAGGTCCCATGATCTAACGGCCAGGAAGCCTAACACCTTAATATATATATATATATATCCGAAACATTACCCCCTTCCCACCCCAGTCTCTCACCTTCCTCACCCTACCTCTCATCTTCATGAACCCTAATCCGCGCCGCCCCTAAATCCCTCGCCGGCGGTGAGCGTCACTTACACCGTTCAAACCCAGATTAACACCATAGATCCCCCATGAATCCCTCTTTCTATTCCCGTTATTAGTTTCCCTCGAATGTTGTCGGGGCTCGTCGAATCTTCGATTGAAGTTTCCGGCCAGGTCGCAAGTTTATCCAAACCAACCCAAAATAATACCACACAATCCCCAGAATTCCCTTAACCCAAATCCATGACCATCTTCCTTCAAATCTCTGAGAAGGGGCTCGAATTTCAGATCTAAATTTCTGGCCAAAACCCTAAACCAAAATCTTTATGATTTCGAACCGTAATATCCTTAACCATGTGTTCTCTTGTAAGAACATGTGGTTAGGGATGTTGCGTGTCAAAAATCTGTAGAGATTCGAAAGGCAGTGCTTAGTCGGAGATTTAGCTCTGTTGGGTAAGTTTTCTTTAACTCTCTGAATCGTTTTCAATAGTCTCATACTCCCTTATTTGGTTAGTTGGATTGTTTGTTTATCGATCATATTTTAATGTCGTTCATAGATAATAATAGTTGTTAGTTTAATTAGCTAGTATTAACGTTAGTTCATGCTGATACACTATTTTGATTGCCCTGTTTGTCTCTTTCTGGTTGTTTAATGATTCTGAGTTTAGATATCAGTTTAATGTTGACGATTACTCTCGTTTGATTAATGGATTGTTAGAATATGCAGTAGGATAAGTTGTATTTTGATTCAATTTTGATATTCTGCCTTAGAGTTGGACCTGGTTGGTTGTAGTTGAGCAAATCTTTTGTTTTAGTTAACTTTAGTTAGATTTTAGCTGGGGTTAAAGGGATTGGGATCAGTTAACCTTAGTCTGTAAATTCCAGACTAGTAGAAGGGCATTTTAGGGATAGAAAAGGGTAGTTTCTTTTAGGAATAGTAATTTCAAAGTAAGGGCAAGGGTAGTATAGGTATTTGGTGGGTAGAAGAGCATCCTAGGGCCTTCTAGAATGGTACTTCAGTGCAGATGTTGGCATATTAGAGGGACTTGCTTGTTTGGCAAGTCAAAAATAAAGGGATCAAACTGAAAATAAGGGAGGGGCTAAAAGAGAAACCTAAAATCTGATTCCCCTTCTTGTGTCACCTATAAGAAGGGCATCAAGTGCCTTGAGGAAGGGTCTTCTTTCTCAGCCATTCTTGGACTCAAAAACAGTTCCTTACCACTAGCCTATTTCCAGTAATTCTTGAGTTCCAAGTCTGTTAGCTACCACTACTGATTTGAATGGTTTTATCCAGTTAGATTGGATTTCTAATGTTGACTAGAATAAGGGGCCGTGGGTTTACCAGGTTTTCGATACAGTCTCAGTAGAAAAGGTTCTTGAGGGGAAAAGTGTCCCGGTCCCTAGAATAACAGCTGCAACTGTCATGGTAGCCTCTGAAATGTTGAAAAACGGGTTTTTACCAGGCAAAGGGTTGGGTGCTGATTTGCAAGGTATTGTTCAGCCAGTTTATTTGCCCAAGAATCTAGATACCTTTGGGCTGGGTTTCAAGTATACAGCGGTGGATGTAAGACGAGCCCACAAGATGAAGAAAAGAGGCTGGGTTCTTCCCAAACCAATTCCACGTCTGTCTAGGTCCTTCGTCAGGCCAAGTATCGGGAAGCAATTATTGGCAAAGGTGTCTGGTCCACTGACTGGTGTGGATAAGAACTTGGAGAAAGGGATTGAGAAGGTATTTGCTGAGTTGAACATGGTTGAGGCCGGGGAAGGGTCGAGCAAAGCAGATATACAGTACATCGGGCCACATGCTAATGTCAACAACTGGGAAGCCACTCCTCTTCCATCTCGCAGGGAGTCGCGGTAGTGGGTTTTGTTTTCCTTTTGTTCACCTGGATTATTCCAGGGTTTGTAATTCAGTTTCTATGTTCCGTCCGTTTGGATGAGTTAAAACCCTGTTATCTTTACATTCAATGAAATGCAATTCCTTTTCTTTCTTAATTACTAATTTTGTTTCCATTTCTTTTTCCTTTTCTTTTCTGTACAGTTCTCTTTATGCTGATATCGATGACATGACATGCATGAGGAATCTTCGGCCCAGTTTTAAAAGCCAATCTAATTCAGAAATAATAGTGCAAGAAATCGAGTGTCATGATGAGGTGGAATATGATGATGACAAGGCCTATGAGGAAGTTAGTCAAGAATTAAGTCACTTTTAATAAAAACCCAAACCTAACCTAAATGACATAGAAATAGTTAATCTAGGGGACCTAGACAATGTTCGTGAAACTAAAATAAGTGTTCATCTGGAGCCACAGCTCAAGGTGGGGATAATCAAAGCATTGTTCGATTGCAAGGATGTTTTTGCATGGTCGTATGATGCTATGCGGGTCTAAGTACCGATTTAGTGGTTCACAAATTACCCACTGACCCGACATTCCCTCCTGTCAAGCAGAAGTTGAGAAAGTTCAAAACGGACATAAGTGTAAAGATCAAAAAAGAGATTACCAAGCAGTTCGATGCGAAGGTCATTCAGGTTACATTGTATCCCACCTGGTTAGCTAATGTTGTGCCTGTGCCAAAGAAAGATGGCAAGACCAGGGTGTGTGTCGATTATCGGTATCTTAACAAGGCAAGTCCAAAAGACAATTTTCCGCTGCCGAATATCCACATATTGATTGATAATTGTGCCAAACATGAGAGTGGTTCTTTTGTGGATTGTTACGCGGGTTATCATCAGATTTTAATGGACGAGGAAGATGTAGAAAAGACGGCATTCGTCAAGCCATGGGGAACATGATGCTATCGGGTCATGCCGTTTGGTTTGAAAAATGCTGGGGCAACTTATATGAGGGCAGTGACAACAATAATCCATGATATGATACACAAGTAAATCGTGGTGTATGTGGATGATGTGATTGTAAAGTCTAGACAGCAATCTGACCATGTCAGGGATTTGAGAAAGTTCTTCCAAAGGCTTCGCAGGTACAATCTCAAGCTTAATCCTGCAAAATGCGCGTTCGGGGTGCCATCTGGAAAGTTGTTGGGGTTCATAGTCAGCCGCCGGGGTATTGGACTGGATCCATCAAAAATCAAGGCCATCCATGAATTTCCACCTCCAAGGAACAAGACCGAGGTGATGAGTTTGCTGGGGAGATTGAATTATATTAGTAGGTTCATCGCCCAGCTCACGACAACTTGTGAGCCTATCTTTAAGTTATTAAAGAAAGACGCTGTGGTCAAGTGGACAAACGAATGTCAGGAGGCGTTTGATAAGATAAAGAGGTATTTGTCAAATCCACCCGTGTTGGTTCCGCCAGAACCAGGGCGACCTTTGATTCTATATTTAACAGTATTGGACAATTCGTTCGGCTATGTATTGGGTCAGCATGATATCACTGTAAGGAAGGAGTAGGCCATCTATTACCTCAGCAAGAAGTTCACACCCTACGAGGTTAAGTATACTCATTTTGAAAGGACTTACCTCATATCTCGTTTGGACCCGTTAAAGTATATCTTTCAGAAGCCTATGCCCACAGGGAGGCTTGCAAAGTGGCAGATCCTGCTCACAGAGTTTGACACTGTCTACGTGACTCGGACTGCGATGAAAGCACAGGCCTTGGCGGACCATCTGGCCGAGAATTCGGTTGATGAAAATTATGAACCTTTGAAGACTTATTTCCCTGATGAATAGGTGATACATGTTGAAGAGTTGGAACAAGTTGAGGAGCCAGGATGGAAACTTTTCTTTGATGGGGCCGCAAACATGAAACGCGTGGGAATAGGAGCGGTTCTTATTTATAAAACAGGGCAACATCACCCTGTTACAACTCAACTTCGTTTTTATTGTACGAACAACATGGCAGAATATAAGGCATGTATCTTGGGGTTGAGATTAGCTATAGATATAGGTGTCCAGGAAGTCTTGGTCATGGGTGACTCGGACCTACTAGTACACCAAATTCAAGGAAAATGGGAAACACGGGACTTAAAGCTTATACCGTACCGATAATGTTTGCATGAGCATTGTCAACGGTTTCAGTCAATAGAATTCAAGAACATTCCAAGGATTCATAATGAAGTGGCCGATGCATTGGCTACTCCGGCATCGATGTTACACCATCCAGATAACGCTTACGTGGACCCTTTGCAGATTCAGGTCCGCGATCAGCACACTTATTGTAATGTAGTGGAAGAGGAACTTGATGGTGAGCCGTGGTTTCATGAAATCAAGGAATATATCAGGATGGGTGTGTATCCGATACAGGCCACAGGTGATTAGAAACGAACAATACGATGGTTGGCAAGCGGGTTTTTCCTTAGTGGAGAAGTGTTGTACAAAAGAACTCCAGACCTCGGGTTGTTAAGATGCATTGATGCGAGACAGGCCACATCTATCATGACTGAGGTACATTCCGTAGTTTGTGGACCGCATATGAGTGGGTACGTTCTAGCAAAGAAGATTCTCATAGCAGGTTATTACTCGCTCACTATGGAGCAGGATTGCATCAGTTTTGTGCATAAATGTCATCAGTGCCAAGTGCATGGAGATTTTATTCATTCTCCACCATCCGAGTTACATACAATGTCTACGCCATGGCCCTTTGTTGCTTGGGGCATGGATGTCATTGGGCCAATTGAGCCAGCAGCATCAAACAGGCACAGGTTTATTCTGGTGGCCATTGATTATTTCACCAAGTAGGTTGAAGCGAAAACTTTCAAATCCGTGACTAAGAAAGCAGTGTTTGATTTTGTGCACTCAAATATCATCTGTCGGTTTAGGATTCCGAAGGTAATCATCACGGACAATAGCGCTAATCTCAATAGTCATCTGATGAAGGAGACATGTGAGCAGTTCAAGATTACTCATCATCATTCTACTCCATACCGTCCTAAGGTAAATGGTGCGGTTGAGGCAGCCAATAAGAATATAAAGAAAATACTCCGGAAAATGGTGGAAGGATCTAGGCAGTGGCATGAAAAGTTGCCTTTCGCATTGTTGGGATACACACCACTGTTTGTACTTTGGTGGGGGCGACTTCTTACTCTTTGGTGTATGGTATGGAAGCAGTGATACCCGAAGAACTGGAAATCCCGTCTCTTCGAATCATTGCGGAGGCTGAGATCTACGATGATGAATGGGTAAAAAGCCGCCTTAAGCAATTGAGTTTGATTGACGAGAAGAGATTGGCATCAGTGTGTCATGGTCAGTTATACCAGCAAAGAATGGCAAGAGCATACAACAAGAAAGTGCGTCCGAGGAAGTTTGAGGTGGGACAGTTAGTGTTGAGACGTATTTTTCCTCATTGGGCAGGAGCAAAAGGAAAGTTTTCTCCCAATTGGCAGGGACCATTTGTCGTAACCAGAGTGTTGTCTATTGGTGCATTATATCTGACAGATGTGGAAGGAAAATGTGTAGAAATGGCCATCAATTCTGATGCGATCAAGAGATACTATGTATGATTTCTTTATTTTGATTGTAATTGTTTGTATTTGGCATATTTTAAAGATTGAAATGACGAAGGCGTTTTGTTCTGCTATCTAAACACTTTTACCCCTTGTCATCCCCTTTGAGCCTTACTTATTTTCTTTCATATCCCTCTTTCGGAATCAATGTCACCATTAAGAAACGCGAGTGCGGAAGAAAAGAAAATGAAAAGAAAAAGAAAAAGAAAGAAAAGTGAAAAGAAAGGAATAAAAGAAGAAGAAAATTGAAAAGTGAAAAGAAGAAAGAAAAGAAAAAAAATAAAAAGGAAAGAAAATGAAGAAAAGAAAGGAAAAGAAGAGCGGAAAAAAGAGAGGAGAAAAACATCAATGTACTCTCTATGACGTGAACTACGTTTGACTTGATCCCGAAAGGGTACGTAGGCAGCCTCTCTGAGGTTCAGTCATACCAAAATAAAATCCAAAAGTCCCCAAGCAAGAAACTGGGGCAGAAGTCGTGGTTGTTGTAAGAAATCTGATTTCGAAAGTTGTAACTTTAAACCATTTTGAAATTATTTTGAGACTTTCATACACTTTTTTTCTAGCCCCGTCCAAAGCCCACATTACGGTCCAAAGAAAGACCTTCTGATAAATCTTTGAGAAATGCCAAGTCAAGCAGGTAAATGTAATTCATGTCTGGGGCAACACTCTGGTTCAAGCAAGAAAAGCAAAAAGATAAAAATGAGAGAGTCTTATTGGTGAAAACCTGCACAGTCACTGTAAAGCAACGGGAGTTGAGAGAAAGAATAAAATGAGAGAGTCTTATTGGTGAAAACCCTTGCGGGCACCTTGAGGCGAAAGTGAGTTGAGAAATTATTGATGGAGAAAGGTCTGTTGGTGGAAAATTGTTTCGAGGCACCACAAGACGAACAAGGCTAAGGTTTGGATAAAGTAATAAACTGATGGAAATTCTGGGGAAACAAAGGGTGGCGACCAAGAGTTGGTTAGTTGGACAGATTTGGCCGATTAGTCCGAAATGCATGTCATGACGATTAATACCAGCTGTTCCGGTCAGATAAGTTTCGTTCCCCTTTTATTTTTAGCAGTCATCCAATTTTGTATTCTTCTAATCCCTAACTCATAAACTCATTGCATTTCATTTTCTTTGGGGGATTTATCTGTCTAAAATGTTTCAATGTCAGTTTTGCTCAAAGCAAGTGGAAAGGGATTTCAAAACTTACTACCAGATTCCAGAAAGTGTAAAGCGCGATGTGGTCAGAGCATGTAAAAAATAATGTGATGAAAGGTGGAATACAGGGAATCACCGAAAATGTCATCGGTGGAATGATTGGGAAATGTCGTGGGAAGTGCAAAGGTTCAGAAAAAGGGTCAGAGGTGTGAAACAACAACATGGGTACAGAACACTCGGTTTGTCAGAGTCAGGGGTTCGAAGATCAGTCAGAAAGTCAAAGCGGTTCAGGGCCAGTTCGGGAAGCCAGTCGGAACAAAATAATGCAGCAGAAAGATCTCCAGCAAGAATGCCACCAACTAACCACCATTTTAAACTGACAAATTTTCTTTGATTAAAATAGGGGCAGAAAAGTTTGTTTGTTTCAGAGGAACTCTTTGGAGAAAGGCAGTCACCAAAAAGGTTTGCTTTTTAATTTTCAGGACCCTCCTGGAACATGGGACCTAGTTTAAAGTTCAAAAATAACATAATCAAGCATAAACGTACCCTAAAGGAGTATAAGTTGGTTTAGAAGTGTGCATGTTCGAGACAGGATTCAATTAGGAGTTTCTAGGACCCTCCTGAATAATGGGACTTAGCTTTAAGATTTTAATTAGATAACCACTTTTAGAGTAAACTCTGTTGTAAGGTAGTGTAATTCAGACATGAAAGTTGTCACCCTTATGATAAAATTTGACCTTTGATTTTCAGGACTCTCCTAGATAATGGTGAGTAGTTTAAAGATCCTCTTAGATAGCATGATTTAGCAGAAGTCACACCTGTAGAAGATATAACTTAGATTTTAATCCGTCGTTTAGTTAAGAGTTGTCAGGACCCCCCTGAATAATGGGACCTAGCTTTCAAATCCTTAGTAATACTTGGTAATATGGTTTAGTTTTACAATCACATCTGCCCCTAGCCACCAAACTGGGGTAGAAAAGTTTCTTTGTTTTGTCTATTTAAAGTCAGGAGCCCGCCTGAAGAGTAGGGAATACATTTCAAGTCAGCAGTCAGGAGCCTGCCTGGAGAGCAGGGAATACATCTCAAGATAGAAGTCAGGAGCCCGCCTGGATAACAGAGGAATACATTCATGTTCAAGTTCAGCAGTCAGGAGCCTGCCTGGATAACAGAGGAATACATTCAAGTTGAAGTTCAGCAGTTAGGAGCCAACCTGGATAATAGAGGAATACATTCAATTTCAAGATTCAGAAGTCAGGAGTCCGCCTGGAGAATAGAGACATACAGTTCAAGTTTCAGTAATCGGGAGCCCACCCGTACAATAAGGGAATACATTCAAGTTCAACAATTTGAAGAAAGGAACAACACCTCAATTTGTAGTTTGCAATGGCAACAAGGGATTTTACCAAGAAAACACAAGACAACAATGCAACGAGGAAGTACAACAACAAGTTTGAAGAATTTAGATAGGATTTTGTAATTCATAGGTCATAGTTTAGTTTAGCTTCTTTTATTTTACCATGGTGTAATAAGGAAGGTCAGCAAGTAGTAGCAGCAGCAATCGCAATGAAATCATAGCTCCTGGTAGTCCCAGCTACCAGACACACCTGAACTACACTGACCTGATTCCTGTTTAGCCCAGGATACGTAGGCAACCATCGAAGCAGGGTGCGGTCAATTTTTTTTTTTAAAAATGCTTCACACGGAATATTCAAACGGGCAAAAATCGCTCATTTTCGCTCATTTATCTTTGCACGGAAATTCTTCGTGTTTCCAGGCAAAGAGGGGAAGCTGTGAGCACGTGATTTTTGCCCAAAGCAAATTATTCCCAGAAATTCAAACAAAACAATTTCTTTATTAATTTACAATTTTTTGTGAATTTTCGTGTCATTTTCTGTTAATTGTTGCATTTTATCTGTGCATTTTAATTCATATGAAAAATACAAAAATATGCATTTGCATTTAGGATTTAATTTTATATTTTTAGTATTAATTAGGGGTTAATTTGTTTTAGAACAAAATATGAAGAAAATAACAAAAATAGTTCACTTTTGCATTTTTAAATTGTTTAATTGTGAGCTCGTCCCGAAATAGTTTGTAAAATAATTTTAGAAATAAATTAGTTTATTTTTGAAATATATTAGGACTTTATTTTATTTGTTGCAATTTTATAAAATCAAAAAAATACAAAAAATATACAAGATGAAATACAAAAAAAAAATTAGATAAAAGAAACAAATGAAAAGGAAAAAAGAAAACAAAAAGAATAGAGAAAGGGCTGCCCACGATTTAGGCCATGCCCAAGTGATTCACCCAGGCCCAAACCCCTTGACCCGGTCCATTCCCTCAGCTAAACGAAACGACGTCGTTTCGAGGGGCGTCAGATCAGGACCATTGAGGTCTCTTGATCGAACGGATGAGAAGTGTGGGTCGTTGAGTATATTATCCCCCCCGTCCATCTCTAACCTAAACCCTAAAAACCAGCCGCCCCCATATCCTTTCATCGGAGCTCGCCGGCAGTGAACGACACCTACTCCAAATTACCCCAAAATAACACCACGAGACCTCCTCTTCTCCCTCATCATGAATCCACCACCCATTTCCTTCAAATCCCGCCCTAGCTCGTCGAATCCTCGATCAAAGATTCTCCGGCCAAAACCTAAAGTAACCCAATCACCACCAAATCAACACCATGTGACCGCCTGGGCCTCATCTACCCAACACCCATAGCCCTATCTCTCGAATCTACCTGGAACAGCTCGAATATCAAATTGAAGGTTTCCGACCAAAAACCCTAATGCAAAGTCTCCATGACTTTGGACCCTAACAACCCTAACCAGGTGTTTTCTTATGAAAACACATGGTTAGGGATATTACGGGTCAAAAATTTCGGGGGATTTGGAGAAACAACCACTGGCCGGAGCTCTTTGTTGTTAGTGAGTTCTTGTTGGCATTTTTTTTATTTCAATTCTTTTTCCTTTTTTGATTTTCTGCATGTGTGAATTCCATAGTTAATGTCTAGTTTAATTTGCGTTTTAATTTTTGTCAATATTGTTCTAATCTTGTGTCCTGATTTTTTTGATTAAGTCTAGTTGTTTGTTTGATTTTAATATGTTCCAATTCCTGATCTTAGTTTGATTTTTAGTTAAGCCGTTGATAATTTGTTAATTAGTTTTACTAAGTTTTGTTTGAATTAATTTCTGGTGTTCCTTTAGTTTAGGTTAATTACTAGTTAGTTCAGTTTCAGTTTAATTAGTCGTCGTTTGGTAGTTAGTTTGGTCATTAATTCTGAGTTCAATCGATAGATTCAACAAGAGTTTAAATTGGGGTATATTCAGAGCTTAAGAAACTGTCTTAGTTAGCTGTAGTTTTAGTTTAAGTTCAGTGGTAGCTTAGACATTTAGGATTGGGCAGCACATGGCAGTTGAAACTAGAATCTTCTAGGGCCTTCTAGAGTGGTAATTTAGTGTAGATTTCAATAATTTTTGTGGGATTACTTGGGTAACAAGTTAGAAAATAATGGACTAATTGAATAAATAGGTAAGGGACTGACATTGAAAACTGAAAATTTGAGGGCTGCCCTCATTGGTGCTTATAAAAGGGCATGCCCTTTACTTCATGGGGAGGTTTTTTTTTCAGCCACCGAATTCCCCCCAAAACTCTCTCTCTCTCTGAAATTTTTAGATCTGAAGTAGAAATTTAAATTTAAAAAAAAAACAAAAACAAACAAAAACTCAAAAAAAAAATCACTATTTCATTGGAAATTGTATACTGATGTTGATGTTCTAGTTACTAATTCACATCCTCTAGTTCACTCTTTGATTGCTGATGTTCAGAATGGTTGTTGGGTGATTTCGAGCAGTTTTTGGGTCTAATTAGATTGTGTTTGATTGAGATTTGGTTCTGTGAAAGTATGCTGATACATTTCTAGCATAACTGAGTGCATTTCAACGGTTTTGGTTTAATCGGCTTGTTTCATTTGAGTTCTGAACCTTCCTGGAATTTCTGGATTCATTTTCTGGGTTGTTTGTTGTTCTATACTGCTGAAAATTGCTTACTGCTACTGTTGCTCGTGCGTTGCTTCAGCTGACTTCCAACTCTTCTTTGTTTTGTGGTCTAAATCTCAGGTACATGTCCTGAATCTCAAATCATGTAGCTGTCCAATTGGAATGAAATGAAATGGAAGTATAACTTCATTGGAAGCTTCAGTTATTGCTGTGTTTTATCATAGTTGATTGTAGTAGTTTGGACTGTAATTAAAATTGTTTTACACTGATTTAGATTGGTTTGGACTGTTAAACTCATGGACTGTTTGGGACATTTGATCATTTGTTAGACATGTTGTAGTTTAATTTCATTTGGTGTAGTTAGGTTTTGAAAAATCAGAAGTTATTCAAAGCATAAAGCAATCTTGTGATTCACAGTCCTCACTCGTCTTAATAATTGGCAGTGTAATCCTAGAGTCACATTGTTTGTATTTAGTAATGGTAATTGAGAGTTAGTTTAGAGCTGGACGAGTAATTTGACTGTTGGATTAGCTTATAACTAATTAGCCTAGAATAGTTTGTTGATTAACTCTGTTAAAAGACATAAGTTTGGAAATTGATTCTGGACTTGCATCTTTAATTGATAATTGGATATTTGAATTATTGTGGATAATTAGTTAAGGTTAATTGAACAAGGAACTGAAGCAAAACTGGGCTAAACATTATTAGCATAGAATTAGTATAGAATTTCAAACTCAGCATGTTCTCAAGGTCCAACTCGCTGGTTGGTTTCAATTCAGCAGGGATTGGGCCAATTACTTGAGCCCAGAATTGCTAAAGGGTCTTTATTAATATGTTTTGTTTAAGTAACTCTAATTATTTAGGGCCTCTTTTGCTTTATTCTTAGAAACAAAAATATAGAAAATCGTACTTGCTTTAGGTTTGTCATGTAATCAATAAAATGAGATGAGTCTCGCAAAACAAAACACATAAATTGCGGGGGCCTCAATAATGTTATATGAAAATATTTAGAATTCAGGAGGGTCGTTCAGCGAATTTCACGGTTTTCCCCAAAATAATAATACGCTAGACTCTTTAAGCACGACTTTAATAAAATTACGTTCCTAAACTTGGGTGCGCATTGATGCGACCCAAATCCAAATCTCAACGGAGTCAAAATGTGTTGAAAACCACGGTTGCATTGATTGCGACATGGTTCGAAACACGTTTTCACGACGTTGCAATTCTTTTAAAATAACAATAAAAGCGGTTTACGAATAAAAAGCACATAAGCTATCATGTATTAAAATCATATAAAATCAAATACAATAGTTGAGCGACCGTGCTAGAACCATGGAGCCCGGGAATGCCTAACACCTTCTCTTGTGGATTGGATCTACCGGTCCTGTGAGGTCAAATTCTGTGGTTTCGAGACTAGAGAGGATCTCTTGTTGCTTGATATGATCGAATTTGAGATCATGCCGAGCATGGATTAATTATCTCCATATCACGTCGTCCTAGATTGCCATGCCAAGACTATTACATTAGCGATGCAAGGGTTGCCAAGGTTGGTGTGGAAGGGTTCCACAGTTGATACATCTAGTCAGGTTATCTCTTTCCTGAAGGCTCGGCATATGGTCGAGAAGGGTGTTTGGCTTATCTAGCTTATGTTCGGGACACCAACGCAGAGTCCCCAATCATTGATTCAGTTCATGTAGTCCAGGAGTTCGCCGATGTGTTTCCTTCTGATATTCCTGGCATGCCACCAGATCGTGATATTGATTTCTGTATTGATTTGGCTCCTGGCACCTAGCCTATATCTATCCCAACGTACCGTATGACTCCGAAAGAGTTGAAGGAGTTGAAGGAGCAGCTTGAGGAGTTATTAGCAACGGGTTTTGTTAGACCTAGTGTATCGCCTTGGGGTGGGCCAGTGTTATTTGTGAAGAAGAAGGATGACACTATGCGGATGTGCATTGATTACCGCCAGTTGAACATAGCCACCATAAAAAACATGTATCCGTTGCCTCGTATCAATTATTTGTTTGGCTTGTTGCAGGGTGCTAGGGTGCTCTCTATGATCGGCTTGAGGTCACGGTATCATTAGCTGAAGATTTGGGACTCGGATGTATCGAAGACTGCATTCCGGACTAGATATGACCATTATGAGTTTTTGGTGATGTCCTTTGGCTTGACTAAAGCCCCAGCAGCATTCGTGGACTTGACGAACAGGGTGTTCAGACCTTATATTTATTCCTTTGTCATCGTCTTCATCGACGACATCATGATATACTCACGTAGACTGGGGGAGAACAAGAAGCATTTGAGAGTAGTACTTCAGACCTTGCGAGAGCAAAAGCTATATGCTAAGTTCTCCAAGTGGGAGTTTTGGATAGAGTCAATGGCATTCATGGGGCATGTTATGTCAGGAGAGGGTATTAAGGTGGATCCAAAGAAGATTGAGGTAGTCCATAGTTGGCCATGTCCTACTTTAGTGACCCAGATCAGGAGTTTCATGGTGTTAGCAGGCTATTACAGACGATTCGTGCAGGGCTTTTCATCTATTGCATCACCTCTAACTAGATAGGGTGCTCCTTTCCGTTGGCCCGATGATTGTGAGGCGAGCTTTCAGAATCTCAAGACCGCTTTGACTACAACACTAGTTCTTGTGTTGCTTTCCAGTTCAGGGATGTATACGGTATATTGCGACGCTTCACGCGTTGGACTGGGATGTGTATTGATATAGGAGGGGCGAGTTATTGCATATGTTTCGCGTCAACTGAAGATTCATGAAAAAAATTATCCTGTGCAAGATTTTGAGTTGGTTGCGATTGTTCATGCTCTTAAGATATGGATGCATTATTTGTATGGGGTGTTATGTGAGGTTTATACTGATCATCGTAGCTTAAACATTTTATTCAGGCAGAGGGATCTCAATTTGAGACAACGTAGATGGCTTGAGTTACTGAAGGATTATGACATCACGATTCTTTATCACCCAGGCAAGGCAAATATGGTCGTGAATGCCTTAAGCAGGAAAGCTGAGAGTATAGGTAGCTTGGCATTCATTCCTGTAGAGGAGCGACCACTAGCTTCGGATATTCAGTCCTTGGCTAACAGACTTATGAAGTTGGATATTTCGGAGCACAACCGAGTTCTTGCATGTGTGGTTGCTCAGTCTTCAGGTTCATTCAGCCTAGTGTGTCAACATGGGGTGCATCGATTCTGTTTGTGAAGAAAAAGGATGGCACAATGAGAATGTGCATTGATTTTAGGCAATTGAACAAGGTAACAATTAAGAACAAGTATTCTTTGGCTCACATTGATGATTTATTTGACCAGCTTCAGGGAGCGAGGGTGTTCTCCAAAATTGATCTTCGTTCAGGTTATCACCAGTTGAAGGTCAGGGACTCGGATATTCTTAATACGGCTTTCAGGACCCGATATTGTTGCGACCCAAATCTCGATCGTGATGGCGCCCAACACACTACTAGGCAAGCCCGACCATTATTCAACACTTAACCCAATTTATCAAAAATAGTGGAAAGAAATATCAATTAAGCAAGATTAAAGTACTGAAGATTTTAACAAAATACATAATATAATCTCACTAGGACCCAGTGTCACGAATCTGAGCCTCTAGAATACAGAATATCACCCTAATACACGGTATATCCAAAGTCCGATAATGCAGAAATAAAGAGATAGGATAGGAGGGAGAAGATCAATGGCTGCGAACGCAGTGCAGCTACCTCGATACTCCCAGAGGCTGGATCTGCTGATCAACTAGATCTACTGAGCCTGAGACTGCCTTGGATTTGCACACAAGGTGTAGGGGGTGAAATATACAGCAACATATGGAACTGAGCAGCTAAACAACAGTATAAATAGAAATACATGAATGCAATGCAATGCATATGATGGTACATTCCAGTACCCACTGCGGCGTGCAGCCCGAGCCATCCATATTTATTTATCGTCGACGGCGCTCACTGGGGGTGTGTACAGACTCCGGAGGGGCTCCTACAGCCCAAGCGCAATATCTTGGTCAGTCATTGTTACCTGACCGGTCAGCCATTGTTACCTGACCAATTTATATCATACAGTGCCATTGTTACCACTGTTCAAGTATATCATCCAGTGTCATTGTTACCACTATTTCAAGTATATCACACAGTGTCATTGTTACCACTATTTCAAGTATATCACACAGTGTCATTGTTACCACTGTTTCAAGTCACTTTATAATCAGTGTCATTGTTACCACTGTTTCAAGTCACTTTATAATCAGTCCAGAAAATAATATAATAAGCCCCTTGGGCATTTACAAAACAGAAGTTCCCAGCCCGGAATACATTTAAAAATATCATTTAAGTTTTCAACACTTAGAATTATGGCTGAGTTTGCAAAACAGCATTTAAAACCTTGGACTGAAATTAAATGATATGCAAATCATGCTAAGCAGTAATATCAATCCTCGAAGGATTTTACAAATCGGCACAAGGCCCCAAACATGGCATCAAGCCCAGTAATATCAATGAAGTATGTGTATCAATCACCAGTATAGTATAAACATCACACGGGATGGACCAAGTCGCAATCCCCAATAGTATCCGACCCTGCAGTCGCCATGGAGTGCGTGTCACGCCTCAATTTAGCGTTACGATGTGAAAGTCCGGGGTTTCAAACCCTCAGAACAACATTTACATCTATTACTCACCTCAAGATGGCAAAAAGTCTACTCCGCGATACCCTTTCAATTCGAATCGACCTCCTCGTGCGTCGAATCTTGCCAAAACCACAAGGAATATATTACAATAGGCTAAGGGAATATAACCCAATCGAAAAGACTCGAAAAATATCGAAAATCACGAAATTTGCAAAACCCGAGCCCCGGGCCCACTTCTCGAAAAATTACGAAAGTCACATCACCGGATTCCTCGTCTCGCCACGAGTCCGTACATATAAAATTTACCAAAATCGGAGTTCATTTGACCCCTCAAATCACCAAATCTTATTTTCAAATCCCTAGGCCTAAATCCTCAATTTTTCTACAATTTTCATGCTCAAATCCATACATAATTGATGTACTTAACTCAAAATAGGTGGGGATAACTTACCTTCACATTGATGATGAAAATCCCCTCTTGAAGCTCCCCAAAAATCGTCCATACTTTGAAGAAATGAAGAAAAGTGAGCTAAATCCGTGTATAAAAGAATCTGTCTGTGCTTCGTTGAGTTGTACCTTGCACTTGTGCTATACAAGTTGTTACATCCTATTAAAATTGTTCCTTGTCGGACACCTTCTGTTTAAACACCCATAACGTCTTGTATAAATACCCAAATGACAAACGATTTGATAATTTAGAAACTAGACTCAAAGATCTTTAATTTGATAGGTTGTACACCATATAACTCTTTATATATCCTGAGATACGAGCTTCTAAAGTGCATCATAAATTCTGCCGAAATTGCTCCAGCAGCCCTTTAGATCCATAGTAACTTTCTGAGATGATATCCAAATCGTGAATGGTTTAACTTTCCAAAAACTAGAATGTATGGGCTACAAATTTCGTGTTTCGCACTTTTTCTGATTTCTTATAGATTACAAGATATGTGCTTCCAAACTGGACTACTCGCACCTAAAATTTTCTGGGCACAACACAATTTTCTGCAATTTTTCCCAAGTCCGAAATCACTCCGAGACACCTCCGAAACACTCCCGAGCCCTCGGGGCTCCAAACCAAATATGAACACTGACTCTAAAACATCACACGAACTTGCTCGAGCGATCAAATCGCCAAAATAACATCAAAATCAATGATTTGAGCCTTAAATCCAAGAATTCTTTCAAATTTCATAAACTTTCAAATTTTCCAATTTAAGGCCGAAACCCGTCAAACAACGTCCGTTTGTAACCAAACTTTACAGGAAGCGCTTAACCAACATATATGACCTGTACCGGGCGTCGGAACCAAAATACGAGCCCGATACCATTACTTTCTGATCAAATTTCATTTTCATTTTCCTTAAACATTTTCAGAAAACAATTTCACGAAAAAATTCATTTCTCGGGCCTGGGACCTCGGAATTCGATTCCAAAAACACGTTCAACTCCCATATTTTTCTATGGACCTTTCGAGACCGAAAAAACACGGGTCTGGGTCTGTTTACCAAAAATGTTGACCAAAGTCAACTTTAACAATATTAAATATCAAAATTTTTCAATTTTTCCCATAATTCATATATTTCAACACAAAGATATTCCGGACACACTCCTAAGTCCCAAATAACCTAACGAAGCTATCCAAACCATAAAATTCGCATTTCGAATCCGATATCAAAATTTCCACTTCCGGCCAAATTTTCTCAAAAACCTTCAATTTTCCATCTTTAGCCGAACGACTCCAAAATGACCTACGGACCTCCGAATTCACTTCTGATCGTGCTCCCAAATCTAGAATTACCATACGGAGCTACTCCCAGTCTCGGAATCCCAAACGGACATCAATAATACTAAAATGCATTTTAAACCAAACTGATGCAATTTCTTCTAAAATGCTATCTTTCACAATAGGCGCCAAAACGCTCCCGGGTTAACCAAAACCCGATCCGGGCATACGCCCAAGTCCGAAATCATCATACGAACCTGCTGGAACCTTCAGATTCCAATTTTGAGGTCGTTTACTCAAAATTCCAATCCTGGTTCATTTCTTCAATTTTAAGCTTTCAAAATGAGAATTTCCATTTAGATTTGACTCCAAACTTCCTGAATTTTAATTCTGACCATACACATAAGTCAATATATCTGAGATGAAGCTTCTCATGGCCTCAAACTACTGAATGACACGCCGGAGCTCAAAACGACCGGTCGGGTCGTTACAGTTATTGTCATTATTAGTTCTTCGTGATGTCTTTTGGGCTGACCAATGCCCCAACATCGTTTATGAATTTGATGAACAACGTGTTCCAGCCTTATATCGATTCGTTTGTCATAGTATTCATTGATGATATTCTGGTGTACTCGCGTAGTCAGGAGGAGCACGCGGAGCATTTGAGAGTTGTATTGCAGAGATTTAGGGAGGAGAAGATTTATGCAAAATTCGCCAAGTGTGAGTTTTGGCTCGGTTTAGTGTCTTTCTTGGGGCATGTGGTGTCCAGGGAGGGTATTCAGGTTGATCCAAAGAAGATAGAGGTGGTTCAGAGTTGGCCTAGACCGTCCTCAGCCACAGAGATTCGTAGCTTTCTTGGTTTGGCAGGCTATTATCACCGTTTTGTACAGGGATTCTTATTTATCGTATCGCCCTTGACCAAGTTGACTCAGAAATGTGTTCCATTTGTATGGTCGGACGAGTGTGAGGAGAGCTTTTAGAAGCTCAAGACAACTTTGACCACAGCTCTTATGTTGGTTTTGCCAATAGCTTTAGGTTCATATACTGTGTATTGTGATACTTTGAGAGTTGGGATTAGTTTATTATTGATGCAGGAGGGTAGAGTTATTGCTTATGCTTCTCGTCAGTTGAAGACCCATGAGAAGAACTACCACATTCATTATTTGGAGTTGGCTGCCATAGTTCACACATTGAAGATTCTGAGGCATTACCTCTATGGCTTATCTTGTGAGGTGTTCACTGATCATCGTAGTCTTCAGCATTTGTTCAAGCAAAAAGATCTTAATTTGAGGCAGCGGAGATGATTGGAGTTGCTTAAGGATTATTATATCACTATATTGTACCATCCGGGAAAGGAAAATGTGGTGGCCGATGCTTTGAGCCGAAAGGTAGTGAGATGGGGAGTTTGGCTTATATTCCAGTTGGGGAAAGACCTCTTGCAATTGATGTTTAGGCCTTGGCCAATCAGTTTGTAAGATTAGATATTTCGGAGCCCAGTCGGGTGTTGGCTAGTATGGTTTCTCGGTCTTCTTTGTATGATCGCATCAGAGAGCGCCTGTATGATGATCCGCATTTGCTTGTGATTAAGGACAGGGTTCAGCATGATGATGCCAGGGATGTGACCATCGGTGATGATGCAGTATTGAAGATGCAAGGCCTGATTACGTGCCCAATGTGGATGGGCTTCGGTAGTTGATTCAGGATGAGGCCCAAAGCTCGCGGTATTCCATTCATCCGAGTGCCGCGAAGATGTATCAGGATTTGAAGCGGCACTATTGGTGGAGAAGAATGAAGAAAGATATTGTGGAATTTGTAGCTCGGTGTCTCAATTGTTAGCAGGTGAAATATGAGCATCAAGGACCGGGTGGCTTGCTACAACAGATGAATATTCCTGAGTGGAAGTGGGAGAGAATTATTATGGATATTGTTGTTAGACTTCCACGGACTTTGAGGAAGTTCGATGCTATTTGGGTAATTGTGGATCGGCTGACGAAGTCCGCACACTTCATTCCTGTGTGTACTACCTATTCTTCAGAGCGGTTGGTAGGGATTTATATCCGGGAGATTGTTTGTTCCCATGGAATTCCGATTTCCATCATTTTAGGTAGAGGTACTATGTTTACTTCGCAGTATTGGTGAGCCATGCAGAGAGAGTTGGGTACTCAAGTTGAGTTGAGCACAACTTTTCATCGTCAGATGGATGGGCAGTCCGAGCGTACTATTCAGATATTGGAGGAAATGTTGTGTGCTTGTGTTATTGATTTCGGAGGGTCATGGGATGAGTTCCTACCACTTGCAGAGTTTGCTTATAACAACGGCTACCAATCGAGTATTCAGATGGCCCCATATAAGGCTTTGTATAAGAGGCGGTGCAGATCTCCAGTTGGTTAGTTCGAGCCCGATGAGGTCAAGCTATTGGGGACTGATTTGGTACAGGATGCTTTGGAGAAGGTAAAGGTGATTCAGGAGAGGCTTTGTACAGCGCAGTCGAGGCAAAAGGGTTATGCTGATAGGAAGGTTCGAGATGTGTCCTACAGGTTGGCGAGAAGGTTCTGTTGAAGGTTTCACCCATTAAGGGTGTTATGAGATTTGAGAAGAAAGGGAAATTGAGTCCTTGGCTCATTGGGCCTTTTAAGGTGCTTCGGAGGATTGGGGAGGTGGCATATGAGCTTTCTTTTCCACCCAGCTTGTCGAGTGTGCCTCCGGTATTTCATGTTTCTATGCTTCGGAGGTATATCGATGATCCGTCTCATGTTTTGGACTTCGACACAGTTTAGTTGGATGATGATTTGACCTTTGATGTGGAGCCAATAGCTATTTTGGGTCGTCAGGTTTGGAAGTTGAGGTCAAAGGATATAGCTTCAGTGAAAGTACAGTGGAGAGGTCGGCCCGTGGAAGAGGCTACCTTGGAGGCCGAGCGGGAGATGCAAAGCAGATATCCTCACCTATTCGAGGCTTCAAGTATGTTTCTTGACTCGTTTGAGGACGAACGATTTTTTAAGTTGGGGAGGATGTGATGACCCGGCCAGTCATCTCCTGAGTTACCGCTTCGTTTTCCCCATTTCAGCTTTTTATGCTTCGTTATCCGTATTTTTGAGGTATCGGGTTTGGCAGATCGTGTCCGGAATGAGTTTGGTGAAGTTTGAGACACTTAGTCTCTTTTAAGAAGTCTTAAGTTAGAAAAGTCAACCGGGTGTTTAATTATTTGCTAGAAGGCTCGGAAGTGAGTTCTGATAGTTCGATTAACTTTGGGAGGTGATTTGTGACTTAGGAGCATGATCGGAATGAGTTTTGGAGTTGTAGAGAAGATTTAGGCTTAAATTGGCGAAATTGATATTTTGGTGGTTCCGGTTGATTGTCGAAATTGATATTTTAGTGGTTCTTGGAGTTCTTAGGCTTGAATCCTAACTTAAATTGGTGATTGATGTTGTTGTGAGCATTCTGAAGCTTTGAACAAGTTTGAACGATGTCATGGGATGTGTTGGTACAATTGGTTTGAAGTTTGGGGAGTTCTGGCTAGGTTCCGGGATGTTTTATGCCGAAAATCATAGCTGTAGCAGGTCCAGAAGGGTCGCAGGCCTCGGAACCCACCCACGCGGTCTGCACAAAAAGAAGTGAGGCCGCGGTATGTGCTTTGCGGACCGCACAAAATGAAGTACGGTCGCGGTAGGTGCTGTGCGGACCTCACAAAATGCAGTGTGGCTGCGGTGGAGAACATTCCACTGGTCCTACTTCAGAAGCTCATATCTTTTGATCAACAAGGAATTTTGGGATGATTCAAAAACAAAGGTTGTATCCATTGGTGTCTAGTTTCCAGAAAAGTAAAGATATCAGAATTTGGACATCTGTAGAGAGAGTTATAGCCAAAATACTAAAGCCTGTCACTGTAGAGAAAAGCCTGTGTGGCCGTGGTCATTTTTGTGCGGACCGCGGTCGATTTTGTGCGGTCCGCGGAGGTGAAAATCTGTGGGGTACTCTATAAATATGAGGTTTTGGGTTTTATTTGATATTTTGACCTAGAGAGCTCGGATTTTGGCGATTTTTCGAAGGTTTTTCAAGAAATTCATCGGGGTAAGTGATTCTAACTCAGATTTGGCTATAGTATATGAATCTATCATCGCATTCATCACTTAATTCGTGATTTGGGATGGAATTTGGGAAGCAAATTCTGAAATCTTTCAAAAATATAAAATGATGATTTGAAGGACCAAATGGTGTCGGAATTGGATAATTTTCATATTGCTAGACTCGTGAGAGTATAAGGATTCTAGTTTTGTGAATTTTGTCAAATTCCGAGATGTGGGTCCGATGGTCGGGTTTTACCAATTTCTGGAATTTTGTGGTAATTTCATTGTTTTCGCTTGTCTTTGTTCCCTTAGCATATTGTGACGTATTCGTTCTGATTATGGATAGATTCGACGCGCGTGGAGTCCGATTCGAGGGGTAAAGGCATCGCGAGTTAGAGATTTCGCCGATTCGAGGTGAGTAATGATTGTAAATGATGTTGTGAGGGTTTGAAACCCCGGATTTGCACATCATAGTGCTATATTGAGGTGAGTCACACGCTTGATGACGAGCGTGGAGTCGTGCACTATTGGGGATTATGACTAGGTCCGTCCCGATTGATGATTTTACCGCGTATTTGACTGAAACTTATATGTTATCATCATGATTTGGGCTGCTTGCCATATTTGGGCTTTGTGCTAACTATTTGAACCCTTCGGGGATTTTTATTACTATTTCCTCACTATTTTGACTTACTAATTGAACTCAGTCATGTTATTTTCCACTATTTTACTACTCAACCATTTTTACTCCTTTTTGAGACTTAAATGATATTTTAAATAATGTTTTGGGCTGAGAAATACTGTTTTACTAATGCCCGAGGGGCTTGTGAGTATTTTTTACTGAGTGAGGCCGAGGGACTAGTTTTGAGGAAACACTGATACTGATTTGAGGCTGAGGGCCTGAGATATGTATGCGACGAGGTGGCTTGTTGATTTAGTTTATGAGGCCGAGGGCGTGAGATATATACGCCACAAGGTGGCTTAATTGATATGACGTCGAAGGCCTAGATTTGATGCCACGAGATAGCTTGATATTGTGCTTGGGCCATAAGGGGCCCCTCCCGGAGTCTGTACACCCACAGTGAGCGCGAGTACCCATTATAATGTGAGATTGAGCCCGAGGGGCTGGCATTGTTTTGAGATTGAGCATGAGGGGCTGGTACTGTTGTGAGATGTTGCCTGAGTGGCGGTTTTGTTGATACTATGCCCGAGGGGCAAACTTTTACTTGTTATTTACCTATTAATTACTTATTTTACATGCTGAAAAAGGGATTTTACTTGATTCTTCACTGATTTTAAGTGATTTTTACTGCTTCGGTATAAAATACCTTGTATTTTACGTGTTTTCTTACTTTCAGTCATTATTTATATTTATTACTCATTGGGTCGGAGTACTCATATTACTCCCTGCACCGTGTGTATAGATTTAGGCATAGCAGGTACCGCTCCTAAGTGCTGATTCCTCTAGTTTCGGGTGGTTTTTCGGAGACTACGAGGTAGTTGTTGACATCTGCAGCCCCGTGTCTCTACTTCTATATCATTTTTGTTTCCTTTCAAACACTTGTAATAGTTTATGACTTTAGCAGACTAGTATTATGGTATAGAGATGCTCGTGACTTGTGACACCCCGGTTAGGGCTGTGTCGGGTTGGAATTCCGATTTGTTATCTCTATTTCCGCTAATTGTGCTATTAAATCATGTTTGAACTATTCTTATGTTATTTAACTACTTAAAAGGACAAAATCTGTTAGACTGGTTGGCCTTGTCTTCACGAGAGGTGCCATCACGACCGAGTTCGGGGTTAGGGTCGTGATAGAACTAAAAGGATAACAATTGGAGTATAACATTGAAGAAGTCACTTACACAAGGGACCTAAGATCATAATGCACCTTTTTGTGTTTGATAATATGCTCAAACGAGCTAGAATCTTACTCTCGTCTCTAATTCTTGGTTCAATTATAATTCTTATACAATAGATTGAAGTGCTAAGAGTCCCGAAATTTTATAAGAATTAGGGGAAAGCTATTGAAGTATGTATGGCTAAAACCCCTCCTCTTAGTAATTGAGCATCCATGGTTCCCGTATAAGTGTTGTAAGTTCGAAACTTGACTGATGCAATGCTTGTTATGTTAAGTGAATTGATGTTGTGAAAATGTATGTGGTAAGTACTTCTTTATGTGTTTAATGTTCTATTCTTGTAAATGGAAGATGTGGGGATAACATGATTTATGTGCTAAATGCCTAACTATCATGCCAAGGTTACTTTGAAACTAACATGCCAAACTTGATGAATTTCCTTCTATGCTTATGACCTAAATTGCTTTTGTATATTCCTATGACTTTAAGTGGCAAGGTAAATGTTGGGAATGAGAACAATGTGAAACTTAAGTTATGAAATGTGGAAATTGTGGCCCCAAGCACCGGTAAACTAATACATGTGTAGCCAAAGATTGGAGTGAGATGAATAACGGAAAGTGGTAACATCTCGGGGAGACGGCTTAGCCGATCGGGCCGTGATCGGATGCCATGATATATATATACACATGGTGGTAATGTATTGATGATTGAAACTGGAAAGTTTGAATGAAATAATGGTAATGTCTTGGGGAGACGGCTTAGCCGATCGGGCCGTGATCGGACTCCGCTCACAGAAGCGGTGGTAATATGGATAATGATGCAACAATGTGGGATTCTCCAATCTAACATTGTAAGAACTATGTAAAAATCATATGAACCTCCTTATATTGTTGGCATGGTGCTTATTGGAAACTTTGTTGCCTTTAATATTTCCTCTTCACTCTAGAATGGTTGTTCTTTCTAACATGATAGTGTTTAGTTATACATACAAGTACTATTCCATGGTACTAACGTCCCTTTTGCCGGGGGCGCTACATTTTTAAATAAATGTAGGTGGCTCCATAGTGGATAGTGCCGATCGTATGTAGCATAGTATCCTTTTCTCAAAATCTTGGTAAGCCCCTTCCTCCTTCAAGGGGTCATGTTGTACACCTTTTGTTATAGACATCCATTTTGAGGTATAGCCGAGGCCTTGTTGCCGGCGTTGTTATCACTGTCTTTTGTATCCTTAGAGGCTCCATAGACATTTGTGTGGGTTATGTATGGGTATTGGATAGGTCAATGAACCATGTCATAACCTTATACTCTTGCTTTCTTTTAAACTATAACTGTATGGAATCTTGGACACTTAACTACGATTTAATGTTATGATATAAAATGAACTAAAATGTTGAATGTACTATCTTTCCTTGTCTAAATAAATGAAAGCATGGTTTCCTTATTCATATTGAGTTCGATGGGTAGTGTTTGATAAGGCTTGCTCAGTTGGGTTCACTCGATTGAGCGCCGGTCGTGCCTCCCGAGGTTGGGGTATGACAAACTTGGTATCGGAGCCTAAGGTTTTGAAGTGTCCTAGGATGTCTAGGAGCCGTATCTAGTAGAGTCCTTCTTATCGGTGTGTAGTCGACCACATCTATAAGTTGGAGGCTACTTTGGCATTTAGGAATAACACCCTTCTTTGTTATTCTGGATCGTGCGGTGAAAATGTTCCCTCTCTAATTAGTGCATTGTTCTATCTTTCAGTAAATGACACTTAAGAAGAAAGCGAGAATTGGCCAAGGAGCCAATGCCACCTCAGGAGTGGCAAATGAATCATTGCTTGATATTACGGGTGAGGGTAGTTGCCCTACTATTACCCTACCTAGTACTCCTATTCCAGGACAGACTACCCCAGTTCCTGCACCTGTGGGGGATACTACTATCCTTCACATTGATACTCCTGTCCCGCCTCCAGCCCCAACTTTCGGTTCTGGTATCTCTGATGGGAATCTTAGGGGAGCTATTCAGATGCTGACTCAGCTAGTGGCCTCCCAGGCCTAGAGGTCAAATGCTGCACCTAGTTCATCTAGCCAGTAAGGGGATTCCACTAGTTCTAGGGTAAACAAATTTCTTCAGTTAGACCCTCTAGTGTTTTCGGGTGCCAATCAAGAAGAGGACGATTAGGATTCTATTGAATTAGATGCACAAGACTCCGAGGGTCATGCGTGCAACTAAGACAGAGGGAGTAGAGTTGGCTGCCTACCGCTTGAAAGGGGTGGCCTATGCATGGTTTGAGTTATAGGAAGAATCCTGCGAGGAGGGGATCCCTCCGGCGAGGTGGAGTAAGCTCACTGATGCTTTTATAGATCATTTTCTGCCTGCTGAGACAAGGGTAGCCCATCCAGCGGAGTTTGAAAATCTTAAACAGGGTAGCAGAAGTGTGTGGGAGTACCACATGGAGTTTGCTCGCCTGTCCAAATATGCTATTAACATGTTTCCCACAATAGAGGCTAGGGTGCATCGGTTTGTTCAGGGCCTTAATCCTTTGAGTATTAATGAGGCTTCTACAGCTACCTTGAATTCTAAAATGAATTATGGGAAGATGGTGGTGTTTGCTCAGGCCACAAAGAACCACAAACTAAAGAACATAATGGAGAGAGAGGGTAACAGAAAGAACCAATCTGTGGGCAACATGGGTGAGTCACTAGGTGGGGGAATACCAGCTTTTCGGGGAGGATCATCAGGACCATCCCAGTCTGTTGCATAGTCTTTAGCTAGTGCACCGCCATCAGGGCCTTGCCAGCAGCAACAGTGGACTTGTTTCAGGCTCAGTCAGGGAAATAGAGGATCCTATCAGCGGGATTGGTCAGGAGAGAGACCCCAACAGCAGCAAAGGTCCCCATGCCCTAAGTGCGGGAAGATGCATTTAGGGGTTTGCTACTTGGAGTTACCCGTGTGCTATGGATGCAGGATGAGGGGCCACATTCAGAGGTATTATCATGCATCTCGCCAGGGAGCAGGTAGGGGCACAACACATTCATCCGGTTCAGCAGTTGCTATATCTTCAGCCCCCTCTCCAGCTCGAGGTACCCAGCACCCGTAGGGCGAGGTGCAGTTAGGGGTGTTGTGCAGAGTTCAGAAGGGCCCAACCAGTTCTATGTTGTGAGTGGGTTCCAGACTGCAAAGGCTTCCCCAAATGTTGTTATAGGTATTCTGACTATCCAATCTCATGATGCGTGTGCACTTATTGGGATAGAACCAGAGCAGCTTCATGAACCATTTTCGATATCTACTCCGGTTGGTGAGTCAATTTTGGCTACTCGAGTTTATAGAAGTTGTGTTGTCACGATGTGTGGTATGAATACCATGGCCGATCTTATTGAACTAGAGATGGTGGATTTTGATGTAATAATGGGAATGGATTGGCTCTATTCATGTTTTGCCAAGCTTGATTGTCGAACTAGAACTCTGAGGCTTGAGTGTCTTAATGAGCCCATTGTTAAATGAAAGGGAGGTAATGTAGTTCCTAAAGGTCGGTTTATTTCTGACCTTAAGGCCGCAAAGATGATAAAGAAGGGGTGTATCTATCATTTAGTCCATGTTAGGGACACCGATGTCGAGGCACCTAGCCTTGAGTCCGTACCTATTGTGAATAAATTTCCGGATGTCTTTCAGATGAGCTCCTTGGGGTTCCACCAGACATGGAGATTGACTTTGGGATTGATGTGATGCAAGGCACGCAACCTATATCAATTCCACCTTACAGAATGACACCGGCGGAATTGAAAGAGCTAAAGGAACAATTGAAGGATTTTCTAGAAAAGGGTTTCATCCGGTCGAGTGTGTCATCTTGGGGCACATCGGTCTTGTTTGTAAAGAAGAAAGATGGTTCGTTACGGATGTGTATTGACTACCGACAACTCAACAAAGTCACAATTAAAAATAAATATCCCCTTCCTAGAATAGATGACTTGTTTGATCAATTGCAAGGTGCTGTGTGTTTTTTAAAAGTTGACTTGTGGTTCGGGTATCATCAATTGAAGATAAGGGAGCAGGATATTCCAAAGACAGCTTTCAGGACTCGGTATGGGCACTTTGAATTTCTGGTAATGTCTTTTGGGCTAACAAAAGCCCCGGCAGCTTTCATGGATCTTATGAATCGAGTCTTCAAGCCATTTCTATACTCCTTTATGATAGTATTAATTGACGATATTCTCGTAAATTCCCAAAGTCAATAAGATCAAGCTAACCATCTCAGGGCAGTTCTGCAGACCCTTCAGCAACATCAACTGTATGTTATGTTTTCAAAGTATGAATTTTGGCTTGAATCCGTAACGTTCTTGGGTCATGTCGTCTCTTGGGAAGGAATTATGGTTGATCCTCAAAAGATTGCGGCAGTGAAGAATTGGCCTAGGCCTACCACTCCAACAGAGATTCGCAGTTTCTTAGCTTTGGCTGGGTACTACCGAAGGTTTGTGGAGGGATTTCTACTCTTACCTCTCCATTGACTAAATTGACCCAGAAAGCAGTTAAGTTTCAGTGGTGCGATGCTTGTGAAAGGAGATTTCAGGAATTGAAATTAAGACTGACTACAGCGCCGGTGTTAACCCTGCTAGAGGGTATAGAGGGATTTGTGGTATATTGCGATGCTTCTAGGATCGAGCTTGGGTGTGTGTTAATGCAACATGGCAAGGTTATAGCCTACACTTCTAGTCAACTCAAGAATCATGAAAAGAACTAACCAACTCATGACGTAGAGCTTCCGGCAGTGGTGTTTGCGCTAAAGATTTGGTGACATTATTTGTATGGTGTCCATGTGGATGTATTTACGGATCACAAGAGCCTTCAATATATTTTCAAACAGAAGGAGTTAAATTTGAGATAGAGAAGATGGCTAGAGTTACTCAAGGACTATGACATTGATATCTTCTATCACCCGGGAAAAGCTAATGTTGTAGCGGATGCTCTTAGTCAAAAATCTATGGGAAGTTTGGCGCACTTAGAGGCATATAAGAGGCCGTTGGCCAGGGAGGTTCACCAGTTGTCTAGTTTGGGAGTTCTCATTGCAGACTCTAATGAAGGAGGGGTGATTGTACAGAATAGGGCTAAAACATCGCTTGTGGCGGAAGTGAAAAGAAGCAGTTCAACGATCCAATGTTAGCACAATTGAAAGAGGGGATTCATAAAGACAAGACCACAGCTTTTTCCCTTGGCATGGATGATGGTACCCTATGGTACCAAGGCCGCCTATGTGTTCTAAATATTAACTGTCTTTGGGAAAGGATCATGGCAGAAGCTCATACTTCCAAGTATTCCGTGCACCTAGGTTCTACGAAAATGTATTATGTTCTCAAGGAGTTTATTGGTGGAATAACATGAAAGGGGATGTGGCGGACTTTGTGGCTAGATGTCCAAATTGTCAGCAAGTGAAGGTCGAACAACAAAGACCTAGTGGATTGGCTCAAAGCATAGAAATTCCAATGTGTAAATAGGAGATGATCAACATGGATTTTGTGGCAGGGTTTCCGCGCACTCCACGCAAGTTCAACTCAATTTGGGTGATCGTTGATCGACTAACAAAATCAGCACACTTTTTGCCAATGACATCTACCGACATGGCGGAACAATATGCTCAGTCATATATCAAAGAAATAGTCAGGTTGCATGGCACTCCAGTCTCAATCATTTCAGATCGAGGGGCTCAGTTCACTACCAACTTCTTGAAGAAATTTCAGCAAGGTTTGGGTACGCAGGTAAATCTTAGCACGGCCTTCCACCCTCAGATCGACGGGTAAGAGGAACGAACTATTCAAATGCTTGAGGACATGTTGCGTGCTTGCACTCTTGATTTCAAAGGTAGTTGGGATGACCATTTTCCACTCATAGAATTTGCTTACAACAACATCTTTCATGCTAGTATCCAAATGGCGCCATTTGAGGCATTGTATGGTAGGCAATGTAGATCTCCCATTGGGTGGTTCGAGGTTGGAGAAGCTAAATTGATAGGGCCGAACCTCGTGCATCAGGCTATGGAGAAAGTCAAGATTATTAAAGAATGACTGAAAACTGCTCAGAGTCGCCAAAAATCTTATTCGGATGTGTGTCACAGAGATTTGGAGTTCAACGAGGATGATTGGGTATTTTTGAAGGTTTCCCCCATGAAGGATATCATGCGATTTGGAAAGAAAGGTAAATTAAGTCCGATGTATGTCGGACCGTACAGAATCATTCAGAGTATTGGTCAGGTGGCATACAAGCTCGAGCTGCAACCCGATATGTCTTTGGTACATCCAGTCTTCCATGTGTCTATGTTGAAGAAGGTAGTGGGAGATCCGTCCATTATTGTGCCAATTGAAACTACTGGGGTTAATGAAGAACTGTCATATGAAGAAATTCTTGTTACCATTCTTGACAGGCAAGTCCGGAAGTTGAGGAATAAAGAAATTGCCTCCGTAAACGTGTTATGGCGGAATCGGCAAGTCCAAGAAGCCACTTGGGAAGCCGAGGAAGAAATGAGAAAGAAGTACCCACATTTGTTTGAATAGTCATATAAATATCCTCTATGCATTTGATTCCTATGAACTCTTATCTTTTGACTTGATCTATGTAAAACTATTCTATTTTGGTTATATATATTGCTTATGTGGCTATGGTTGGTGATGTACAAGTTATGTTGTGTCTATGGAACATGTATATGCTGTTAGGATATGTATCGGGGGCCCTCTGACAGGTAGATAGGCCTAGTTACAAAGGAAACTCTGCCAAAATTTTTGGAAATTTTGGGAGTTAACCAAATTTAGGGCTGTGGATATGTTTCATGTTGTGAAAAGCTGAGGTTGCATAAACATTCCGAATAAGTGAGCCCTGATCCTCGTTTGAGGATGAATGATCTTAAGTGGGGGAGGATGTATGTCCCCGTGAATATTTCTACTCAAAAACCTGAATCTCATGGTGCTAAGTTAGGAGCATGTGTTAGAAATTCATAAAATTCTTCGCGGCTAGCTTGCTTGCTGCGGTTCAGACCCTTTTAAACCGATCTATGCACAAAAAAGTCAAGAAATAATATTTTCCAGAAAAGTGTGATTCTGCAGTTGGGAATGTGGTCGCATATCAGGTATGCAGACTGCAGGGTCGCCGCAAAGTGAGTCAGTGTGTTGGTCAAATTTGAGGTCAACTATGGGTCAATTATGCGATCGCATAACCGATATGCGGACCACATAGTCATCGCATAATTCCCTTAGGATTTTGTAAGGAGTAGTTCTGCGGTGCATTATGCGACCGCAGAATAGGTATGCGGACCGCTTCTCTGCCGCATACCCAGACAATATGTTCAGGTTTTGGGGAGCAAATTTGTAGTCCATTATGCAGGCCGCATGTCAACTTTACGATCGCAAATGCGATCGCAGATCTGACTCAGGGCTCCTATTTTCTAATTTTTAAAACTCGAACCTATTCCATTAAAACACCATATTCAATATTCTCTATGTCATTTTTACTGAAAATAGAGTGAGAAGAGGAGTTCTAGAGAGAGAAGGGGTGACCTTCGTCTAATCCCCACCCAACTCTTACCCCAAAATCTTGAAGATTGTCAAGAAAGTTGCTAGGTCTTCACCCTAAAGAGGTAAGAACTTGTTCCATAATCTGTAATTTGGGGATTCTATTTAAAAATAGGTGATTAACAATTGAGTTCTTGGGTAAGAGGGTTAATAGTCTTGCATGTATAAGGGCCAATGGGGTATGGGGAAGATAAGAACTAAAAGGATAACATTCAGAGTATAACATTGAAAAAATCACTTACACAAGGGACCTAAGATCATAATGCACTTTTTTGTGTTTGATAATATGCTCAAACGAGCTAGAATCTTACTCTAGTCTCTAATTCTTGGTTCAATTGTAATTCTTATACAATAGATTGAAATGCTAAGAGTCCCGGAATTTTATAAGAATTAGGGGAAAAATTTATTGAGGTATATATGGCTAAAACCCCCTCCTCTTAAAAATTGAGCTTCCATGGTGCCCGTGTAAGTGTTGTAAGTTCGAAACGTGACTGATGCAATGATTGTTATGTTAAGTGACTTGATGTTGTGAAAATGTATGTGGTAAGTACTTCTTTATGTGTTTAATGTGCTATTCTTGTAAATGGAAGATGTGGGGAGAACAAGATTTATGTGCTAAATGCCTAACTGTCATGCCAAAGTTACTTTGGAACTAACATGCCAAACTTGATGAATTTCCTTCTATGCTTATGACCTAAATTGCTTTTGTATATGCCTATGACTTTAAGTGGCAAGGTAAATGTTGGGAATGGGAACAATATGAAATGTGAGCTATGAATTGTAGAAATTGTGGCCCCAAGCACCGGTAAACTAATACATGTGTAGCCAAAGATTGGTGTGAGATGAATAACAAAAAATGGCAACGTCTAGGGGAGACGGCTTAGCCGTCGGGCCATGATCGGACACCATGGTGGTAACGTATTGATGATTGAAACTGGAAAGTGTGAATGAAATAATGGCAACGTCTCGGACTCCGCTCACAGAAGCGGTGGTAATATGGATAATGATGCAATAGTGTGGGATGCTCCAATCTAAAATTGCAAGAACTATGTAAAAATCATGTGAACCTCCTTATATTGTTGGCATAGTGCTTATTTGAAACTTTGTTGCCTTTACTATTTCCTCTTTACTCTTGAATGGTTGTTCTTTCTAACATGATGGTGTTTAGTTATACATACAAGTACTATTCCATGGTACTAACGTCCCTTTTGTCGGGGGCACTACATTTTTAAATGAATGTAGGTGGCTCCATAGAGGATAGTGTCGATCGTGTGTAGTAGATCATCCTTTTCCCAAAAGCATGGTGAGCCCCTTCCTCCTTCAAGGGGTCATGTTGTACACCTTTTGTTATAGACATCCATTTTGAGGTATAATCGGGGCCTTGTTGCCGTCATTGTTATCACTGTCTTTTGTATCCTTAGAGGCTCCGAAGACATTTGTGTGGGTTATGAACGGGTATTGGATAGGTCAATGAACCATGTCGTAACCTTTGCTTTCTTTTAAACTATAACTGTATGGAATCTTGGACACTTAACTACGATTTAATGTTGTGATATAAAATGAACTAAAATGTCGAATGTACTATCTTTCCTTGTCTAAATAAATGAAAGCATGGTTTCCTTATTCATATTGAGATGGATGGGTAGAGTTTGATAAGGCTTGCTCAGTTGGGTTCACTCAATTGAGCGCCGGTCTCGCCTCCCGAGGTTGGGCTGTGACAAACTTGGTATTAGAGCCTAAGGTTTTGAAGTGTCCTAGGATGTATCGGAGCCGTGTCTAGTAGAGTCCTTCTTAGTAGTGTGTAGTCGACCACATCTATACGTTGAAGGCTACTTGGGCATTTAGGAATAACACCCTTCTTTGGTATTTTGGATCGTGTGGTAAAACTGTTCCCTCTCTAATTACTGCATTGTTCTATCTTTCAGTAAATGACACCTAAGAAGAAAGCGAGAATTGTCCAAGGAGCCAATGCCACCTCAAGAGTGGCTGATGAATCATTACTTGATACTACGGGTGAGGGTAGTCACCCTACTATCACCCTGCCTGGTACTCCTATTCCAGAACAGACTACCCCAATTCTTGCACCTGCGGGGGATACTACTATCCTTCCCATTGATACTCCAGTCCCGCCTCCAGCCCCAGCTTCTGGTTTTGGTATCTCTGATGGGGATCTTAGGGGAGCTATTCAGATGCTGACTCAGCTAGTGGCCTCCCGAGCCCAGAGGTCAAATGTTGCACCTAGTTCATCTAGTTAGTAAGGGGATTTCACCAGTTCCACGGTAAACAGATTTGTTCAGTTAGACCCTCCAGTGTTTTCGGGTGCCAATCCAGAAGAGGACCCTCATGATTTTATTGAATGAGATGAACAAGACTCTGAGGGTCATGCGTGCAACTGAGACAGAGGGAGTAGAGTTGTCTGCCTACCGCCTGAAAGGGGTGGCCTATGCGTGGTTTGAGTTATGGGAAGATTCCCGCGAAGAGGGGAGCCCTCCGGCGAGGTGGAGTGACTCACTGATGCCTTTATAGATCATTTTCTGCCTGCTGAGACAAGGGTAGCCCGTGCAACGGAGTTCTAAAATCTGAAACAGGGTAGCATAAGTGTGTGGGAGTACCATATGGAGTTTGATCGCCTGTCCAAATATGATATTCACATGTTGCCCACAATGGAGGCTAGGGTTCGTCGGTTTGTTCAGGGCCTTAATCATTTGACTATTAATGACGCTTCTACAGCTACCTTGAATTCTGACATGAATTATGGGAAGATGATGGTGTTTGCTCAGGCCACAAAGAATTGCAAACTAAAGAACAGAATGGAGAGAGAGGGTAACAGAAAGACCCAGTCTGCGGGCAACATGGGTGAGTCATTAGGTGGGGGAAGACCAGCTTTTCGGGGAGGATCATCGGAATCCCAATCGGACATTGATAACGCTGTAATGAACTTCAAGCCAAACTTAGGAAATTTCTTCCAAATTGTTAACTTCCACAATATGCGCTAAAATGCTTCCGGGTCATCCAAAACCCGATCCGGGCATATGCCTAAGTCCGAAATCATCATACAAACCTGCTGGAACCTTCATATCCCGATTCCTAGGTCGTGTACTCTAAAATCCAATATTAGTTAATTCTTCTAACTTAAAGCTTCCGAAATGAGAATTATCTTTCCAAATCAACTCCGGACTTCTCGAAATTCAATTCCGACAACATGCACAAATCATAATACCTAAAGTGAAGCTGCTCATGGCCTCAAACTGCTGAACAGCGCGCTAGAACTCAAAACGACCGGTCTGGTCGTTACATTCTCTCCCATGTAAACATACGTTCGTCCTCGAATGTGCTGAGAACAACACTGAAGTAGTCTGAAATCACTGTTTAAAATCTCATGCACCTTCCCGTGCTACCACAACTCAGTTGGGCACATTAGCTCGATCAACTCTGAAGATATTCCCTTTTATTCAAGAAAATAAGCCTTAGAGCCCAATTCCAACATCCAGAATTTTATGCCATACATGTTCTAGCATACGCTCACCGAATCGATAACCGCATGCAGCACCAAGACATGGCTGCATACCTTAGCAAAATTCACACCTTACACCATTTTACTCATGGGACCACAATAACATTCTCTAATCAATTTCATCGAAATTCCATGACTCGGATGCTCTCATTACATCTCATGACATACATAAGTCTTGCTCTAACTCTTACAATACCGACACGACGGATGAGATGTGAAGAAATTCATAACCACTGCCGAAATAATAATTCATTGGCCTATACTCCTGGCAAGAATTATCACCTCATTCTGAACTAAACAATGGCCTTAGCTCCTTAATATACTTCATATAACCAGATTTCACTGATTCCGAATTCAAGGATCCCATCTCACCTAGTACGAACTCGTCAGGCAATAAGCCACCCCGGACATAATCGAAAGTCTCATATGATGCCACAATGTGCCAATAGGCTACCAATTCAAACGCGATACAAAAGGAAACTACTCTGAAAGGGAAATCCAATTACCCCGCTCCTGAATCATACATGCGACACGGTCAACATGCTAAATAGGCACCCCGCTCGCGAATCATACTTGCGACGCGGCCAACATAATTAAACAAACACCCGCTCGCGAATCATACATGCAACTCGGGCACACGGCTAATATGAGCTTTCCTCACCAAAAATAGGAAACCAAACACATAAAAATAGATACGGGGAACTATACTCAGCATCACACTGTTGCAGCGCGTAACCCGATCCAAACAACATAACCGTGGCGGTGTGCCACCCGATCCACCCATAAAACTCACATAAAGAGATACAAACCGAGCTAGATTGCTCATTTCAATAAATTACCAAATATCGGTCACTAGCACACTAAGTGCATAATTTCATCCATCATGAGGTGCGATATACGATCTGAATCTCAAAGCCATCCTGCTCACATAACATCATCTCTACGCGGAATCTCAGCACATAGAAAATTCAGCAAGCCGTCCCACAACTCGCACGACACAATACATCATTACATGAAATAGCTGACGACAAAACAACACCTCGACTACTCTTTCATAAGGAGCACTTTGTTGAAATGAACATATCTGGCCTGATATAGAGCCCATACTAACGTTTAAATCCATCCACAGACCTCAAGTCGATCCTGATCGTACCAAAATAGGCCAATAACCTTTCGAAGGTCCATACTAACTTCCCTTTTCTCATAACATACAAGAACAACTATCACAACCGGAGTACTCCTCCACAGCCAACAACCCAATAAACCAAGTACCCTCCAAGCATAAATTCTCAATTTAAAGACATCGCCACAATCTTCATACTTGGTTTAACTTCTTTAATAAATGAAGTGACTACATGCCACACTTAAACAACCTTCCCGTGGGGCACGCTCCCATAACTTTCCGTAACAGGTAACATGTCTGTACATCCAAACCACTGGCCGCACTAACATTGAAAAGCGATCAAGAATCCTTAACCATGATGCAAGGCCTCTTTCATAAAACACCGATCTCAGGTGATGCTGAAGATAATACCAACTTACCTTAAACACCGAAACTCCTTTCCTGTTGATCCGAGTTCGTGACATCCCTGTCAACACAGAACTGCAACCTTGATCCTCACTTCAAATCCCATACCACTCACTGCACCCAACATGCCAATATACAATATAACATGTTTTTTCATCATAACATCGGAACCACTAATAGATTAACACTTCATCATATAAAAACTTTTCACTTAACTCATTTCAGGAGAACCGTAGCAATATACAGGTGAATTCTCATAACCGTGGAATATGCAAATCTCTAAGTAGCGGACTAAGCCACCATAGCCCTTCCAAGATCAGCCTACACATAACAGACCATAACAGAAGAATACTACTGAACAATATAAATTACGGCGGCAAACAAGCCTCACACGTTCCGCTACAAATCACATGCATAACTTGATCACGTTGAAGGGACTGATCTATACCACCAACATGCCAACTCAACTATGGTTAACTGATCTATCTTCTTTTGATTTACCCTGATTTCCTTAGAAATAATAATAACTCCATTCAACATATACCATACTCTATCCGCACTCATCCTGAGTGACCTTGAATCATAAGACCATGTTGTCTTAAATCCCACAAACCATTTCATACCTCCCAAATGGTACACTGCAAGCCAACACATCATAGAACATTCTCGACCTCTTTTCATAAGCTGTTACAGTAGCTTGACTCTTAACCGTACCTACAGGCTCAAAATCATTAGGCACCACACTTTACCCCTATGAATCTACTAGGATCGTTGTTGAGAGCCACCCGCTCTGACTCGCCCTCGAATATATTTAACTCCATGAATCTTCCATCACATGAATACCCTCTCGGCAAAGCACCCGGCAGAATCACTCCCCTTTAAACGCGCTTCTATACAAGGCATAAATCCTGAATACTTCCCCAAGTATGAACATGAGCCAATAAGGACAACCATAGCACACTTGTTAAAGAAATTAAAAATGGGAAAATGGTAATTGGTGTAAGTGGTCGGCTTGCCTAGCTTTCACTAGTACGCGCCATCACGACCCCCGAGGGTGAAAAATCCGGGTCGCGACAAAATTTGTTATCATCTTTTATTTTTTGTTTTTAGATCTTTCTAACATTTTTTTCAATATTTATTTTACTTTATCTTATTTTCTGATGTCATTATTTCTTTTTTTTACAAAAAAATAATTTATTTCACTATAAAAGGATGAGTTTTAATAAAAATTGTCTACATAAACTTTAATAAATATTTTTAGTCTTTGGTTGAAATTATTTCATATTTTTCTGTTGGCTTTATCTGATCAGCCTAAATAGGTGTTATCGGTATATCATCTATTTATATTAGCTATAAAAAGTAAACAATAAATATGGTCGGAAATCATGTAAATATTCCATAAGATTTCATTTTTTTGAGTTTATCCATTATATAACTTCTATTATAATAATTTTAAAACTCTCTATTAATGTTCAAAAAAATCTTATCTTTTTATTATCTTTGAAATAAAAAAAATAAAGAGTTTTTTCGAAATAATTTGTTTACATTTAAAAAAAATCACGTTATATCAATTTTTGTTTTATATATACTCTTTGTTACACTTAAAAACCTCTATAAAAACTATCAATTAGAAACCAATTTCTCTCTTGTTGAGTTTGAAAAAAAAACCTTTCACATAATCTAATGATTCAAAACTAATATTCTTCAACGAAAAAATATTATACCCTTACAATATTGGCCTGACTATAGTTAAATGAAGGGGTTTCATCTTATACCCTTCAATTCCTTGAATGTGCTAAATTGAAATTAATGATAGCAATTGTATAGACAAAATTTTGTTATTTATGTCTATTTATGCAAATTGACTCTTCAAATAAATATTCTTCAAGAAAAAAAAAACAATTTCTTTTAATATTGATTGATTTTGTGATGTTTCTTTCTCCAGTATGTATGTTTACTTTATAATATATGTAAGTGTCACGGCCCAAATTCCATTATGAGTCATGATGGCGCCAGATACTGCTGTCAGGTAAGCCAACCAATACTTAATTAAATTCTCGTTTTAATAATTTTGAAAACTATGATTTTCCTTCAATTTTACCACTAAAAGATAATCGTTTCAAATCAAGTATGAATGTTAAGAAGTTAATACAAGATACCCATAATCATCCTAGAACCCGGTGTCACGAGAGCATGAGCATTTACTAGGGAATGGAATAAAATACAGTAACTGTCCGGAATACAAAGTGGGCAGAAATGAAAAACACAGAAAAATACTATGAGTAGGGCTCTCCCGGGTCGTCTCGATAAATGCAGCTCACCTAAGTCTCCGTATCAACCATGCCGCTATGACACTAAGCCACTAGCCACATATGAACCTGTGCAACAACAATGCATAGCAAGTGTAGTATGAGTACGAAAACAACATATACCCAATGAGTATCCCATCTAATCTCGAAGAAGTAGAGACGAGAGGTCGACTTCGACACTTACTAATGGTCCAATGATAATATAGCAAAAGTGTGAGGAACTCATGGATTTCATAAAGCAAAATTTAATTCATAAGGCCGAAAAGCAGGTAAAGAACTTCTCAATTAATAAAAGGTTTCGAAGGATTTACTTTTCATTATCTTTATTAATTTATGTCTGGCAAGGAAGGGCAATTATCAACATTTAAAATTCTCTGGCAAGCAATACAAGCATGCGCATATCATGCCGAGGTCATATGGCCCGATCCAACATAAATATAAAATGTGCAATGCGGAGGGTCGAACGGCACGAACCCTAGATGAATCTATTATCCCGCTCGTGAATCATACATGCGATGCGGTCAAATTTAAATAAACAATCACCTTGCTCGCGAATCATACATGTGATGTACGTACACATAGACTTACATGCTCAAACAACCAATTGAGAATTTATCGGAGAAAGTTTATCCAAACAAAACCAATTCTCTTTTAGCGATTTAAGAAAATGAAGTTTAATCTTTTTATTAAAAATTCATTTACCGATTCGATAGGATTTAAGCAATTCAACTGCCAACAAAATTATAGATATTCCTAGTATAGCATGCTTTTGGGTTCTAGACTACCCAGACTTATATATAATAGTAGCTACGCATAGACTCTCGTCACCTCGTGCGTGCGTAGCCCCCCACAAATAGAAGCACATAACCAATTATTACACCCATGGGGACAATTCCCTCTTAAAAAGTTAGAAAGGAGACTCACCTCGCTCCAAAGATCCACAACCGGCATTCCACGCCCTTCCGGAGACTCGAATCGATGCTAAATGCTCCAAACTAGCCAACAATTATGCAAATCCATTAGTATATGCTCAATTACTCATTACAATCAAATTTATAAAAATTCCCAATCCCGATCGAAAAGTTGACAAAATTTCCCTCGGGCCCACATGCCCGGATTTTAAAATTTCTCAAAGATAAAGTTTACCCATGAACTTACGAACTCAAATATATGATTTTCTCCTAATATCATACCCAAAATAGTGGTCAAAATCCAAGAATATCAATTTTCTAGGTTTTCCCTTAACCCCAAGTTTCTACAAATTTTCATGCTCAAATACCTAACAAAACCATGTATTTAACTCACAAGGGGTGATATTAACTTACATCATGTTTGATGATAAAATACCTCTCTCGAAGCTCTCCAAAAATAGCCCAAACAAGAGTAAAATTATAACGACCCGACCAGTCGTTTTGAGCTCTAATGCGTCGTTCAGCAGTTTGAGGCCATGAGCAGCTTCACTTCAGGTATTATGATTTGTGCGCATGGTCGAAATTGATTTTCGGGAAGTTCGGAGTTGATTTGGAAAGTGAATTCTCATTTCAGATGTTTTAAGTTGAAACAATTAGCTAAGATTGGATTTTTGAGTAAATGACCCCGAAATTGGGATTCAAAGGTTTCAGCAGGTTCCTATGATGATTCGGACTTCAGCGTATGCCCGGATCGGGTTTTGTATGACCCAGGAGCGATTTGGTGCCTATTGTGGAAGTTAGCATTTTGGAAGAATTTCATAAGTTTGGGTTGAAGTGCATTTCGGTGTAATCGATGTCCGTTTGGGATTTCGAGTATGGGAGTAGCTCCGTATGGTGATTCTGGAGTTGGGAGCGCGATCGGAAGTGAATTCGGAGGTCCGCGGGTCATTTTTGAGACATTTGGCTAAAGATAGAAATTTGAAGGTTCTTGAGAAGTTTGACCGAAAGTGGACCTTTTTGATATCGGGGTCGAAATTCGATTCCGAAAGTTGGAGTAGGTTTGTAATGTCGAATATGACTTGTGTACAAACTTTGAAGTCAATCGGATGTGATTTGATAGGTTTAAATATCGAAAGTATATGTTTGAAATTCTAAAGTTCATAAAGCTTGGATTGGTGGTCGATTCGTGGTTTTAGCATGGTTTATATGATTTGAGGCCTCGAGCAAGTCCATAATGTGTTTTGGACTGCTTGGTATGATTGGTTGGGGTCTTGGGGGCCTCAAGTGGATTCCGTGTGGTTAACAGAACGAAAATGGAATTTGGAGAAGTGTTGAAGCATCTGCTTCTTTCATAACCGCACCTATGGTTGGTCAACCATAGGTGAGAGACCGCAGAAGCGGTCGTAGCCTCGTAGATGTTGCCCAGAGCTAGCCAAGCCAAACTGCAGAAGCGGCTCCTTAGCAGTAGAAGTGGCTTCATGACCGCAGAAGCGGTCCCAGCCCTTTTAGCCAATTCCGCAAATGCGGTCCCCTGACCGCAGATGCGGAAACTGCTGAAGCAGTCAACTTCATTTAAGTCGAGCCAACCAATTTTGACCATTTGGCACTCGGGTATTGAGAGATTTTGGAGCTTTTGAGAAGGGATTTCCACATAGCATTGTGAGGTAAGTTCATCCCCCTTATATCTAAGTTTGACACTCGAGTTTTTGGTAAATTAACTCCTAAAGATTTGGAGAAATCAAGGGTTAGAGCTAGACATAGGGTTTTAATAAAACTTAGATTTTACCACGAAATTGGTTATGAAATAGATTAGAAATCATATATTATTTATCCTTAGGAACCTTGCATTTAGGGTTGGGAAATTGGTTTACAAATTAGAATATGAATTTTTGAGCATGTATTGGCTAGTTATTACCTTATTTGAATAGTTTTGGATTGTTCGGCTCCAAATTGGAGGTTGAGCGCGTTCTTTAGTCGGAATATAGGCTTCGGAGCGAGGTGAGTCTTCTTTCTAACCTTGTAAGAGGGAATTGTCCCCATAGGTAATATAATTGGTTATGTGCTCCTATTTGTGGGGGCTACGTACGCACGAGATGACGAGAGTCCGTGCGTAGCTACTATTATGTTTAAGTCCGGGTAGTCTAGGACCCAAAAACATGCTATACTTGGAGTATTTGTAATCTTATTGACAACTGAATTGCTTAAATCAAATCAAATTAGTAAACAAATTTCTAAAAGGATTTAAACTTCATTTTCTTAAATTGTTAAAAGAGAATTGTTTTTTCTTTGGATAATTGTTCCATGTTGATTTCTTGATTGACTGTCTGTGTGTGTTTATCTTTGGAACTGATCGAACGCCTCGGTAGATTAAATAGATGCATATATGGTTCGTGTTGTTCGACCCACGACAGTGCACCATTTAAATATTGTTGGATCGGGTTGTACGACCTCGACATGATATGTACATGCTTGTATTGCTTGCCTGAGAATGTTATGTGATAATATTTGTCTTCCCTGGCTCGACATAGTTGATAAGCATAATGAAAAGTAAATCTTGGAAATTCGTATTTATTTGAGATGTTGTTTACCTGCTATCTGGTTTTACGAGTTTATAATTCCTTTATAAAAATCCATGATTTCCTCACATTTTCACTATATTATTATTGGACCACTAGTAAATGTCAAAGTCGAACTATCGTCTCTACTTCTTCGAGATTAGAAGATACTCATTGAGTACACGTTGTTTTTGTAGACATACTACACTTGCTGTGCATTTTTGTTTCACAGGCGCATGCAACTCTAGTGGCCTAGTAGGCATAGCGACATAGTTGATACGGAGACTTAGGTGAGCTGCACTTCCCGAGATGACCCACAACCAGCAGTGTCTCTTTCAAATTACCGTATTTACTTTCTGTCCAATACTATATTTCGTACGGTTATTGTACTACATTATTTACTATAAATTGCTCATGTACTTGTGACACCGGGTTCTGGGATGATCACGGGATTTTTCAGTAGTTAAATTTTGTAAAGACATCCTCATTTATCTAGTAGAGTTTATTATTTATTATTTATTTGTTTAAAGAAAATGATTTCAAAATAATTAAAATGAGAAATTTCTAGTAAATTGTGGTTGGCTTGCTTGGCAGTGGTGTCCGGTTCCATCACGACCCTTAGTAGATTTTGGATCGTGACAACATGGTATCAGAGAACTCGATTCCCTTAGGTCTCACGAGTCATGATCAAGTCTAGTAGAGTCTCGCGGATCAGTATGGAGACGTCTGCACTTATCTTCGGGAGACTACAATGTTGTTAGGAGTACTTCGCTTCTTGATTCCTCATCGTGCGATTTGATTCATTGAGGCTTGTGCCTTGTTTCCTTCCTACTCAATCTTACGTGATGCGAACCGCTTGTTATAAATCGAGAATCGAAGAATTTTAATGGTACAACGGATGTGGTGCGAGATGTTTCTCCCTGAATAGTTGATTAGGCTATTGTCGTTGCCTTGTGGAAGGGTATCTCATCATTTTGGCTTAGTAACAGTATTCCTGAGAGCTTTGAGGCTATTCACAGATTGCTATGATGCTCACGATTGGTTATCGCATAGTATTGAATTGATGGTAGGATATTTGCCTATATGTTGGGGCGGTGAATGATTTGAAAGGAAGCCTACTCAGTGCATGATTCAGAGATAAGATATCTCATTTCCGGCGGAGGAAAAGCAATTGGCCTATGAATGTCCAAATTTGGGGTGATGGAGTAACGAGACTTGGTAATTTCGAGCGTGTTAGAATTTTTATCTACGATGTAGTGTTGTCGTCCTCGATTGTATATGTTAAGTTTTCCGGTGTTATGGTCTTCTGCAATTCGCCCTTGGGGAAGGATATTGTGAAATAATATTGGAGAAACGACTATTGGATATCGCGGGGTGCGGTGGCTCAGGATTGAATCAGTGTTTCTAATGCTGATGGCTCGAGAAAGATGATCTCCGGAAAGGTTTAAAGTTAGTAGCGATTTGTGGGTTCAAGTTCTACGAAGATAGATTTTGTTGAGGCAACATCTGAGCAGCAAAGGATGAGGAAGGACATGTGGGGAGTGTTAGGCGGTGGTTAAAATTTCTAAAACGCCAGGTATAAGAAGCAAAGGTCGAGTTGTCGATTAAAGGGGTGAGATCCGCCAAAGTGGGAGAGTGGCAGAGTTGCATAGGGGCTTGGTGGTAGGATGACCGCACACCTTAAGAAGAGTGTGGAATGATTTGGGAATTTTAGAGATTGAAGATTAGGGACTACGAATTTAATTGGGAGTGTGGGATATTATGCAGCAAGAGATTTGATATAACGGAAGGGATCTGCTTGAAATGAAGAAGGATACAACATAACTTTGAATTGGAAGGATGCTGCCGCATATTTAATTAATGTCTAGGAGGGGTGAATAGACTTGTGCAACTAGAGAGTGATCTCGGAATTAGGATGGGTTATTTATGTCGTAGTGATTGTACCCCGTGCAGTAGCATTGGAAGATGTCGGGAAGTGATTTCCATGGGTGTGTTATTCACTGTGAGTAGGTTAGCGGTCACGTGGTTGGCAAAGCTTCTACGAAGGATTTTACTGGCCATTCGGGTAAGAGGTCGAATATGTGCATGTTGATGGAAATTCAGGGTGTTCATGAAGTGCTAATGGAAGGATTTCAAGGAATCTAGCAGTTTAATTGCGCGAGGTCATGTCACTAAGAGATAAAGAATCTTGGTGAATTCCAGAGGTGTGTAATAGTGGCTTCAAGCTAAGTGAGAGTGTCCCACTATCTACGGTTGGATTGCATGGTCTTCTATTTGTAAGGTTTAGGATTACCAGCATATTGGTGAGTTATTTCAGCTAAGGGAAAGAGCATAAGTAGTAATTTGAGTGAAGGAATTGTTAAAGGTGTGCTATAGTTGGCCTTATTGGCTCATGCTCGGGCTTTGGGAGTATTTGGGATTTATGCTTCATACAGAGCTGATTTAAAAGCGAAGTGATTAAGTCAGGTGCTTCGTGGAGATGGGTGTTCATGTGAATAACGGTCTTAGGGGATTCAAAGGTTAAAGTGTGGTGCCTAAGGATTTCTAGTCCATAAGTATGGTTAAGAATCAAGCTTTTGTAAAAGATTATGATAAGAGGCTTGGAATGTTCTATGATATTTTCAACTTGCAGTGTGGCATTGGGAGGAAATGAGAAAAAGACTTCGGATTCGTAGAGGAATTATCAAAACGGTTGTATCAGTTGAAGATGCGAATGTGCATGCAAGGAGGGTGTGAAACGGTTCATGGGTTTGGAGATAATATGGTCTCGTGGAATGGGGTTACTCAAGATGAGTGCAGATTTAGGTTGGTGATGTAAGGAATGAAGCTATTATTATCTCTAAGGCAAATTAAGGAAGAATTAGAAGAAGTTAGATTGATTAGCCATGGTTGAATTGGCATAATGGTGTCGGAGATCAGTTCCTTCAGCGTGATTAAGTTATGCATGTGATTTGTGGCGGTACATGCGAGGTTTGACGGCCACCGTAATTGATTTTATTTGGAAGTATTCAAGTATTATGGCCTTGTTATGTGTAGGCGGATCCCGGAAGGTTCATGTAGACCACTACTTGAGGATTTGAATGTTCTACGGTTATGAGAATTCACTCGCGTGTAGCTATGGTTCTCTTGGAATGAGTTAGGTAAAAAGTTTCTATGTGATGAAGTTTTTACCCTAATAGTGGTTCAGGAGTTATGATGAAATTCTTGTATTATCGCATATTGGCTTGTTAGGTGCAGTGAGCGGTATGAAATTTGAAAGTGAGGATAAAGTTTGCGGTTCTGTATTTGACAAGGATGTCACGAGCTCGGATGAGCAAGAAGGGGGTTTGGATATTTGGAGTAAGCTGTTATTGTCTTCAGCATTACCTAAGATCGGTATTTTGTGTCGGAGGCTTACATTTTGGTTACGGATTCTTGATATGCTTTACAATATTAGTGTGACCGATGGTATAGATGTGCAAACTCTTTATCTAATGCGAAAGGTCGTGGGAGCGTATCTCATGGGAAGATTGTATAAGTGTGACATGTAGTCACTTGATTGATTAAATATTTAAACCAAGTACGAAAATCGTGGTAATATCACTAATTTGAGAATTTATGCCTAGAGGACACTCGACTTATTGGGTTATGGATTGTGGAGGATTGCCCCGGTTATGATGGTAGTTCGCATGTGTTATGAGAAAAAGGGAGTTATTATGAACCTTCGAAATGTTATTAGACTAGTTCAGTTTGATCAGAATCAACTTGAGGTCTGTGGATGGATTTAAATGTGAATATGGGCTATATATCAGGCCAGATGTGTTCATTTCAGCAATGCACTCCTTTGGACAAGTAGTCGGGGTACTATTTTGTCGTCAGCTATTTCATGAAATGATATATGGCTCTGTATGAGTTGTAAGACGGCTTGGTGAATTTCTTATGTGTTGAGGTTCCGCGTAGAGATGATGTTATAGGAGCAGGATGTCTCTCGAGATTTAGATCGTATATGGCACCTCAATTGTGCTTGAGTTTTATAGCCTATGGCACTATATGTCTCCCCAAGGATGGTATTATGCAATTAGTGTGCTTGTGATCGATATTCGGTATTTTGTTGTAATGAGCAATTTAGCTCGATGTATATCTCCTTATGTGAATTCTATGTGTTGATCGGGTGTGGTGCTGCCATAGGTATGTTATTTGGATCGGGTTGCATGCCGCAATAGTGTGATGTTGAGTACATTTTTCTATATGCTATTTTTGTATGCCTTGTTTCCCATTTTCTAAAGGAAAGTCCATATTAGTACGTGAGTTGAGTAGTTCCTTCCAGATTTCGTTTTCCTTTTGTCATGTTCGAGTTCATAGCCTATTGACATATTGTGGCATTATATGAGACTTTTGATCATGTCCGTAGTGGCTTATTGCCTGAGTAGTTCGTACTGGGTGAGACAAGATCATTGGATTTAGGATCAGTGAAATCTGATTATATGAAGTATATTAAGGAGCTAAGATCATTATTTGGTTCAGAATGAGGTGATGGTTCTTGTCAGGAGTATAGACCTAATGATTTGTTGATTCGGCAGTTGGTTATGAATTTATACACATCTCTTCCGTCGTGGCGGTATTGTAAGAGTTAGAGAAAGACCTATGTATGTCATGAGGTGCAATGGGAGCATCAGGTTCGTGGAATTTCGATTATTATGCTTAGAGAATGTTATTGTGGTTCTGTGAATAAAGCAGTGCAAGGTGTGAATCCAGCAAAGGTATGTAGTCATATTCTGGTACATCGTGCGTGATTTATACGGTTAGCGTATGCTGGAAATAAGCTTGGCAGAGAATTCTGGATGTTGGAATTGGGCTCTAAGGCTTATTTGTCTAAGTGAAAAAGGGTATCTTCGGATTGATCGAGCTAGGGTGCCTAGCTGAGTTGTGGTAGCACGAGTAGGTGCTTGAGGTGTTACGCAGTGATTTTGGGCAACCCCAATGTAGTTCTTAGCATGTTTGAGGACGAACGTATGTTTAAGTATGAAAGAATGTAACGACCCGACCGGTCATTTTAAGCTCTAGTGCGTCGTTCAGCAGTTTGAGGCCATAAGTAGCTTCACTTCAGGTATTGTGACTTGTGCGCACGGTCAGAATTGATTTCTGGAAAGTTCGGAGTTAATTTGGAAAGATAATTCTCATTTCCGAAGCTTTATGTTGAAAGACTTAGCCAAGATTGGATTTTTGAGTAAACGACCTCTGCATTGGTATTTGAAGGTTCCAGCAGGTTCGTATGATGATTTCGGACTCCGGCGTATGTCCGGATCGAGTTTTGGATGACCCAAGAGCGATTTGGCGACTATTGTGGAAGTTAGCATTTTGGAAGAATTTCATAAGTTTGGGTTGAAGTGCATTTCGATGTAATAGATGACCATTTGGGATTCTTAGTCTGGGAGTAGCTCCGTATGGTGATTCTGGAGTTGGGAGCGCGATCGGAAGTGAATTCAAAGGTCCGTGGGTCATTTTGGAGTCATTTGGCTAAAGATAGAAATTTGAAGGTTCTTGAGAAGTTTGACCGGAAGTGGACTTTTTCGTATCGCGGTCGGAATCCATTTTCGAAAGCTTGAGTAGGTCCGTAATGTCGAATATGACTTGTGCGCAAAATTTGAAGTCAATCGGACGTGATTTGGTAGGTTTAAACATCGAAAGTAGAAGTTTGAAATTCTAAAGTTCATAAAGCTTGGATTGGAGGTCGATTCATATTTTTAGCATGGTTTGATATGATTTGATGCCTCGAGCAATCCATAATGTGTTTTGGGACTGGTCGGTATGATTGGTTGGGGTCCCGGGGGCCTCAGGTGGATTCTCGGTGGTTAATGGAGAGAAAATGGAATTTGGAGAAGTGCTGAAGCATCTGCTTCTATCATAACAGCACCTGCGGTTGGTCGACCACAGGTGCGAGACAGCAGAAGCGGTCGTAGCCTCGCAGATGTGGCCCAGAGCTGGCCAGGCCAAACCATAGAAGCTGCTCCTTAGGTGCAGAAGTGGCTTCGCAGATGCATCTTCAAGACCGCAGAAGCGGTCCCAACCCTTTTAGCCAATTCCGTAGATGCGGCCTCCCTTCACAGTTGCGGTCCCCTAACCGCAGATGCGAAAACCGCAGAAGTAGTCAGCTTCATTTAAGTCGAACCCCAGCCATTTTTGACCATTTGGCACTCGGGTATTGAGCGATTTTGGAGCTCTTGAGAAAGTATTTCACATAGCATTGTGAGGTAAGTTCATCCCCCTTATCTCTAAGTTTAACACTCGAGTTTTGCTAGATTAACACCTAAAGATTTGGAGAAATCAAGGGGTTAGAGCTAGACCTAGGGTTTTAATAAAACTTAGATTTTACCACAAAATTTGTTATGAAATGGATTAGAAATCATATATTATTGATCCTTGGGTTATAGAGAACAACTTCCTTGGAAAAATTTCGGAATCCGGGCATGTGGGCCCGGGGATGAACTTTAGGAACCTTGCATTTAGGGTTGGGAAATTGGTTTAATAATTACACTATGAACATTTGAGCATGTATTGACTAGTTCTTACCCTATTTGAATAGTTTTGGATCACTCGGCTCCAAATTCGAGGTTTGTGCGCGTTCTTGAGTCGGAATATAGGCTTCGGAGCGAGGTGAGTCTCCTTTCTAACCTTGTAAGAGGGAATTGTCCCCATAGGTGATATAATTGGTTATGTACTCCTATTTGTGGGGGCTACGTATGCACGAGGTGACGAGAGTCCATGCGTAGCTACTATTATGTTTAAGTCCGTGTAGTCTAGGACCCAAAAGCATGCTATACTTGGACTATTTGTAATCTTAATGACAGCTGAATTGCTTAAATCACATCGAATTAGTAAATGAATTTCTAAAAGAATTTAATCTTCATTTTCTTAAATTGTTAAAAGAGAATTGGCTTTTCTTTGGATAATTGTTCCATGTTGACTTCTTGATTGACTGTTTGTGTGTGTTTACCTTTGGAACAGGCCGAACGCCTCGGTAGATTAAAAAGATGCATCTATTGTTCGTGTCGTTCGACCCTCGGCAGTGCACAGTTTAAATATTGGTTGATTGCGCCGTACGACCTCGGCATGATATGCGCATGCTTGTATGACTTGCCTGAGAATGTTATGTGATAATATTTGCCTTCCTTGGCCAGACATAGTTGATAAGCATAATGAAAAGTAAACCTTGGAAATCCGTATTTATTTGAGATGTTGTTTACCTGCTATCTGGTTTTACGAGTTTATAATTGCTTTATAAAAATCCATGATTTCCTCACATTTTCACTATATTATTATTGGACCACTAGGAAATGTCAAAGTCGACCTCTCGTCTCTACTTCTTCGAGATTAGACGGGATACTCATTAGGTACACGTTGTTTTCGTACTCATACTACACTTGCTGTGCATTTTTGTTGCACACGCACATGCATCTCTAGTGGCCTAGTGGGCGTAGCGGCACGATTGATACGGATACCTAGCTGAGTTTCACTTCCTGAGACGACCCGCAGCCAGTAGTGTCTCTTTCAAATTACTGTATTTACTTTTTGTCCAATATTGTATTTTGGACGGTTGTTGTACTACATTATTTCCTAGAAATTGCTCATGTACTTGTGACATCGGGTTCAGGGATGATCACGGGATTTTTCAGTAGTTAAATTTTGTAAAGACATCCTCATTTATCCAACGAAGTTTATTATTTATTATTTATTTGTTTAAAGGAAATGATTTCAAAATAATTAAAATGAGAAATTGCTAGTAAATTGTGGTTGGCTTGCCAGACAGTGGTGTCCAGCGCCATCACGACCCTTAGTGGATTTTGGGTCGTGACAAAAATGGAGGAAAATGGCCAAGACCCGCGATTTTTAAAGAACCTTACTGCTTCCAGCAATTCCGCACCTTCGGTCATACGACTGCTTCTGCAGTTTCACAGGTGCGGACCCTCTACCACTCCTGCGGTTTCTCTCTGGGCTCCCCTTTGCACTTCTACGCCTCGATTCCCGTAGTTGCGGTCACGCCTCTATGGCGAGATGACCGCATATGCGGTCCTTATACTTCCATCCAAAAATCGCATATACGACTCTCCTAGCCACTTATGCGGCTCTGCACCTGCGGCCCAAGCCTCGCAGGTGCGGTTACACCAGAAGACAGCTGCTACACTTCCTCTTCCAATTTGAAAAATTGATCTGTTAATCATTCGGAATCCACCCGAGCCCCCGGAACCCCAACCAATCATACCAACCAGTCCTAAAATACATTATGGACTTTCTCGAGGCCTCAAATCATACCAAACAACGCTAAAATCATGAATCGACCCCCAATCCAAGCTAAAGGAACTTTAGAATTTCAAACTTCTACATTCGATGACGAAACTTATCAAATCATGTCCGATTGACCTCAAATTTTGAACACAAGTCATATTTGGCATTACGGACCTACTCCAACTTCCGAAATTGGATTCTGACCCCGATATCAAAAAGTCCACTTCTGGTCAAACTTCTCAAAAACCTTCAAATTTCTATATTTAGCCAAATGACACCAAAATGACCTACGGACCTCCGAATTCACTTCCGATCGCGCCCCCAATACCAGAATCACCATACGAAGCTATTCCCGAACTCAGAATCTCAAACGGACATTGATAACCCTGAAATTCACTTCAATCTAAACTTATGAGATTCTTCCAAAAATGCTAACTTCCACAATAGGCGCCGAAACGTTCCCGGGTCTTGCAAAACCCAGTCCGGACATACGCCCAAGTCCGAAATCATCATATGAATCAGCTGGAACCTTCGAATCCCGATTCCGAGGTCGTTTACTGAAAAATCCTACCTTAGTCAATTCTTTCAACTTAAAGCTTTCGAAATGAGAATTCTCTTTCTAAATCAACTCTGAACTTCCCGCAATTCAATTCCAACCGTGCGCACAAGTCATAGTACCTGAAGTGAAGCTGCTCATGGCCTCAAACTGCTGAACGACGCGCTAGAGCTCAAAACAACCGGTCAGGTCGTTACATTCTCTCCCACTTAAACATACGTTCGTCCTCGAACATGCTAAGAACTACGCTGGGGTTGCCCAAAATCACTGTTTAACACCTCGAGCACCTACCAGTTCTACCACAACTCAGCTGGGCAACCTAGCTCGATCAATCTTAAGATACCCTTTATCACTTAGGCAAATAAGCCTTAGAGCCCAATTCCAACATCTGAAATTCACTACCAGGCCTGTTCCAACATACGCTTACCGAATCAATAACTACACGCAGCACCAAAACATGACTGCATACCTTAGCTGAATTCACACCTTGCACCATTTTACTCACAGGACCACAATAACATTCTCTGATCAAATTATTTGAAATTCCACGAATTTGATGCTCCTATTGCACCTCATGACATTCAAAGGTCTTGCTCTAACTCTTACAATACTTCCGCGATGGAAGAGATGTGTAGAAATTCATAACCAATTGCTAAATCTACAAATCATTGGGTCTATACTCCTAACAAGAACCATCATCTCATTCTGAACCAAATAATGGTCTTAGCTCCTTAATATACTTCATATAATCAGATTGCACTAATCCTAAATCCAATGATCTCGTCTCACCCAGTATGAAATGCTCTGGAAATAAGCCACCCCGTCGTGACCAAAAGTCTCATATAATGCCACAATGTGACAATGGGCTACCAGCTCGAACGCGATACAAAAGGAAAGTGAACTCTGAAAAGGAAATCCAATTACCCCGCTCGCAACTAATACATGCGACGTGGTCAACATAATTAAACAAACACCCCGCTCGCGAATCATACATGCGACACAGGCACACAACTAATAAGAGTTTTCCTCAGAAAGATAGGAATCAAAACACATAAAAACAGATATAGAAATTTGTACTCAATATCACACTGTTGCGGCGTGCAACCCGATCCAAACAACATACCCATGGTGGCGTGCCACCCAATCCACCCATAAAATTCACATAAGGAGATACATACCAAGCCAGATTGCTCATTACAACAAAATACTGAATGTCGGTCACAAGCACGCTAAGTGCATTATACCATCCATAAGGAGACATATAGCGCTATAAGCTAAAAACTCAAGCACAACTGAGGTGTGATATACGATCTAAATCTCAAGAGCCATTCTGCTCATATAACATTATCTCTACGCGGAACCTCAACACATAAGAAATTCACCAAGCTGTCTCACAACTTCACACGTCACAATATATCATTACATGAAATAGCTGACGACAAAATAATACCCAGACTACTCATCCATAAGGAGCGCATTGATGAAATGAATACATCTGGCCTGATATAAAACCCATATTCACATTTAAATGCATCCACAAACCTCAAGTTGATTCTGATCACGCTGAACTAAGCTAATAACCTTTCAAAGGTCAATAATAACTACCCTTATCTCATATCACACAAGAACAACCATCATAACCGGAGTAATCCTCCACAGTCCACAACCCAATAAACCGAGTGCCCTTCAGGAATTAGTTCTCAAATTAACGACATCACCACAATCTTTATACTTGGTTTAACTCTTCAATCAATCAAGTGACTATATGCCACACTTATACAACCTTCCCGTGGGGCACGCTCCCACAACCTTCTGTAACAGATAACAGGCTTGTGCATTCAAACCAATGGTTGCACTAACGCTAAAGAGCGATCAATAATCCTTAACCAGGATGCAAAGCATCTTTCACAAAACACCGATCTCCAGTGACGCTGAGGACATTACTAGCTTACTTTGAACATCCCAACTCCTTTCCTGCTCATCCGAGCTCGTGACATCCTTGTCAACACCGAACTACAACCTTGATACTCACTTCAAATTCCATACCACTCACTACACCCAACATGCCAATATACGATAGAACACGATTTTTCATCATAACTTCAGAACCACTAATAAATTAACACTACATCATATAAAAACTTTTTACTTAACTCATTTCAGGAGAACCATCACAACACGCAGGTGAATTCTCATAACCGTAGAATATGCAAATCTCCAAGTAGTTGTCTAAACCACCCTAACCCCTCCGGGATCCTCCTATACATAACAATGCTATAACACTCGAATACTTCCAAATAAAATCAATTACGGCGGCCGTCAAGCCTTACACGTACCGCCACAAATCACATGCATAACTTAATCACGCTGAAGAAACAGATCACCACCACCATTATGCTAATTCAACCATAGCCAACAAATCTAACTTCTTCTAATTCATCCTTAACTTGATTAGAGATAATAATAGCTCCATTCCTTACATTACCAATCCAAATCTACACTCATCTTGAGTAACTCCATTCTACGAGGCCACATTGTCTCCAAACCCATGAACCATCTCATAACTTCCTTGTGCACATATTCACATCCTCAACTGGTATGCCCATTCTGATAATCCCTCTACGAATCCGAAGTCTTTTCTCATTTTCCTCCCAAATGTCACACTACAAGTGAAAACATCATAGAACGTTCTGGGCCTCTTCTCATAAGTTTCTACAAAAGCTTGCTTCTTAACCGTACCTATAGGCTCGCAATCATTAGGCACCACACTTTACCCTTTTGAATCCACTAGGACCGTTGTTGAGAGCCACCCGCTCTAACTTGGCCCCGAATATAATCAACTCCCTGAATCTTCTAGCACATCAATACCCTCTCGACGAAGCACCCGACAGAATCACTTCCCTTAAAGCCTGCATCTATAAAAGGCATAAATCTAGAATCCTTCCCCGCGTCTGAACGTGAGACAATAAGTCCAACCATAGAACACCTTTAACAATTCATTTGCTCAAATCTCCTCTTATGTTACTCTCTCTTAGCTAAAATAACCCACTAATATGCTAATAACCAGAAATCTCACATATGGACGACTATGAAATCCAACCATAGGCGTTGGGACTCTCCCACATAGCTTGAATCCACTATCACACAACTCTGGAATTCTCTAGGATTCATTATCTCTTATTGACATAACCTTGCGCAATCAACCGCCAAAATTCAAGGAATCTTTCTATAAAACCCCTTTTTATACTCTGAATCATCAACCACATTCGCACGACCAAATTTTTTGTTGTATAACCAATAGAATTCTTTGCAAAATCTTCACCAACCATGCGATCGCCAATCTGCTCACTATAGATACCGCACCTATGGAATTTACGTGCCGACATCTTCCAATGCTGCTACACGAGATACAATCACTACGACATCCATAACCCATCCTGAGTCTGAGCTCACTCTCTAGCTACACACCCTTCGTGGTCATCAATTAAATGTGCGGCAACATCCATCCAATTCAAAGTTATGTTGTATCCTTCTTCATTTTGAGCAGCTCTTTTCCGTTATATTAAATCTCCTGTCGCATAATAGCCCATACTTCAATTTAAATCCGTAGACCCCGATCACCAATCAGTAAAATTCCCAAATCATTCCAAACTCTCCTTAAGGTGCGTAGTCATCCTACCACAAAGCCCACAAGCAACTCCGCCACTCTCCCACTTTGGCGGAACTCACACCTTTAATCGACTACTCGACCTTTGCTTCTTATAACTGGCCTTCTAGAAATTTTAACCACCACCTGACACACTTCCCACATGTCCTTTCTCATCCTTCGCTGCTCAGTTGTTGCCTTAAATAATGTCTATCTTCGCAGCACTTGAACCCTCAAATCGCTACTAACCTTAAACTTTTTCGAAGAAAATCTTTCTCGAGCCATCAACATTAGAAACACAGATTCGATCTGAACCACTGCACCCCGCGATATCTAACAGTTGTTTCTCCCATATCATTTCATAATATCTTACCCCAAAGGTGAATCGTAGAAGACCATAACACTGGCGAACTAAACACATACAATCAAGGACGACGACACTACATCGCAGGTGAAAATTCCACCACGCTCGAAAATACCAAGTCTCGTTACTCCATTACTCCAAATCTGGACATTTATAGGCCAATTGCTTTTCCCTTGCTTGGCATAAAATACCGAACCTCTAGATCATGCACTGAGTAAACCTCTCTTCAATTCATTTACTGCCATGACAAGTAGACAAACATTCTACCATCATATCAATACTACGGAACAATTGTTAATAAGTATCATGGAAACTTGTGCCTAGCCTCAGAGCTCTCAGAAGCACTGCCACTGGGCTGAAATAATAGAATATCCTTCCACAAGGGGATGATATTAGCTCAAACAACCCTGCAGGGAGAAACACCCTGCGCCACACTCGTAGCACTATTACAATCCTTAAATTCTCGATTTGACCAGCGGTTTGCGTCGCGTAACATTGAGTATGAAGGAAACAAGAGCATAAGCCTCAAAGAATCAAATCGCATGATGAGTAATCAAGAAGGGAAGTTCTCCTAACAGCCCTGTAGTCTCCCGAAGATATGTACAGACGTCTCCGTACCAATCCGCGAGACTCTACTAGACTTGCTCATGACTTGTGAGACCTAAGAGAACTTAGTGCTCTGATACCATGTTGTCACGACCCAAAATCCATTAAGAGTCATGATGGCACCGGACACCGCTGTCAGGAAAGCCAACTAAAATACTTAATTAAATTCTCGTTTAAATATTTTCCGAAAATACTTCTTTAACACGTGTAAAACAATACATCGTAAATTCCTTTAAATAAATAATAAAATGTTTAACAACTCTTAAAATTTCCTGAATAAACCCAAAGACATCCCAGAACCCGGTGTCACAAGTACATGAGCAATTTTTAAGAAATAATTTACTACAACAACCGTTCGGAATACAATATTGGACAGAAAATAAATACAGAAAACTAAAAGAGACTCTGCTGGCTGCGGGTCGCCTCGAGAAGTGCAGCTTACCTAAGTCTCCATGTCAACCATCCTGTCATGCTCAGTAGGCCACTAGAGACGCATGTGCCTATGCAACAAAAATGCACAGAAGTGTAATATGAGTATGAAAACAACGTGTACCCAATGAGTATCCCGTCTAATCTCGAAGAATTAGAGATGAGATGGTTGACTTCGACACTTACTAATTGTCCAAATAATGATATATAATTAATGCAAATAATCATGGATTTATTAAGAATGATAGAAATTTAAAGTATGTCACGAACAGGTGAAAGTTCCTTTTTATATTAAAAGTCTCCGGATTCAAAATCCATTAGTTTTTAAATATCTCAAGTCGGGGAGAGCAAATATCAATATCAATAAGTCTCAAGGAAAACACTACAAGCATGCGCAAATCTTGCCAAGGTCGTATGACCCGATCCAACAGAAATGTAAAATGTGCACTGCCGAGGGTCGAATGGCGTGAACCATAGACGCATCTATTACCCCGCTCGCGCATCATACCTGCGATGCGGTCAACATAAATAAACAAATACCCTGCTCGTGATTCCTACATGCGATGCATGTACACATAGAAATACATGCTCAAGCAGTCAATTAAGAATATATAACATTTATCCAAATAAAAGTCAGTTCTCTTTTAACAATTTAAGAAAATGAAGTTTATTCCTTTTAGAAATTCACTTACTAATTCGATGTGATTTAAGCAATTCATACCGTCAATAGGATTACAAATTTTTCCAGGTAAATCATGCTTTTGGGTCCTAGACTACCCGGACAATAGCATGATAGTAGGTAAACACAGACTCTCGTCACCTCATGCGTACGTAGCCCCCACAAATAGGAGCACGTAACCAATTATTTCACCTATGGGGACAATTCCTTCTTACAAGGTTAGAAAGGAGACTCACCTTGCTCCGAAGATCCATAACCTGCATTCTACGCTCTTCTGAAGACTCGAATTGATGCACAATGCTCCAAAACTAGCCAATAATTATGCATATCCATTAAAATATGTTCAATTACTCATTACAATCCAATTCATAACAATTCCTAACCCCGATCGAAAAGTTGACAAATGACCACGTGCCCGGATTCCTAAATGGTTCGAAGATAAACTTTACCCATATCCCCACGAACTCAAATATATAATTTACTCTCAATTTCATACCCAAAATCGTGGTCAAATTCCATGAATATCAATTTTCTAGATTTTCCCTCAAACCCCCAAATTTCTACCAATTTACATGCTAAAATCCATACATAATTAAAATATATTTAAGTCAAGAAAGGTGGGGTTATCTTACCTTAACGTTGATGAAGAAAATCCCCTCTTGAAACTCTCCAAAAATCGCCCAAGCCAAGAAAATATGAGGAAAATGGCCAAAACCCCGATTTTAAAACATCCTCTACCTCCAGCACTTTCCGCACATGCGGTCTCTTGACTTCTTTAGCGGTTACGCAGGTGCGGTTCAAATACCGCTTCTGCGGTTCCTCACTAAGCTGCCCTTTTCCGCTTTTGCATCTTCTCCACCGCTGGTGTGGTCCCGCATCTGCGGTCCTAGCTCTCATCAGCCAATGCATTTGCGGCTCTTCTGGATGCTTTTGCGGCTTTGCACCTGCGGCCCATTTCTCGCAGGTGTGGTTATGACAGCAACCTCAGCCTTCCAAAAATTCCGTCTTTAATCTGTTAACCACCCATAATCCACCTGAGGCCCTCGGGACCCCAACCAATCATACTAACTAGTCCCAAAACACGTGACGGACTCGCTCGAGGCCTCAAATCATATCAAATAGTGCTAAAACCATGAATCGACCTCCAATCCAAGCTTTATGAACTTTAGAACTTCAAACTTCTACTCTCGATGTTTAAACCTATAAAATCACGTCCGATTGACCCCAAATTTTGCACACAAGTCACATTTGGCATTGCGGACCTACTCCAACTCTGGAATCGGATTCCGACCCCGATATTAAAAAGTCTACTTCCGGTCAAACTTCTCAAAAACCTTCAAATTTCTATCTTTAGCCAAATGACTTTAAAATGACCTACATACCTCCAAATTCAATTCCGATCGCGCTCCCAACTCCAGAATCACCATACGGAGCTACTCCCAGACTCAGAAGCCCAAGCGGACACCGATAACACTGAAATTCACTTCAAGACAAACTTATGAAATTTCTTTCAAATTGTTAACTTCCAAAATATGCGTCAAAACGCTCCCGGGTCATCCAAACCCCGATCCGGGCATACGCCCAAGTATGAAATCATCATACAAACTTGCTGGAACCTTTAGATCCCGATTCTAAGGTTGTTTACTCTTAAATCCAATCTTAGTTAATTCTTCCAACTTAAAGCTTCCGAAATGATAATTCTCTTTCCAAATCAACTCCGGACTTCCTGGAATTCAATTCCGACTACGTGAAAAAATCATAATACCTGAAGTGAAGCTGCTCATGGCCTCAAACTACTAAATGGCGTACTATAACTCAAAACGATCGGTCGGGTCGTTACAATTCATCCGGCCGCCGCGAAGATGTATTAGGATTTGCGGTAGCATTATTGGTGGAGAAGGATGAAGAAGGATATTGTTGCATATGTATCTAGGTGTTTGAATTGTTAGCAGGTTAAGTATGAGCATCAGAGGCCTGGTGGTTTGTTTAAGAGGATTGAGCTTCCCAAGTAGAAGTGGGAGTGGATCATTATGGATTTCATTGTTGGACTCCCATAGACTCGGAGCAAGTTCGATATAGTCTAAGTTATTATTGAATGGCTAACCAAGTCATCGCATTTCATTCCTGTGGTAGTCTCCTATTTTTCCAAGAGGTTAGCTGAGATCTATATCCGAGAGATTGTTCGTCTTCATGGTGTGCCCGTGTCTATCATTTCGGATCGAGGTACGCAGTTTACCTCACATTTCTGGAGGGCAGTTTAGCGAGAGTTAGGCATACAGGTTGAGTTGACCATAGCATTTCATCCTTAGACGGATGGGCAGTCCGAGCGTGCTATTCAGATTTTGGAGGATATGCTCCAAGCTTGTGTCATTGACTTTGGAGGCTCGTGGGATCAGTTTTTGCCTTTAGCAGAGTTTGCCTACAACAACAACTACCAGTCAAGTATCTAGATGGCTCCTTGTGAGGATTTGTATGGTAGGTGGTGTCGGTCACCGGTTGGATGGTTTGAGTCGGGAGAGGCTCGGTTGTTGGGTACGGATCTAGTACAGGATGCCTTGGACAAGGTCAGGATCATTCAGGATAGGATTCGTACAGCTCAGTCCAGGCAAAAGTGTTATGCCGACCGTAAGGTTCGTGATTTGGCATTCATGGTCTGTGAGCAGGTATTGCTTCGGGTGTCGCCTATGAAGGGCGTGATGAGATTTGGGAAGAGGGGCAAGCTTAGCCTAGGTTTATTGGCCCGTTTGAGATTCTTGATGGAGTGGGGGAGGTGGCTTACAGACTTGCATTGCCGCCGAACTTATCAGCCGTGCATCCAGTGTTTCATGTGTCCATGCTTTGGAAGTATCACGGCAATCCATCCCATTTGTTAGACTTCAGCACTGTCCAGTTGGACAAGGACTTGTCCTATGAGGAGGAGCCGGTAACTATTCTAGACCGGCAGGTTCATCAGTTGAGATTGAAGAGTTTCCCTTCTGTTCTTGTTCAGTGGAGAGGTCATCCAGATGAGGCATCGACCTGGGAGTCCGAGTCCTATATATGGATCTATTATCCCCATCTTATCCCCGACTCAGGTACTTTCTTCATATATTCGTTCGAGGACAAACGATTGTTTTAGAGGGGGAGAATGTGATAACCCAAAAAGTCATCACCTGTTTTAGAAATAAACTCTGTGTCTCGAGGCCTTAAAAACCACTTTCTATCTCACCTCGACTTACGTGCGTGGTCTGGATCTATATCCGGAAGCCTTCTTTGTGAAAATATGAGAAATAGAAATTTCTAGAGTTAAAATTTGATTATGGTTGACTTTGGTAAACATTTTGAGCAAACGGACCCGGATCCATGTTCCGACGATCCTGGGAGGTCCGTAGTAAAATATGGGACTTGGGTGTATGCCCGAAAATGAATTCCGAGGTCCCACACCTTAGAAATTAATTTTTGAAAGAAACTATTTACTGAATTATCTAAGAAATGAAGAAAAGAATTAATATTTGAAACCATTGGTATTGGGCCCATATTTTGGTTTTGGAGCCCGGTACAAACTTGATATAGTATTTAAAAGATAACTGTGATATTTGGTGAAAAACGGAGTTTATTTGACGTGAGTTGGACTTCCGGTTGAAGAGTTATGAACTTTGAGTGTTTTTGATGAAAAAAGTTGAGTTTTGAGGTTTAATTCATGGTTTGCATGTTATTTTGATGATGTGATCGCACGAGTAGGTCCATATGATGTTTTTGAGTTAGTATGCATGTTTGGTTTGAAGTCCCGAGGTCTCGGGTGAGTTTTGGGTAGGTTCCAAGATGTTTTAGGCTTAAAACATAGCTGTTGCAGGTTTAGAGAAGTTGCAGATCTCAGAACCCGCCAGTGTGGTCCGCAATGTTTTTGTTCTGCCGCGGAAGGGCCTTTGCGGCCACAAAGGATTTTGTGTTGACCGCGGTGGCGGGCTTTGCAGCCGCACTCGATTTTGTGCGGTCCGCGGTGAGGAAGAATCTGCAGGTTATCTGGTCTGATTTCGGAAGCCCATATCTTTTGATCTACAAGGAATTTTGAGATGATTCATAAACGAAAGTTGTATCCCTTCGTGTCCAGTTTCCAAGGTATATTTAAACGGGATTTTCAGTTATTTTTCATTTTTCAAAACTCCAAAAACATAAGAGGCAATTTTTCAAACAACCTTTCTTCTCCAAAATATTAGTAAGTGATTTCTAACTCATTTTCTTTACTCCTTGACGTCTTTTTACAAGATCTCATCCTAGAATCAATGGTTTTTATGGGCGAAATTGGGTGTTTTGGGTAGAACCTAGGTTTTTCAAATTTTGGGGATTTGGACCTCGATTTGAGGTCTGATTTCAAGCCAAATTATATATTTGGGTTCGCGGGGGAATAGATAATCGGGTTTTGGTTTGAACCTCGGGTTTTGACCATGTGGGCATGGGGGCGATTTTTGACTTTCTGGAGAAAACTTTAGAAAACTTATTTCCATGCATTAGAATTTACTCAATTAGTATTTATTGATGTAATAAAGTAACTTATGGCTAGATACGAGCGAATTGGTGGTGGAATCAAGAGGTAAAGTGATAGTTGAGACTTGAAGTGTGTTCGTGGCATCGACGTAAATATTTGGTCTAACCTTAGCTTGAGGGATTAGGAGTCGAGTCCTATGTGCTATGTGATATTTGTTGAGTACGACGTATAGGCATGGCGACAAGTGTCTATGCATTGGTGTCAAGCATGCCCCTGGGTCTTGTATTATGATTATTATGACTCCGTTTCTATTATTCATGCCTTTTATGATGATTTCTATTGTTGAGTAGAGTTTGTGGAGGAAATAGTGGTATTTGAGTATGAAGAGCGTTGGCTCAAGTGGTACAATGAATTTGTGGAAGTATAATTGGCATTTGAACTTTATAGATCATTGGCTCAAGTCGTGAAGTGAGTTGTGAATTAAAATTCAAAAAAAAAAGAGAATTATTATATTGTCTCCCTTGCCGGGATATTGTTGCTTTTAATGCTATCTCCCTTTCCGGAATGTTGATGCTTTTGAAACTGTTCCCTTGTCGGGATTTGATTGTTGAACTATTATTCCCTTGTCAGGATTTCATTTCAATCTTACTTATTTCATTGCCTTATTGTTTTTGATTGTTGTTTGGGTGAGGAAGAGTGTTTAAGCACGAAGGGTGATACCATGTATAATTTTGTAAGGAAGAGTGTAAATCACGAAGGGTGATGCTGTGCCACACGATGTACAATTCCGTGCCAATTATATTGATTATATGGTGAGGACGAGAGTAAAAGCACGAAGGGTGATGCCGTGAAATTTATATTGATTCTTTTGATGAGGACGAGAGTAAAAGCACGAAGGGTGATAACGTGCACTTGTTTGATCCCTGATTCTTGCTGATAATTGAGATAGGGTGTTCCTTGTATTTAACTGCTGTCTTTCTATTCTTAATTAATGTTTCCCCGTAGCATGTTACCCCCTCCCATACTTAACTGTACATTGTTGTTCTTCTTTTCCGCTGTATATGATTTAACTACACGGGTTTATTTGGTAGTCTGGTCTTAGCCTCGTCACTACTTCGCCGAGGTTAGGCTAGGCACTTACTAGCACATGGGGTCGGTTGTGATGATACTACACTCTGCACTGTGTGCAGATTCCGGAGCAGCAACATTCAGACCTTATCTTGGGTGGTTGCCTTCAGTCCAGTTAGAGATTTCGAGGTAGTCCTGCAGGCGTCTCCCTTTATCCCTTCATCCTGTTTCATATACTTATTTCAGAAACAGTGTATTAGCTATCTTTCAAACCTTGTTTGTAAATTCTAGACTGTCTATAAAGCCTGACACCAATTCTGGGTAGATTTTGCTTAAGATGTTGTATCGTATATTTAATCAAATGTTTTATCGTTTTCTTCCGCTCGCTTTAAATTTCCATTGTTTATAACTGTCGATTCACACTTGTTAAAGAAATTAAAAATGGGAAAATGGTAATTGGTGTAAGTGGTCCGCTTGCCTAGCTTTTACTAGTACGCGCCATCACGACCCCCGAGGGTGAAAAATCCGGGTCGCGACAAAATTTGTTATCATCTTTTATTTTTTGTTTTTAGATCTTTCTAACATTTTTTTTCAATATTTATTTTATTTTATCTTATTTTCTGATGTCATTATTTCTTTTTTTACAAAAAATAATAATTTATTTCACTAAAAAAGGATGAGTTTTAATAAAAATTGTCTACATAAACTTTAATAAATATTTTTAGTCTTTGGTTGAAATTATTTCATATTTTTCTGTTGGCTTTATCTGATCAGCCTAAATAGGTGTTATCGGTATATCATCTATTTATATTAGCTATAAAAAGTAAACAATAAATATGGTCGGAAATCATGTAAATATTCCATAAGATTTCATTTTTTTGAGTTTATCCATGATATAACTTCTATTATAATAATTTTAAAACTCTCTACTAATGTTCAAAAATATCTTATCTTTTTATTATCTTTGAAATAAAAAAAATAAAGAGTTTTTTCGAAATAATTTGTTTACATTTAAAAAAAATCACGTTATATCAATTTTTGTTTTATATATACTCTTTGTTACACTTAAAAACCTCTATAAAAACTATCAATTAGAAACCAATTTCTCTCTTGTTGAGTTTGAAAAAAAAACCTTTCACATAATCTAATGATTCAAAACTAATATTCTTCAACGAAAAAATATTATACCCTTACAATATTGGCCTGACTATAGCTAAATAAAGGGGTTTCATCTTATACCCTTCAATTCCTTGAATGTGCTAAATTGAAATTAATGATAGCAAATGTATAGACAAAATTTTGTTATTTATGTCTATTTATGCAAATTGACTCTTCAAATAAATATTCTTCAAGAAATTTTTTTTTTTAATATTGATTGATTTTGTGATGTTTCTTTCTCCAGTATGTATGTTTACTTTATAATATATGTAAGTGTCACGACCCAAATTCCATTACGAGTCGTGATGGCGCCAGATACTGCTGTCAGGCAAGCCAACCAATACTTAATTAAATTCTCGTTTTAATAATTTTGAAAACTATGATTTTCCTTCAATTTTACCACTAAAAGATAATCGTTTCAAATCAAGTATGAATGTTAAGAAGTTAATACAAGATACCCATAATCATCCTAGAACCCGGTGTCACAAGAGCATGAGCATTTACTAGGGAATGGAATAAAATACAGTAACTGTCCGGAATACAAAGTGGGCAGAAATGAAAAACACAGAAAAATACTCTGAAGGGGACTCTGCCGGGTCGTCTCGATAAATGCAGCTCACCTAAGTCTCTGTATCAACCATGCCGCTATGCCACTAAGCCACTAGCCACATATGAACCTGTGCAACAACAATGCATAGCAAGTGTAGTATGAGTACGAATACAACATATACCCAATGAGTATCCCGTCTAATCTCGAAGAAGTAGAGACGAGAGGTCAACTTCGACACTTACTAATGGTCCAATGATAATATAGCAAAAGTGTGAGGAACTCATGGATTTCATAAAGCAAAATTTAATTCATAAGGCCGGAAAGTAGGTAAAGAACTTCTCAATTAATAAAAGGTTTCGAAGGATTTACTTTTCATTATCTTTATTAATTTATGTCTGCCAAGGAAGGGCAATTATCAACATTTAAAATTCTCTGGCAAGCAATACAAGCATGCGCATATCATGCCAAGGTCATATTGCCCGATCCAACATAAATGTAAAATGTGCAATGCGGAGGGTCGAACGGCATGAACCCTAGATGAATCTATTATCCCGCTCGTGAGTCATACATGCGATGCGGTCAAATTTAAATAAACAATCACCTTGCTCGCGAATCATACATGTGATGCACGTACACATAGACTTACATGCTCAAACAACCAATTAAGAATTTATCGGGGAAAGTTTATCCAAATAAAACCAATTCTCTTTTAGCGATTTAAGAAAATGAAGTTTAATCTTTTTTTTAAAAATTCATTTACCGATTTGATAGGATTTAAGCAATTCAACTGCCAACAAAATTACAGATATTCCTAGTATAGCATGCTTTTGGGTTCTAGACTACCCAGACTTATATATAATAGTAGCAACGCACAGACTCTCGTCACCTCGTGCGTGCGTAGCCCCCCACAAATAGAAGCACATAACCAATTATTACACCCATGGGGACAATTCTCTCTTAAAAAGTTAGAAAGGAGACTCACTTCGCTCCAAAGATCCACAACCGGCATTCCACGCCCTTCCGGAGACTCGAATCGATGCTAAATGCTCCAAACTAACCAACAATTATGCAAATCCATTAGTATATGCTCAATTACTCATTCCAATCAAATTTATAAAAATTCCCAATCCCGATCGAAAAGTTGACAAAATTTCCATCGGGCCCACATGCCCGGATTTTAAAATTTCTCAAAGATAAAGTTTACCCATGAACTCACGAACTGAAATATATGATTTTCTCCTAATATCATACCCAAAATAGTGGTCAAAATCCAAGAATATCAATTTTCTAGGTTTTCCCTTAACCCCAAGTTTCTACCAATTTTCTTGCTCAAATCCCTAACAAAACCATGTATTTAACTCACAAGGGGTGAAATTAACTTACCTCATGTTTGATGATAAAATCCCTCTCTCGAAGCTCTCCAAAAATCGCCCAAACAAGAGTAAAATTATAACGACCCGACCAGTCGTTTTGAGCTCTAATGTGTCGTTCAGCAGTTTGAGGCCATGAGCAGCTTCACTTCAGGTATTATGACTTGTGCGCACGGTCGAAATTGATTTTTGGGAAGTTCGGAGTTGATTTGGAATGTGAATTCTCATTTCAGATGTTTTAAGTTGAAACAATTAGCTAATATTGGATTTTTGAGTAAATGACCCCGAAATTGGGATTCAAAGGTTTCAGCAGGTTCCTATGATGATTCGGACTTCAGCGTATGCCCGGATCGGGTTTTGTATGACCCGGGAGCGATTTGGCGCCTATTGTGGAAGTTAGCATTTTGGAAGAATTTCATAAGTTTGGGTTGAAGTGCATTTCGGTGTAATCGATGTCCGTTTGGGATTTCGAGTATGGGAGTAGCTCCATATGATGATTCTGGAGTTGGGAGCGCGATCGGAAGTGAATTCGGAGGTCCGCGGGTCATTTTTGAGACATTTGGCTAAAGATAGAAATTTTAAGGTTCTTGAGAAGTTTGACCGAAAGTGGACCTTTTTGATATCGGTGTCGAAATTCGATTCCGAAAGTTGGAGTAGGTTTGTAATGTCGAATATGACTTGTGTACAAAATTTGAAGTCAATCGGATGTGATTTGATAGGTTTAAATATTGAAAGTATATGTTTGAAATTCTAAAGTTCATAAAGCTTGGATTGGTGGTCGATTCGTGGTTTTAGCATGGTTTGATATGATTTGAGGCCTCGAGCAAGTCCATAATGTGTTTTGGACTGGTTGGTATGATTGGTTGGGGTCTTGGGGGCCTCAAGTGGATTCCGTGTGGTTAACGGAACGAAAATGGAATTTGGAGAAGTGTTGAAGCATCTGCTTCTTTCATAACCGCGCCTATGGTTGGTCAACCGTAGGTGAGAGACCGCAGAAGCAGTCGTAGCCTCGTAGATGTTGCCCAGAGCTGGCCAGGCCAAACCGCAGAAGCGGCTCCTTAGCAGCAGAAGTGGCTTCATGACCGCAGAAGTGGTCCCAGCCCTTTTAGCCAATTCCGCAAATGCGGTCCCCTAACCGCAGATGCGGAAACTGCTGAAGCAGTCAACTTCATTTAAGTCGAGCCAACCAATTTTGACCATTTGGCACTCGGGTATTGAGAGATTTTGGAGCTTTTGAGAAGGGATTTCCACATAGCATCGTGAGGTAAGTTCATCCCCCTTATCTCTAAGTTTGACACTCGAGTTTTTGGTAGATTAACTCCTAAAGATTTGGAGAAATCAAGGGGTTAGAGCTAGACATAGGGTTTTAATAAAACTTAGATTTTACCACGAAATTGGTTATAAAATAGATTAGAAATCATATATTATTGATCCTTAGGAACCTTGCGATTAGGGTTGGGAAATTGGTTTAAAAATTATAATATGAATTTTTGAGCATTTATTGGCTAGTTATTACCTTATTTGAATAGTTTTGGATTGTTCGGCTCCAAATTGGAGGTTTGAGCGCGTTCTTTAGTCGGAATATAGGCTTCAGAGCGAGGTGAGTCTTCTTTCTAACCTTGTAAGAGGGAATTGTCCCCATAGGTGATATAATTGGTTATGTGCTCCTATTTGTGGGGGCTACGTACGCACGAGATGACGAGAGTCCATGCGTAGCTACTATTATGTTTAAGTCCAGGTAGTCTAGGACCCAAAAACATGTTATACTTGGAGTATTTGTAATCTTATTGACAACTGAATTGCTTAAATCACATCGAATTAGTAAACAAATTTCTAAAAGGATTTAAACTTCATTTTCTTAAATTGTTAAAAGAGAATTGTCTTTTCTTTGGATAATTGTTCCATGTTGATTTCTTGATTGACTGTCTGTGTGTGTTTATCTTTGGAACTGATCGAACGCCTTGGTAGATTAAATAGATGCATATATGGTTCGTGTTGTTCGACCCTCGGCAGTGCACCATTTAAATATTGTTGGATCGGGTTGTACGACCTCGACATGATATGCACATGCTTGTATTGCTTGCCTGAGAATGTTATGTGATAATATTTGTCTTCCCTGGCTCGACATAGTTGATAAGCATAATGAAAAGTAAATCTTGGAAATCCGTATTTATTTGAGAAGTTGTTTACCTGCTATCTGGTTTTACGAGTTTATAATTCCTTTATAAAAATCCATGATTTCCTCACATTTTCACTATATTATTATTGGACCACTAGTAAATGTCAAAGTCGACCTATCGTCTCTACTTCTTCGAGATTAGACGGGATACTCATTGAGTACACGTTGTTTTTGTAGACATACTACACTTGCTGTGCATTTTTGTAGCACAGGCACATGCAACTCTAGTGGCCTAGTAGGCATAGCGACATAGTTGATACGGAGACTAAGGTGAGCTGCACTTCCCGAGATGACCCACAACCAGCAGTGTCTTTTTCAAATTACCGTATTTACTTTCTGTCCAATACTATATTTCGTACGGTTATTGTACTACATTATTTACTATAAATTGCTCATGTACTTATGACACCGGGTTCTGGGATGATCACGGGATTTTTCAGTAGTTAAATTTTGTAAAGACATCCTCATTTATCTAGTAGAGTTTATTATTTATTATTTATTTGTTTAAAGGAAATGATTTCAAAATAATTAAAATGAGAAATTTCTAGTAAATTGTGGTTGTCTTGCTTGGGAGTGGTGTCCGGTTCCATCACGACCCTTAGTGGATTTTGGATCGTGACAACATGGTATCAGAGAACTCGATTCCCTTAGGTCTCACGAGTCATGATCAAGTCTAGTAGAGTCTCGCGAATCAGTACGGAGACGTCTGTACTTATCTTCGGGAGACTACAACGCTGTTAGGAGTACTTCTCTTCTTGATTCCTCATCGTGCGATTTGATTCATTGAGGCTTATGCCTTGTTTCCTTCCTACTCAATATTACGTGACGCGAACCGCTTGTTATAAATCGAGAATTGAAGAATTTTAATGGTACAACGAATGTGGTACGAGATGTTTCTCCCTGAATAGTTGATTAGGCTATTGTCGTTGCCTTGTGGAAGGATATCTCGTCATTTTGGCTCAGTAACAGTATTCCTGAGAGCTTTGAGGCTATTCACAGATTGCTATGATGCTCACGATTGGTTATTTCATAGTATTGAATTGATGGTAGGATATTTGCCTATGTGTTGGGGCGGTGAATGATTTGAAACGAAGCCTACTCAGTGCATGATTCAGAGATTAGATATCTCATTTCGGGCAGAGGAAAAGCAATTGGCCTATGAATGTCCAAATTTGGGGTGATGGAGTAACGAGACTTGGTAATTTCGAGCGTGTTAGAATTTTTATCTACGATGTAGTGTTGTCGTCCTCGATTGTATATGTTATGTTTGCCGGTGTTATGGTCTTCTGCAATTCGCCCTTGGGGAAGGATATTGTGAAATAATAATGGAGAAACGACTATTGGATATCGCGGGGTGCGGTGGTTCAGGATTGAACCAGTGTTTCTAATGCTGACGGCTCGAGAAAGATGATCTCCAGAAAGGTTTAAAGTTAGTAGCGATTTGTGGGTTCAAGTTCTACGAAGATAGATTTTGTTGAGGCAACATCTGAGCAGCAAAGGATGAGGAAGAACATGTGGGGAGTGTTAGGCGGTGGTTAAAATTTCTAAAACGCCAGGTATAAGAAGCAAAGGTCGAGTTGTCGATTAAAGGGGTGAGATCCGCCAAAGTGGGAGAGTGGCAGAGTTGCATAGGGGCTTGGTGGTAGGATGACCGCACACTTTAAGAAGAGTTTGGAATGATTTGGGAATTTTAGAGATTGAAGATTGGGGCCTACGAATTTAATTGGGAGTGTGGGATATTATGCAGCAAGAGATTTGATATAACGGAAGGGATCTGCTTGAAATGAAGAAGGATACAACATAACATTGAATTGAAAGGATGCTGCCGCATATTTAATTAATGTCCAGGAGGGGTGAATAGACTTGTGCAACTAGAGAGTGAGCTCAGAATTAGGATGGGTTATTTATGTCGTAGTGATTGTACCCCGTGCAGCAACATTGGAAGATGTCGGGAAGTGATTTCCATGGGTGTGTTATTCCCTGTGAGTAGGTTAGCGGTCACGTGGTTGGCAAAGCTTCTACGAAGGATTTTACTGGCCATTCGGGTAAGAGGTCGAATATGTGCATGTTGATGGAAATTTAGGGTGTTCATGAAGGGCTAATGGAAGGATTTCAAGGAATCTAGCAGTTTAATTGCGCGAGGTCATGTCACTAAGAGATAAAGAATCTTGGTGAATTCCAGAGGTGTGTAATAGTGGCTTCAAGCTAAGTGGGAGTGTCCCACTGTCTACGGTTGGATTGCATGGTCTTCTATTTGTAAGGTTTAGGATTACCAACATATTGGTGAGTTATTTCAGCTAAGGGAAAGAACATAAGTATTAATTTGAGTGAAGGAATTGTTAAAGGTGTGCTATAGTTGGCCTTATTGGCTCATGTTCGGGCTTTGGGAAGATTTGGGATTTATGCTTCATACAGAGCTGATTTACAAGGGAAGTGATTCAGTCAGGTGCTTCGTGGAGATGGGTGTTCATGTGAATAACGGTCTTAGGGGATTCAAAGGTTAAAGTGTGGTGCCTAAGGATTTCGAGTCCATAAGTATGGTTAAGAATCAAGCTTTTGTAAAAGATTATGATAAGAGGCTTGGAATGTTCTATGATATTTTCAACTTGCAGTGTGGCATTGGGAGGAAATGAGAAAAAGACTTCGGATTCGTAGAGGAATTATCAAAACGGTTGTATCAGTTAAAGATGCGAATGTGCATGCAAGGAGGGTATGAAACGGTTCATGGGTTTGGAGATAATATGGTCTCGTGGAATGGGGTTACTCAAGATGAGTGCAGATTTAGGTTGGTGATGTAAGGAATGAAGCTATTATTATCTCTAAGGCAAATTAAGGAAGAATTAGAAGAAGTTAGATTGATTAGCCATGGTTGAATTGGCATAATGGTGTCGGTGATCAGTTCCTTCAGCGTGATTAAGTTATGCATGTGATTTGTGGCGGTACATGCGAGGTTTGACGGCCGCCATAATTGATTTTATTTGGAAGTATTCAAGTATTATGGCCTTGTTATGTGTAGGCGGATCCCGGAAGGGTCATGGTGGTTTAGACCACTACTTGAGGATTTGAATGTTCTACGGTTATGCGAATTCACTCGCGTGTAGCTATGGTTCTCTTGGAATGAGTTAGGTAAAAAGTTTCTATGTGATGAAGTTTTTACCCTAATAGTGGTTCAGGAGTTATGATGAAATTCTTGTATTATCGCATATTGGCTTGTTAGGTGCAGTGAGCGGTATGAAATTTGAAAGTGAGGATCAAGTTTGCGGTTCTGTATTTGACAAGGATGTCACGAGCTCGGATGAGCAAGAAGGGGGTTTGGATATTTGGAGTAAGCTGTTATTGTCTTCAGCATTACCTAAGATCGGTATTTTGTGTCGGAGGCTTACATTTTGGTTACGGATTCTTGATATGCTTTACAATATTAGTGTGACCGGTGGTATAGATGTGCAAACTCTTTATCTAGTGCGGAAGGTCGTGGGAGCGTATCTCATGGGAAGATTGTATAAGTGTGACATGTAGTCACTTGATTGATTAAATATTTAAACCAAGTACGAAAATATGACTAATTTGAGAATTTATGCCTAGAGGACACTCGACTTATTGGGTTATGGATTGTGGAGGATTGCCCCGGTTATGATGGTAGTTCGCATGTGTTATGAGAAAAAGGGAGTTATTATGAACCTTCGAAAGGTTATTAGACTAGTTCAGTTTGATCAGAATCAACTTGAGGTCTGTGGATGGATTTAAATGTGAATATGGGATATATATCAGGCCAGATGTGCTCATTTCAGAAATGCGCTCCTTTGGACAAGTAGTCGGGGTACTATTTCGTCGTCAGCTATTTCATGAAATGATATATGGCGCTGTATGAGTTGTAAGACGGCTTGGTGAATTTCTTATGTGTTGAGGTTCCGCGTAGAGATGATGTTATAGGAGCAGGATGTGTCTCGAGATTTAGATCGTATATGGCACCTCAATTGTTCTTGAGTTTTGTAGCCTATGGCACTATATGTCTCCCCAGTGATGGTATTATGCAATTAGCATGCTTGTGATCGATATTCGGTATTTTGTTGTAATGAGCAATTTAGATCGATGTATATCTCCTTATGTGAATTCTATGTGTTGATCGGGTGTGGCGCTGCCATGGGTATGTTATTTGGATCGGGTTGCATGCCGCAATAGTGTGATGTTGAGTACAGTTTTCTATATGCTATTTTTGTATGCCTTGTTTCCCATTTTCTTAAGGAAAGTCCATATTAGTACGTGAGTTGAGTAGGTCCTTCCAGATTTCGTTTTCCTTTTGTCATGTTCGAGTTCATAGCCTATTGACATATTGTGGCATCATATGAGACTTTTGATCATGTCCGGAGTGGCTTATTGCCTGAGTAGTTCGTACTGGGTGAGACGAGATCATTGGATTTAGGATCAGTGAAATCTGACTATATGAAGTATATTAAATAGCTAAGACCATTATTTGGTTCAGAATGAGGTGATGGTTCTTGTCAGGAGTATAGACCTAATGATTTGTTGATTCGGCAGTTGGTTATGAATTTATACACATCTCTTCCATCGTGGCGGTATTGTAAGAGTTAGAGAAAGACCTATGTATGTCATGAGGTGCAATGGGAGCATCAGGTTCGTGGAATTTCGATTATTATGCTTAGAGAATGTTATTGTGGTTCTGTGAATAAAGCAGTACAAGGTGTGAATCCAGCAAAGGTATGCAGTCATATTCTGGTACATCGTGCGTGATTTATACAGTTAGCGTATGCTGGAAATAAGCCTGGCAGAGAATTCTGGATTTTGGAATTGGGCTCTAAGGCTTATTTGCCTAAGTGAAAAAGGGTATCTTCGGATTGATCGAGCTAGGGTGCCTAGCTAAGTTGTGGTAGCACGAGTAGGTGCTCGAGGTGTTACGCAGTGATTTCGGGCAACCCCAATGTAGTTCTTAGCACGTTTGAGGACGAACGTATGTTTAAGTATGAAAGAATGTAACGACCCGACCGGTCATTTTGAGCTCTAGTGCGTCGTTCAGCAGTTTGAAGCCATAAGCAGCTTCACTTCAGGTATTGTGACTTGTGCGCACGGTCAGAATTGATTTCTGGGAAGTTCGGAGTTGATTTGGAAAGATAATTCTCATTTTCGAAGCTTTAAGTTGAAAGACTTAGCCAAGATTGGATTTTTGAGTAAACAACCTCTACATTGGTATTTGAAGGTTCCAGCAGGTTCGTATGATGATTTCGGACTCCGGCGTATGTCCGGATCGAGTTTTGGATGACCCAAGAGTGATTTGGCGATTATTGTGGAAGTTAGCATTTTGGAAGAATTTCATAAGTTTGGGTTGAAGTGCATTTCGATGTAATAGATGACCATTTGGGATTCTGAGTCTGGGAGTAGCTCCGTATGGTGATTCTGGAGTTGGGAGCGCGATCAGAAGTGAATTCAAAGGTCCGTGGGTCATTTTGGAGTCATTTGGCTAAAGATAGAAATTTGAAGGTTCTTGAGAAGTTTGACCGGAAGTGGACTTTTTAGTATCGCGGTCGGAATCCATTTTCGAAAGCTTGAGTAGGTCCGTAATGTCGAATATGACTTGTGCGCAAAATTTGAAGTCAATCGGACGTGATTTGATAGGTTTAAACATCGAAAGTAGAAGTTTGAAATTCTAAAGTTCATAAAGCTTAGATTGGAGGTCGATTCATATTTTTAGCGTGGTTTGATATGATTTGATGCCTCGAGCAATCAATAATGTGTTTTGGGACTGGTCGGTATGATTGGTTGGGGTCCCGGGGGCCTCGGGTGGATTCTGGGTGGTTAATGGAGAGAAAATGGAATTTGGAGAAGTGCTGAAGCATCTGCTTCTATCATAACAGCACTTGGGGTTGGTCGACCACAGGTGCGAGACCGCAGAAGCGGTCGTAGCCTCGCAGATGTGGCCCAGAGATGGCCAGGCCAAACCATAGAAGCTGCTCCTTAGCTGCAGAAGTGGCTTCGCAGATGCGTCTTCAAGACCGCAGAAGCGGTCCCAACCATTTTAGCCAATTCCGTAGATGCGGCCTCCCTTCACAGTTGCGGTCCCCTAACCGCAGATGCGGAAACTGCAGAAGTAGTCAGCTTCATTTAAGTCGAACCCCAGCTATTTTTGACCATTTGGCACTCGGGTATTGAGCGATTTTGGAGCTCTTGAGAAAGTATTTCACATAGCATTGTGAGGTAAGTTCATCCCCCTTATCTCTAAGTTTAACACTCGAGTTTTGCTAGATTAACAACTAAAGATTTGGAGAAATCAAGGGGTTAGAGCTAGACCTAGGGTTTTAATAAAACTTAGATTTTACCACAAAATTTGTTATGAAATGGATTAGAAATCATATATTATTGATCCTTGGGTTATAGAGAACAACTTCCTTGGAAAAATTTCGGAATCCGGGCACGTGGGCCCGGGGATGAACTTTAGGAACCTTGCATTTAGGGTTGGGAAATTGGTTTAATAATTACACTATGAACTTTTGAGCATGTATTGACTAGTTCTTACCCTATTTGAATAGTTTTGGATCACTCGGCTCCAAATTCGAGGTTTGAGCGCGTTCTTGAGTCGGAATATAGGCTTCAGAGCGAAGTGAGTCTCCTTTCTAAACTTGTAAGAGGGAATTGTCCACATAGGTGATAATAATTGGTTATGTACTCCTATTTGTGGGGGCTACGTATGCACGAGGTGACGAGAGTCCATGCGTAGCTACTATTATGTTTAATTCCGTGTAGTCTAGGACCCAAAAGCATGCTATACTTGGACTATTTGTAATCTTAATGACAGCTGAATTGCTTAAATCACATCGAATTAGTAAATGAATTTCTAAAAGAATTTAAACTTCATTTTCTTAAATTGTTAAAAGAGAATTGGCTTTTCTTTGGATAATTGTTCCATGTTGACTTCTTGATTGACTGTTTGTGTATGTTTACCTTTGGAACAGGCCGAATGCCTCGGTAGATTAAATAGATGCATCTATTGTTCGTGCCGTTCGACCCTCGGCAGTGCACAGTATAAATATTGTTGGATTGCGCTGTACGACCTCGGCATGATATGCGCATACTTGTATTACTTGCCTGAGAATGTTATGTGATAATATTTGCCTTCCTTGGCCAGACATAGTTGATAAGCATAATGAAAAGTAAACCTTGGAAATCCGTATTTATTTGAGATGTTGTTTACCTGCTATCTAGTTTTACGAGTTTATAATTGCTTTATAAAAATCCATGATTTCCTCACATTTTCACTATATTATTATTGGACCACTAGGAAATGTCAAAGTCGACCTCTCGTCTCTACTTCTTCGAAATTAGACGGGTTACCCATTAGGTACACGTTGTTTTCGTACTCATACTACACTTGCTATGCATTTTTGTTGCACACGCACATGCATCTCTAGTGGCCTAGTGGGCGTAGCGGCACGATTGATACAGATACCTAGCTGAGTTGCACTTCTTGAGACGACCCGCAGCCAGTAGTGTCTCTTTCAAATTACTGTATTTACTTTCTGTCCAATATTGTATTTTGGACGGTTGTTGTACTACATTATTTCCTAGAAATTGCTCAAATACTTGTGAAATCGGGTTCTGGGATGATCACGGGATTTTTCAGTAGTTAAATTTTGTAAAGACATCCTCATTTATCCAACGAAGTTTATTATTTATTATTTATTTGTTTAAAGGAAATGATTTCAAAATAATTAAAATGAGAAATTGCTAGTAAATTGTGGTTGGCTTGCCAGACAGTGGTGTCCAGCGCCATCACGACCCTTAGTGGATTTTGGGTCGTGACAAAAATGGAGGAAAATGGCCAAGACACGCGATTTTTAAAGAACCTTACTGCTTCCAGCAATTCCGCACCTGCGGTCACACGACTGCTTCTGCAGTTTCACAGGTGCGGCCCCTCTACCACTCCTGCGGTTTCTCTCTGGGCTCCCCTTTGCACTTCTACGCCTCGATTCCCGTAGCTGCGGTCACGCCTCTACGGTGAGATGACTGCATCTGCGGTCCTTATACTTCCATCCAAAAATTGCATATACGGCTCTCCTAGCCACTTATGCGGCTCCGCACCTGCAGCCCAAGCCTCGCAGGTGCGGTTACACCAAAAGACAGCTGCTACACTTCCTCTTCCAATTTGAAAAATTGATCTGTTAATCATTCGGAATCCACCCGAGGCTTCCGGAACCCCAACCAATCATGCCAACCAGTCCTAAAATACATTATGGACTTTCTCGAAGCCTCAAATCATACCAAACAATGCTAAAATCATGAATCGACCCCCAATCTAAGCTTAAGGAACTTTAGAATTTCAAACTTCTACATTCAATGACGAAACTTATCAAATCATGTCCGATTGACCTCAAATTTTGCACACAAGTCATATTTGGCATTACGGACCTACTCCAACTTCCGAAATTGGATTCCGACCCCGATATCAAAAAGTCCACTTCTGGTCAAACTTCTCAAAAACCTTCAAATTTCTATATTTAGCCAAATGACACCAAAATGACCTACGGACTTCCGAATTCACTTCCGATCGCGCCCCCAATACCAAAATCACCATACGAAGCTATTCCCGAACTCGTAATCTCAAACGGACATTGATAACCCTGAAATTCACTTCAATCCAAACTTATGAGATGCTTCCAAAAATGCTAATTTCCACAATAGGCAGCGAAACGTTCCCGGGTCTTGCAAAACCCAGTCCGGACATACGCCCAAGTCCGAAATCATCATATGAATCAGCTGGAACCTTCAAATCCCGATTCCGAGGTCGTTTACTCAAAAATCCAACCTTAGTCAATTCTTTCAACTTAAAGCATTCGAAATGAGAATTCTCTTTCTAAATCAACTCTGAACTTCCCGCAATTCAATTCCGACCGTGCGCACAAGTCATAGTACCTGAAGTGAAGCTGCTCATGGCCTCAAACTGCTGAACGACGTGCTAGAGCTCAAAACAACCGGTCGGGTCATTACATTCTCTCCCACTTAAACATACGTTCGTCCTCGAACATGCTAAGAACTACGCTGGGGTTGCCCAAAATCATTGTTTAACACCTCGAGCACCTACCAGTGCTACCACAACTCAGCTGGGCAACCTAGCTCGATCAATCTTAAGATACCCTTTATCACTTAGGCAAATAAGCCTTAGAGCCCAATTCCAACATCTGAAATTCACTACAAGGCCTGTTCCAACATACGCTCACCGAATCAATAACTACACGCAGCACCAAAACATGACTGCATACCTTAGCTGAATTCACACCTTGCACCATTTTACTCACAGGACCACAATAACATTCTCTGATCAAATTATTTGAAATTCCATGAATCTGATGCTCCTATTGCACCTCATGACATTCAAAGGTCTTGCTCTAACTCTTACAATACTGCCGCGATGGAAGAGATGTGTAGAAATTCATAACCAATTGCTAAATCTACAAATCATTGGGTCTATACTCCTAACAAGAACCATCATCTCATTCTGAACAAAATAATGGTCTTAGCTCCTTAATATACTTCATATAATCAGATTGCACTAATCCTAAATCCAATGATCTCGTCTCACCCAGCACGAAATGCTCTGGAAATAAGCCACCCCGTCGTGACCAAAAGTCTTATATAATGCCACAATGTGCCAATGGGCTACCAGCTCGAACGCGATACAAAAGGAAAGTGAACTCTGAAAAGGAAATCCAATTACCCCGGTCGCAACTAATACATGCGGCGTGGTCAACATAATTAAACAAACACCCCGCTCGCGAATCATACATGCGACACGGGCACACAACTAATAAGAGTTTTCCTCAGAAAGATAGGAATCAAAACACATAAAAATAGATATAGAAATCTGTACTCAATATCACACTGTTGCGGCGTGCAACCCGATCCAAACAACATACCCATGGCGGCGTACCACCCAGTCCACCCATAAAATTCACATAATGAGATACATACCGAGCCAGATTGCTCATTACAACAAAATACTGAATGTCGGTCACAAGCACGCTAAGTGCATTATACCATCCATAAGGAGACATATAGCGCTATAAGCTAAAAACTCAAGCACAACTGAGGTGTGATATACGATCTAAATCTCAAGAGCCATTCTGCTCATATAACATTATCTCTACGCGGAACCTCAACACATAAGAAATTCACCAAGCTGTCTCACAACTTCACACGTCACAATATTTACATGAAATAGCTGACGACAAAATAACACCCAGACTACTCATCCATAAGGAGCGCATTGCTGAAATGAATACATCTGGCCTGATATAAAACCCATATTCACATTTAAATGCATCCACAAACCTCAAGTTGATTCTGATCACGCTGAACTAAGCTAATAACCTTTCAAAGGTCCATAATAACTACCCTTTTCTCATAACACACAAGAACAACCATCATAACCGGAGTAATCCTCCACAGTCCACAACCCAATAAACCGAGTGCCCTTCAGGAATCAGTTCTCAGTTTAACGACATCACCACAATCTTTATACTTGGTTTAACTCTTCAATCAATCAAGTGACTACATGCCACACTTATACAACCTTCCCGTGGGGCACGCTCCCACAACCTTCCGTAACAGATAACAGGCTTGTGCATCCAAACCAATGGCTGCCCTAACGCTGAAGAGCGATCAATAATCCTTAACCAGGATGCAAAGCCTCTTTCACAAAACACCGATCTCCGGTGACGCTGAGGACATTACTAGCTTACTTTGAACATCCCAACTCCTTTCCTGCTCATCCAAGCTCGTGACATCCTTGTCAACACTGAACTACAACCTTGATCCTCACTTCAAATTCCATACCACTCACTGCACCCAACATGCCAATATACGATAGAACACGATTTTTCATCATAACTTCGGAACCACTAATAAATTAACACTACATCATATAAAAACTTTTTACTTAACTCATTTCAGGAGAACCATCACAACACGCAGGTGAATTCTCATAACCGTAGAATATGCAAATCTCCAAGTAGTGGTCTAAACCACCCTAACCCCTCCGGGATCCTCCTATACATAACAATGCTATAACACTCGAATACTTCCAAATAAAATCAATTACGGCGGCCGTCAAGCCTCACACGTACAGCCACAAATCACATGCATAACTTAATCACGCTGAAGAAACTGATCACCACTACCATTATGCTAATTCAACCATAGCCAACAAATCTAACTTCTTCTAATTCATCCTTAACTTGCTTAGAGATAATAATAGCTCCATTCCTTACATTACCAATCCAAATCTGCACTCATCTTGAGTAACTCCATTCCACGAGGCCACATTGTCTCCAAACCCATGAACCATCTCATAACTTCCTTGTGCACATATTCACATCCTCAACTGGTATACCCATTCTGATAATCCCTCTACGAATCCGAAGTCTTTTCTCATTTTCCTCCCAAATGTCACACTACAAGTGAAAACATCATAGAACGTTCTGGGCCTCTTATCATAAGTTTCTACAAAAGCTTGCTTCTTAACTGTACCTATAGGCTCGCAATCATTAGGCACCACACTTTACCCCTTTGAATCCACTAGGACCGTTGTTGAGAGCCACCCGCTCTGACTTGGCCCCGAATATAATCAACTCCCTGAATCTTTTAGCACATCAATACCCTCTCGACGAAGCACCCGGCATAATCACTTCCCTTGAATCCTGCATCTATAAAAGGCATAAATCCAGAATCCTTCCCCGCGTCTGAACATGAGCCAATAAGGCCAACCATAGAACACCTTTAACAATTCATTTGCTCAAATCTCCTCTTATGTTACTCTCTCTTAGCTAAAATAACCCACTAATATGCTAATAACCAGAAATGTCACAAATGGACGACCATGAAATCCAACCATAGGCGTTGGGACACTCCCACATAGCTTGAATCCACTATCACACAACTCTGGAATTCTGTAGGATTCATTATCTCTTATTGACATAACCTTGCGCAATCAACCGCCAAAATTCAAGGAATCTTTCTATAAAACCCCTTTTTATACTCTGAATCATCAACCACATTCGCACGACCAATTTTTTTGCTGTATAACCAATAGAATTCTTTGCAGAATCTTCGCCAACCATGCGATCGCCAATCTGCTCACTAGAGATACCGCACCTATGGAATTTACTTGCCGACATCTTCCAATGTTGCTACACGAGATACAATCACTACGACATCCATAATCCATCCTGAGTCTGAGCTCACTCTCTAGCTACACACCCTTCGTGGTCATCAATTAAATGTGCGGCAACATCTATCCAATTCAAAGTTATGTTGTATCCTTCTTCATTTTGAGCAGCTCCTTTCCGTTATATTAAATCTCCTGTCGCATAATAGCCCATACTTCAATTTAAATTCGTAGACCCCGATCACCAATCAGTAAAATTCCCAAATCATTCAAAACTCTCCTTAAGGTGCGTAGTCATCCTACCGCAATGTCCATATGCAACTCCGCAACTCTCCCACTTTAGCGGAAATCACCCCTTTAATCGACTACTCGACCTTTGCTTCCTATACCTGGCATTCTAGAAGTTTTGAGCACTGCCTGACACTCCCCACATGTCCTTCCTCATCCTTTGATGCTTAGTTGTTACATTAAATAAAATCCATCTTCGTAGCGCTTGAACCAATGAACTGCTACCAACTTTAAATCTCCCCGAGGTCATGTTTCTTGGGCCATCAACACTAGATATACTGATTCAATCCTGAACCACCGCACATCGCAATCTCTGATAGTCGCCTCTACATTATTATTTTACAATATCCTGCCCCAAAGGCAAATTGAAGAAAACCATAACACCGGCGAACTAAAATATTCAATCGAGGACGACGATACCACGTCACAGATGAAATTTCCACCATGCTCAAAAATACCAAGTCTCATTACTCCATCAAACCAAACTTGATCATTTATACCCCGATTGCCTCTCTTCCGCCGGGAAATAAAATTCTGAATCTCTGAATCTTGCATTGAGTAGACATCCTTCCAAGTCATTCATTGCTTAAATGTATAGATAAACACTCTACCATTATATCAATATTTTCCGATAACAATGCACGAATCGCCATAACAATTAATGGCAAATCTTAAAACCTTAGGTAATACTGAAACTAAGCTAAAACGACAGAACGACCTTCCGCAAGGCAACGACAATAGCGCGATCAAATACGCAAGGAGGAACATCCCGCACCACATCTATAGTACCATTACATTTTCTCAGTCCCCGATTTTTAATAAGCGCTTCACATCACATAAGTTTGAGTAGGAAAGAATCAAAGGCATAAGCCTCAAAGGAATCAAACCGCGCGATGAGGAATCAAGAAGGGAGGTGCTTCTAACAGTCCTACAGCCTCTCAAAGATAAGTACAAACGTTTCCGTACCGATCTGAGAGACTCTACTAGACTTGCTCATGACTTGTGAGACTTAAGGGAACCTAGTGCTCTGATACCATGTTGTCACGACACAAATTCAACAATGGGTCATGCTGGCGCCGAACACCGCTGTCAGGCAAGCCAACCAAAATACTTAATTAAATTCTCGTTATAATAATTTTGAAAACTATGATTTTCCTTCAATTTTATAAGTAAAAGATAATCATTTCAAAACAAGTATGAATGTTAAGAAGTTAATACAAGATACCCCATAATCATCCCAAAACCCGGTGTGACAAGTGCATGAGCATTTACTAGGGAATGGAATAAAATACAGTAACTGTCCGGAATACAAAGTGGACACAAATGAAAAACACAGAAAAATACTTTGAAGGGGACTCTGCTGGATGTGGGTCATTTCGATAAATGCAGCTCACCTATGTCTCCATATCAACCATGGCGCTATGCCACTAAACCACTAGACACATATGAACCTGTGCAACAAAAATGCACAACAAGTGTAGTATGAGTATGAAAACAACGTGTGCCCAATGAGTATCCCATCTAATCTCGAAGAAGTAGAGACGAGAGGTCGACTTTGACATTTAATAATAGTCCAATGATAATATAGTAAAAGTGTGAGTAACTCATGGATTTCATAAAGCAAAATTTAACTCGTAAGGCCGGAGAGCAGGTAAACAACTTCTCAATTAATAAAGGATTTCCAAGGATTTACTTTTCATTATCTTTATTAATTTATCTCTTGCCAGGAAGGGCAATTATCAACATTTAAAATTCTCAGGCAAGCAATACAAGCATGCGCATATCATGTCGAGGTCGTACAGCCCGATCTAACATAAATGTAAAATGTGCATTGCCAAGGGTCGAACGACAAGAAACATAGATGCATCTATTACCCCGATCGTGAATCATACATGCGACACTGTCAAATTTAAATAAACAATCACCATGCTCGCGAATCATACATGCGACGCAAGTACACATAGACATACATGCTCAAACAACAAATTAAGAATTTATCGGAGAACGTTTATCCAAATAAAAGCCAATTCTCTTTTAGCATTTTAAGAAAATGAAGTTTAATCTTTTTTTTTTAAATTCATTTACCGATTCGATAGGATTTAATCAATTCAACTGCCAACAAGATTACAGATATTCCAAGTATAGCATACTTTTGGGTCCTAGACTACCTGGACTTACATATAATAGTAGCTGTGCACAGACTCTCATCACCTCGTGCATACGTAGCCCCCCCACAAATAGAAGCACTTAACTAATTATTTCACCTATGGGGACAATTCCCTTTTACAAGTTAGAAAGGAGACTCACCTCGCTCCAAAGATCCACAACCAGCATTCCACGACCTTTCGGAGACTTGAATCGATGCTAAATGCTCCAAAACTAGCCAACAGATATGCAAATCCATTATTATATTCTCAATTACTCATTACAATCTAATTTATAAAAAATCCTAATCCCGATCGAAAGGTTGCCAAGATTGCCCTCGGGCCCACATGCCCGAATTCCGAAATTTCTCGAAGATAAAGTTTACCCATGAACTCACGAACTCAAATATATGATTTTCTCCTAATTTCATACCCAAAATCATGGACAAAATCCAAGAATATCAATTTTCTAGGTTTTCCCTCAACCCCAAGTTTCTACCAATTTCATGCTAAAATACCTAACAAAACCATGTATTTAACTTACAAGGGGTGAAATTAAATTACCTAATGTTTGATGACGAAATCCCTCTCTCCAATCTCTCCAAAAATTTCCCAAACAAGATTAAATGGAGGAAAATGGTCAAGACACCCGATTTTTTAAAGAACATTACTGCTTCCAGCAATTTCGCACCTGCGGTCACATGACCGCTTCTGCGGTTCCGCAGGTGCAGCCCCTCTACCGCACCTACGGTTTCTCTCCGGGCTCCCCTTTCCACTTCTGTGCCTCGACTCCCGCAGGTGTAGTACCTCTTCTGCGGCGAGATGACTGCATTTGTGGCCCTTACACTTCCAACCCAAAATCGCATCTGCGGCTCTCCTAGTCGCTTCTGCGGCTCCGCACCTGCGGCCCAGGCCTTGCAGGTGCGGCTACACCAGAAGACAACTGTTGCACTTCCTCTTCCAATTTCCAAAATTGATCTGTTAACCATCCGGATTCCACGCGAGGCCCTCGGATTGTCACGACCCGGATTTTCTACCCTCGGGAGTCGTGATGGCGCCTACTAATGTGAGCTAGGCAAGCCAGCTGTTTGAATAAATTACCTTTTTACCCATGTTATATTCTTTAACAATTATAAAGAAATAACGTGTAGACAGCGGAAATTACACTAAGCGGAACAAATACCCAAACTATCTGAAATATGTATCTAATACAACTATTTAGGCCTCGACCACCCAGAACTGGTGTCACAGTTTCACAGATGATCTAAGAATACTACATGCAAAGTCTGAAAGATAAAATATACATTGTTTCTGAACTAAGTAAATGAAACAAGAGTAAAGGGATAGAGAGAGATGTTAGGGCTTGCGGACGCCTGTAGGACTACCTTGGATCTCCGCGTGGACTGAAGGCAGCCACCCAATCTATGGTCCAAAAGTTGCTGCCGCGGGATCTGCAGACAGTGGAGAGTGTAGTATCAGCACAACCTACCCCATGTGTTGGTAAGTGCCTAGCCTAACCTCGACGAAGTAGTGATGAGGCTAGGACCAGACTACCAAATAAACTTGTGTAATTTAACTAAATACAATGGAAAAGAAGAACAGTAATATACAGTCAAGTATGGGAGGGGTAACATGCTGCAGGGAACTATCAATTTAGAATAGAAAGACAACGGGTAATTAAAAGAAACAACATATCTTAGATATCAACGAAGAATCAGGAATCAATAAGTGCACGTCATCACCTTTCGTGCCTTTACTCTCGTCCTCATAGAAACAATCAAATAATGGAAATGTGCACGGCATCATCCTTCGTGCCTTTACTCTCGTCCTCACAGAAACAATCAAATAATGGAAATGTGCACGGCATCACCCTTCGTGCTTTTACTCTCGTCCTCACCATATAATCAATATAATCGGCACGGAATGGTACATCGTGCGGCACGACATCACCCTTCATGATTTTCACTCTTTCCTCACAAATCATACACGGTATCGCCCTTCGTGCTTTAACGCTCTCTCACTAAAACAATACACGGCATCACCCTTCTTGTTTTAACACTCTCTCACCAAAACAATACACGGCATCACCCTTCGTAGTTTAACACTCTTCCTCACCCAAACAACAATCACAAACAATAGGGCAAGGGAATAAATGAAATTGCAATAAGAATCCCGGCAAGGGAACAATATCTCAACAATCAAGTCCCGGCAAGGGATCAACATCAAAAGAAACATCAACATCCCGACAAGGAAGATAACATCAAAAGCAACAATATCCCAGCAAGGAGGCCAGGTAATAATTCTCTTTTTTATCTCACTTTTACTTCACAACTCACTTCACAACTTGAGCCAATGCTTTAAAAGATTCAATTACCACTTATACTTTCATATTTCATTGTACAACTTGAGCCAACACTCCTCAATGTTCAAATGTCACAATTACTTCCACAAACTTTGCCCAACAATAGAAATCATAATCAAAGCATGAATAATACAACGAAGTCATAATAATCACAATATAAGACTCATGGGCATGCTTGACACCAACGTTTAGATACTCGTCACTATGCCTATATGTCTAACTCGACAAATACCGCATAGAAAATAGGACTCGACTCCTAATTCCTCAAGCTAAGGTTAGACCAAACACTTACCTCGATGTCGCGAACACAATTCAAGTCTCAACAATCGATTTCCCTTTTGATTCCACCACCATATCGCTCATATCTAGCCACAAGTTACTTAATTACGTCAATAAATGCTAAATGAATCAATTCTAATGCATGAAAATAAATTTTCCAAAGTTTTACCCAAAAAGTCAAAAATTGCCCCAGGCCCACATGGTCAAAACCTGAGGTTCGAACCAAAACCTGACTACACATTCCCCCACGAACTCAAATATATAATTTGTTTTGAAATCGGACCTCAAATCGAGGTCCAAATCCCAAATTTTTGAAAAAAAATAAGTTCTACCCAAGACACCCAATTTTCCCCATGAAAATCATTGATTTTGAGTTGAAATCATGTGAAAAGATGTTAAAGATTGAAGAAAACTAGTTAGAAATAACTTACAATTGATTTGGAGAAGAAATTGCCTTTGAAAAATGGCCCTAGAGTGTTTTGGTTTTGAAAGAGTGTGAAAAATGGTTGAAATGCATCTAAGTCATGAATTTACAGGTCTCTGATGTTGCAATTGCAATCAGGGTTCACAATTGTGAACCCTTCAGAATTCTGAGACTTTCACATTTGCGAAAAAATTTATCGCATTTACGACCACCCCTTATTTCTGAGGGGTTCGCATTTGCGAAGCAGGCGTCGCATTTGCGACTGGGGCCTTCCGCATTTGCGAGCCAAATGGTTGCATTTGCGATCAGGCCTGACCAGGCATTTGTTCGCATTTGTGATGAAATTCTCGCATTTGCGAGCCAGGCTTCGCAACCTGATCATACCAGCTAAAAACCTAAAATTTTCCTATGTCCAAATACCACACCGTGACCTATCCAAAACTCACCCGAGCCCTCGGGGATCGAAACCAAACATGCACACCAACCTAAAAATATCATACGGACTCGCTCGTGCATTCAAATCACTAAAATAACATCAACAACTATGAATTTAGCATCAAAATCATGAAATTCTTAAGAACTTTAAATTTCCCAATTTCCTCAAATAAGGTCCGATTCATATCATTTAATGTCTGTTTCATACCAAAATTCACAGACTTACCTTAAATCACACATAAGACCTGTACCAGATTCCGAAACCAAAATATGGGCCCGAAACGTTCCCAGGTCTTTCAAAACATAGTCCGGACGTACGCCCAAGCCCGAAATCATCATACGAACATGCTGGAACCTTCGAATCCCGATTTCGAGAGCGTTTACCCAAAAATCCAACCTTAGTCAATTCTTTCAACTTAAAGCTTCCGAAATGAGAATTCTCTTTCTAAATCATCTTTGAACTTCCCAGAATTCAATTCCGACCGTGCGCACAAGTCATAATACCTGAAGTGAAGTTGCTCATTTCCTCAAACTGTTGAACGACGTGCTAGAGCTCAAAATGACCAGTCGGGTCGTTAGAGTAAGTAAACTTTTATTTGATTTTGTAAACTCTTTTTTGTTATTTAGATAAACATAGACGTGTACCATATATATTACATTTATTTTAAAAGAATTTCGTTTTATTCAAATCTAGATACCGTGTTTCAAAGAACTATACTTATAGGATTTTAAATATGAAAGAGTTTTATAGTTATATGAAGTAGTTTTTTTTGTTGCTAGAGGCGAAGTAGTATTTAAATAATTAGAAAAAATAAAATAAAGTTCCTAACATGATTGCATATGAAAACATGATAAAATAATTATTTTTAATTTAAATTCGAATTTTAGAACTTTATCTATAAATTAAAAATTATCTTTTAATTCAAATTCATTTATAAATATATATTTGTGATGACCCGGCCAGTCGTATCATGAATTACCGCTCTGTTTCCCCCATTTCTACTTCATATGCTTCATTATCCGTGTTTTATGTGAGCGAGTTGGGTAGTTTGCGTTCGGAGTGGATTTGGTAAGAAATGAGACACTTAGTCTCTTTTAAGAAGGTTTAAGTTGGAAAAGTCAACCGGGCGTTGACTTATGTGTTAGAGAGCTCAGATGTGAGTTCTGATGGTTCAGTTAGCTTCGGAAGGTGAGTTATGACTTAGGAGTGTGATCAGAATTGGTTTTGGAGGTCCGGTGTAGAATTAGGTTTGAATTGGCAAAGTTAGTATTTTGGTGATTTCCGGTTGATAGGCGAGATTTTGATACGAGGGTCGGAATGGAATTACGAGAGTTGTTATAGCTTCATTATGTCATTTGTTATAAGTGTGTAAAATTTCAGGTCATTAGGACGTGGTTTGGTTGGGTTTTTGATCGAAAGCGTATGTCGGAAGTTTTTAGAAAACTTAGGCTTGAATTCAATGTGAATTGATGGATTTGGTGTTGTTTGAGGTGTTTTGATGATTGGAACAAGTTTGAATGAGTTTTTCGGATGTATTGGGCTTTTGGTTGAGGTTCCGGGGGCCTCGGGTGAGTTTCAGATGGTCAATCGGACCATTTTGGAATTTAAAAGTTGGAGAAAAATCTGCCCAGCTGTTGCAGAGAATTATCTCTTCAGGTTCGTGAACGGAGCCTTGCGTTCGCGTTGAAGAATTTGAGGAAGGCCAGAATTAAGCCTTCGCGTTCGCGAGAGGCGCCTCGCGTTCGCGGAAGGCTAGGAGTTTGTGCTTCGCATTTGCATGAGGCTCTCCGCGTTCGCGTATAAGGATTTGGGGTCCAGTGGAATTTGCACTTCACGTTCGCATCAGGTATCTCGTGTTCGCGAAGGTCAAGGCGGAAGAGGCATCGTGTTCGCGACTGGCATGACGCGTTCACGTAAGGTAAAAGTTGGTCAACATAAATTTGTGCTACGCGAACGCGAGAGGTTGACCGCGTTCGCGTAAAAGGAAAGTCAGACCTGGGGAGAAAGTTTATAAGTTCTTTCATCCGCGATTTTGAGTCATTTTTCCTCCATAGTTGAGCATTTTGAGAGCTTTTTTAGGGTGATTAAAGAAGGATTCAAGGAGAACTGATTGAAGGTATGATTTTTGAACCTAAAACGTGATTCTATTGTGAAATCAACTTAGAAATTCTTGGAACTTAAGCTAAAAATGTAAGAACTAGGGTTTGGGATTTTGAACTTTTAAATTGGGATTTGAAGGACCATTTGAGGTCGGATTGGAGAACTTTTGATATGTATGAACTCGTGGGGTGATAAGGAATCTAATGATGTGAAAATTTCTGAGTTTTGAGAAGTGGGCCCGGGGCTCGGCTTTTGCTAATTTCGGGATTTTTTTATATTTTTCGATTGTTTTCGCTTGGGCTTTGTTCCCTTAGCATATTGTGATGTATTCGTTCTGATTTTGGTTAGATTTGACCCGCGTGGAGGCCAATTCGAGAGGCAAAGGCATCGCGAGCTAGAGTTGTAGCCGGTTCGAGGTGAGTAATTATTGTAAATGATGTCCTAAGGGTTTGAAACCCCGGATTGCATATCGTAATGCTATAATGTAGTGAGACACGTGCTTGATGATGAGCGTGGGGTCGTTTACTATTGGGGATTGTGATTTGGTCCGTCCCGATTGATGATTTTACCGCGTATTTGACTAAAACTTGTTTGTTATCATTATAATTTGGGCTGATTGCCATATTTGGGCTTCGTGCCAACTATTTGAACCCTCCGGGGATTTTTATCACTATTTCCTCACTATATTGATTTATCACTTGAACTCAGTCCTGTTGATATTTATTGTTTACAAACTCAACCACTTTTACTCATATTTGAAACTTAAATGATGTTTCTAAAAGATGTTTTGGGCTGAGAACTACTGATTTACTAATGCCCGAGGGGCTTGTGATGATTTTCGGACTGAGTGTGGACGAGGTCCATATTTGAGGATATGCTGAGCGATATGAAGCCGAGGGCCTAATATACTTTTATACGCCATAAGATGGCTTGAGTGATGTGAGGCCGAGTGCCGAGAGATGATGCCACAAGGTAGCTTGATATAGCACTTGGGCTGTAAGGGGTCCCTCTGGAGTCTGCACACCCACAGTGTGTGCGGGTACCCATCATGATTTGAGAGTGAGCCCGAGGGGCTTATATTGTATTGAGAGTGAGCCCGATGGGCTGATACTGTACTGAGAGTGAGCTCGAGTGGCTGATATTATTTTGAGTGATTGTTACTGTGCCTGAGGGGCGTATTTCTACTTGTTATCTACCTGCTAAATTACCTGTTTTACTTGGTTTGAAGGAATTTCATTTGATTTCCTCACTGATTTACTGCTTTAAGTGTTTTTTACTGCTTGATATAGAATTGCTTTGTGCCTTTACGTGTTTTTTTTGCTTTCAGCCATTATTTATGATTATTACTCACTGAGTTGGGGTACTCACATTACTCCCTGCACCGTGTGTGCAGATTCAGGTATCGTAGAGTCCGCTCCTGAGTGCTGATCCTCCTAGTCCAGACAGTGTTTTCAGAGACTACGAGGTAGTTGTTGGCATCCGTAGCCCCCGTGCCTCCCTTATATTACTATTTTCATGTCCTTCAACTTCTGTATCGGATTTCATATCTAGTAGACTGGTATCCGGATTTATTAGTTTCTCATGACTTGTGACACCCCGGTTTAGGATGTGTCGGGATGGTTTCTACTGTTGTTATCGTTATTTCTGCAAATTATGGTTATTATATCATGTTTTAGAACTATTTATGGTATTTAACTATTTAAATAAGTTGTTCTGTTTTGGTCTGGCTGGCCTTGTCTTCACGAGTCATGAGCAGGTTTAGTAGAGTCTCACGGATTGGTACGGAGACGTCTGTATTTATCCTCGAGAGGCTGCAGAACCTTTAGGAAAAAACTTCATATTTTTGACATTCTTGTGGTGCGAACTTGTGGTCCGAGTACTAAACGTCTGTTATCCTATTCTCTCACAAATGGTAAGGACGCGAGCACCGGATGAGGTGGACAACCACCAGTACCACAAGTTGAGACCACTAGAGGCCGTAGACATGGTCGTAGTTGTGGCAGAGGCAGAGCAGCGAGGGCAGCACCTGTAGATCCACCAGCTGCCCTAGCTCCGGATCAGGCTCCAGCTATGGATGCTCCAGCATCACCAATTCAGGCCCTAGTTGTGGCCATCATGATTCTGAGTCTTCAGGAGGCCTTGGCACAGATCTTATCAGTTTGCACTAGCCTGGCTCAAGCAGTTCAGCCACTACAGCAACAACTATTTCACAAGCCAGGGGAGGCAATCATACCCTTACTGCTTGCACACCTGAGTAGGAAGTACAGGGACTTCAGATGCCGGGGGCACCTCCAGCCCAGCCGGGTGCACCAGCTCAAGAGTTTGCGGTGCCAGTTATGCCGGCGTCATCTTGGGAGGATTGGTAGACTCCATCCTCCATCATTCAATGGTATTGAGGGTGAGGATACCCAAAGCTTTCTAGATAAGTGTCAGCGGATGCTCCATACAGTAGGGATTCTTGAGTCTAGTGGTTTGGAATTTACTACTTTTCAGCTTTTTGGGGCCTCCTTCACTTGGTGGGAGGCATATGAGAGGATAGGCCGGTTGGTGCGGCGCCCCTTACTTGGCAACAGTTCTCCACTATCTTCTTGGAGAAGTATTTACCGCAGTCCCGTAGAGAGGAGATGCGTAGACAGTTTGAGTGGTTGCGACAGGGGGATATGACTGTGTCACAATATGAGTCGAGGTTTTCTGAGTTGGCTCATCGTGCCGTTTGGATGGTTCCGACAGATCATGAGAGGATCAGGAGATTTGTTGATGGCCTTAACTATCATCTCCATATTCTTATGACTCGAGAGAGGGTGTTGGGTGCTACGTTCGAGGAGGTGGTTGATATCGCTCGCGAGATTGAGACAGTTCGCCGTCAGGATTGAGAGGAGAAGGAGGCCAAGAGGCCTCGAAGATCAGGAAGTTATGGTGGTGCTCCTTCGAGGGGGGCAGTTTCAGCATGGTAGAGGTCGTTCTTTCAGGACTGCTCAGTCAGCACGCCTAGAGTATCGTGGGGCATCTTCAGGTCGTGGTTCTCATGGGTCTCAGCAGGGCCTGCTTTCACTCAGCTCCCTCCCAGCTTAGAGTTCATCTCGTGCCGCGTCGGCTCAGGGTTCTTCTATGCCGAGTGCATCAGCTAGTCACTCCGGTGCGGGGGGTTCCCTTCAGTCCCCTTCTCCAGCAACTGGGAGTTATTTTGAGTGTGGAGAGTTTGGGCATGTGTGGAGGCAGTGTCCTCGTCATGTTGCTTGTTCTCCGAGTAGAAGGGTCAGCCCTCGACTTCTGCCCCAGTTACTTCACTACCCGCCCAGCCAGTTAGAGGTAGAGGTCAGGCAGCCAAGGGTCGCCCCAGAGGGGGAGGTCGATCGGGGGACGGTCAGGCCTGTTGTTATGCACTTCCAGGCAAGCCATATACCATAGCTTCAGATGTTATCATTACAGGTATTGTTTCAATCTGCCACAGAGATGCCACTATATTATTTGATCTCGGTTCCACCTTTTCTTATGTGTCATCATACTTTGCTCGTTATTTGGGTACGCCTCTTGAGTTTCTTACTTTACCTGTTTATGTATCTACACCGGTGGGCGATACTGTTGTTGTAGACCGTGTGTACCGGTCATGTGTGGTGACTATTGGGGGTCTGGAAACCCCAGTGGATATATTGCTATTGAGCATAGTTGATTTTGATGTCATTTTGGGCATGGATTGGTTATCTCTGTGTTGTGCTATTTCTGGACTGTCATGCTAAGACAGTCACTTTGGCTATGCTGTGTGTACCGCAGATCGAGTGGCGTGGTATGACTGATTATGTTCCTAGTAGAGTGATATCTTTCTTGAAGGCCCAGCATATGATTGGGAAGGGTTGCCTTTCATATCTAGCGTTTGTGAGGGATGTTAGAGCTGAGACTCCCAGTATTTATTCTGTCCCAATTGTGAGGGATTTTCCCGATGTGTTTCCTGCAGACCTGTCGGGCGAGCCACTAGACATGGATATTGATTTTGGTATTGACCTGTTGCCGGACACTTAGCCCATTTCTCTTCCGCCACATTGTATGGCACCAGCAAAGTTGAAAGAATTGAAAGAACAACTTCAAGAACTCCTAGATAAGGGGTTCACTCGGCCTAGTGTGTTGCCTTGGGGCGCGCCAGTCCTGTTTGTGAAGAAGAAGGATGGCACCATGAGAATGTTCATTGATTATATGCAATTGAACAAGGCAACAATTAAGAACAAGTATCATTTTCCTTGCATTGATGATTTATTTGACCAGCTTCAGGGAGCGAGGGTGTTCTCCAAGATTGATCTTTATTCAGGTTATCACCAGTTGAAACATCAGGGATTCAAATATTCTTAAGACAACTTACAGGACCAGATATGGTCATTACAAGTTCCTTGTGATGTCTTTCGAGCTAACCAATGCCCTAACAACATTCATGCATTTGATGAACAGTGTATTTCAGCCTTATCTGGACTCGTTCATTATTGTATTCATTGATGATATTCTAGTGTACTCGCATAGTTAGGAGGAGCACATGGATCATTTGAGAGTTATATTACAGAGTTTCGAGAAGTGTGAGTTTTGGCTCAGTTCAGTGGCTTTATTGGGGCACACGGTATCCAGTGAGGGTATTCAGGTTGATCCAAAGAAGATAGAGGCAGTTCAGAGTTGGCCCAGACCATCTTCAGCCACAGAGATTCGTAGCTTTCTTGGTTTGGCAGGCTAATATCGCCGGTTTGTTTAGGGATTCTCATCTATCGCATCTCCCTTAACCAAGTTGACTCAGAAGGGTGTTTCATTTGTATGGTCGGACGAGTGTGAGGAGAGGTTTCAGAAGCTCAAGACAACTTTGACCACAACTCTAGTATTGGTTTTGGTATCAGCTTCAGGCTCATATACCGTGTATTGTGATGCTTCGAGAGTTGGTGTTGGTTATGTATTAATGTAGGAGGGTAGAGTTATTGCTTATGCTTCTCGTTAGTTGAAGCCCCATGAGAAGAACTACCTCGTTCATAATTTGGAGTTGACTGCCATAGTTCATGCATTGAATATTTGGAGGCATTATTTGTATGGTGTATCTTGTGAGGTATTCACCGATCATCGCAGTCTTCAGCATTTGTTTAAGCAAAAGGATCTTAATTTGAGGCAGCGGAGGTGGTTGGAGTTGCTTAAGGATTATGATATCACTATATTGTACCATCCGGGAAAGGCCAATGTGATGGCCGATACTTTGAGCCGAAAAGTAGTGAGTATGGGGAGTTTGGCATATATTCCAGTTGGGGAGAGACCTCTTGTAGTTGATCTTCAGGACTTGGCCAATCAGTTCGTGAGGTTGGATATTTCGGAGTCTAATCGGGTGTTGGCGTGTGTGGTTTCTCGGTCTTCCTTATATGATTGCATCAGAGAGCGTCTATATGATCATCCGCATTTGCTTGTCCTTAAGGACAGGGTGCATCATGATAATGCTAGAGACGTGACCATTGGTGATGATGGGGTGTTGAGGATGCAGGTCCAGATTTGTGTGCCCAATGTGGATGGGCTGAGAGAGTTGATTCTGGAGGAGGCCCATAGCTTGCGGTATTCTATTCATCTAGGTGTCGTGAAGATGTACCAGAATTTGAGGTAGCACTATTGGTGGAGAAGAATGAAGAAAGATATTGTGGGATTTGTAGCTCGGTGTCTCAATTGTCAACAAGTGAAATATGAGCATCAGAGACCGGTTGTCTTACTTCAGCAGATGGTTATTCCTGAGTGGAAGTGGGAGAGGATCATTATGGACTTTGTTGTTGGATTTCCAGGGACTTTGAAGAAGTTTGATGCTATTTGGGTGATTGTGGATCGGTTTACCAAGTCCGCACACTTCTTTCGTACTACTTATTATTCATAGCGATTGGAAGAGATATATATTCGGGAGATTGTTCGATTGCATGGTGTCCCAGTTTCCATAATTTCAGATCGGGGCACTCAGTTTACTTCCCAGTTTTGGAAGTCTGTTCAGCGAGAGTTGGGTACTCAGGTGGAGTTGAGCACAGCTTTTCATCCTTAGACGGACGGGCAGTCTGAGCGTACTATTCAGATTTTGGAGGACATGTTGCGTGCTTGTGTTATGGAATTCGGAGGTTCAAGGGACAGATTTCTATCGCTTGCAGAGTTTGCTTATAACAACATCTACCAGTCGAGTATTATGATGGATCCATATGAGGCTTTGTATGGGAGGCGGTGTAGATCTCCAATCAGTTGGTTCGAGCCCGGCAAGGCTAGGCTATTGGGGACAGATTTGGTTCAATATGCCTTAGAGAAGGTGAAGGTGATTTAGGAGAGGCTTCGTACAACGCAGTCGTGACAGAAGAGTTATGCGGATCGGAAGGTACGAGATGTGTCCTACATGGTTGGTGATAAGGTCTTGCTGAAGGTTTCGCCCATGAAGGGTGTTATGAGATTTGGGAAGAAAGGAAAGTTGAGTCTGCGGGTTCATTGGGCCTTTTGAGGTACTTCGGAGGATCGGGGAGGTGGCATATGAGCTTGCATTGCCAGCCAACTTGTCAAGAGTGCATCCAGTATTTTATGTTTCTATGCTCCGGAAGTATATTGGGGACCTGTCTCATGTTTTGGACTTACACACGGTTTAGTTGGATGATGATTTGACCTTTGATGTGGAGCCAATAGCTATTTTTGAAAGTTGAGGTCAAATGATATAGCTTCAGTAAAGGTGCAGTGGAGATGTCAGCCCGTGGAGGAGGCTACCTGGGATACTGAGCGGGAGATGTAGAGCAGATATCCTTACCTATTTGAGGCTTCAGGTATGTTTCTTAACTCGTTCGAGGACAAACGTCTATTTAAGTTGGGGAGGATGTGATGACCAGGCCAGTCGTCTCATGAATTACCTCTCTGTTTCCCCCATTTCTACTTCATTATGCTTCATTATCCGTGTTTTATGTGAGCGAGTTGGGTAGTTTGCGTTCAGAGTGGATTTGGTAAGAAATGAGACACTTATTCTCTTTTAAGAAGGTTTAAGTTGGAAAAGTCAACTGCGTATTGAATTATGTGTTAGAGGGCTCGGATGTGAGTTCCGATGGTTCGGTTAGCTTCGGGAGGTGAGTTATGACTTAGGAGTGTGATCGGAATTGGTTTTGGAGGTCCGATGTAGAATTAGGCTTGAATTGGTGAAGTTAGTATTTTGGCGATTTCCGGTTAATAGGCTAGATTTTGATCCAAGGGTCGGAATGGAATTTTGAGAGTTGTTGTAGCTTCGTTATGTCATTTGCGATGTGTGTGCAAATTTTCAGGTCATTCAGACGTGGTTTGGTTGGGTTTTTGATCGAAAGCGTATTTCGGACGTTTTTAGAAAATTTAGGCTTGAATTCAATGTGAATTGATGGATTTGGTGTTGTTTGAGGTGTTTTGATGATTGAAACAAGTTTGAATGAGGTTTTAGGATGTGTTGGTGCTTTTGGTTGAGGTCCCGAGGGCTTCGGGTGAGTTTCGGATGGTCAATCGAACCATTTTGGAGTTTGAAAGTTGTAGAAAAATTTGCCCAGCTGTTGCAGAGAAATATCTCTTCGCATTTGCGAGCGGAGCCTCGCGTTCACATAGAAGAATTTGAGGAAGGCCAGAATTAAGACTTCGCATTCGCTGAAGGCTAGGAGTTTGTGCTTCGCATTCGCATGAGGCTCTCGGCATTCGCGTATAAAGATTTGGGGTCCAATGGAATTTGCTCTTCGCGTTCGCATCTGATGTCTCGCATTCGCGAAGGTCAAGGCGGAAGAGGCATCGTGTTCGCGACTGGTATGTCGCGTTCGCGTAAGGTAAAAGTAGGTCAACGTAAATTTGTGTTACGCGAATGCGAGAGGTTGACCGCGTTCGCGTAGAAGGAAAGTATGACCATGTCACGACCCAATTCCCGAACCTGGTCGTGATGGCGCCTTTCATGAAGACAAGGCCATCCATTGAACCCAATTCATCCTTTTAAGACAATTAATTAACACCATTATAGTATAAACATGGTTTAATAATATCCAATAGCAGAAAGTATAGATAAAATACGGAAATCCAACCCAACTCAGCCCTAACCGGGGTGTCACAAGTCATGAGCTATTATAGAGTTTACTAAAATTCTACAAAGTATGGAATTAGGAACAAAATCTAAAGATATCATAAATAACAGAAGATAAGGGAGAAAACGGGTCTGCGAACATCATGCAGCTACCTCGATAACTCCAATGAAAACTGAACAGCAGAAAACTCGTTCTATGCCTCAGGAATACCTGTACCTGCACACATGGTGCAGGGAGTATTGTGAGTACTCCGACCCAGTGAGTAATAAATATAAATAATGACTGAAGGTAAGAAAACACGTTAAGGCACACAACATTCTATACAGAAGCACTGAAATCACTTAAAATAACAATTCAGTGAAATATCATGTGAAAATTCTTTTAAACTAGTAAAACAGGGAATTTGGCAGTAAAATGACAAGTAGAAATCTGCCCCTCGAGCTCAATATCAAAACAACAAGTAGAAATCTGCCTCTCAGGCTCAGTATCAAAATAACAAGTAGAAATCTATCCCTCGGGCTCAATATCAAAATAATAATTAGAAATCTACCCCTCGGGCTCAGTATCAAAATAATAAGTAGAAATTTGCCCCTCGGGCTCAATATCTCAGAACAGTATCAGCCCCTCAGGCTCAGAATAGTGTGAAGCAACCAGTCAATGAAATAAGAGCACATAATTATTATGGCAGATAATACAGATAAGGAATAAATGCATGAGTGTAATGCAATGCATATGACGGTACCCTCCGATACCCACTGCGGAGTGCAGCCCGAGCCATCCATATTTATTTATCGTCGATGGCGCTCACTGGGCTGTGTACAGACTCCGGAGGGGCTCCTACAGCCCAAGCGCAATATCAAGCCATCTGTGGCATCAAATCTAGGCCCTCGGCCTCATATCAATATCAGTATAATCACCCAGGCTCTCGGCCTCAATATCAATATAATCAACCAATCTCTCGGCCTCAATATCAATGTAATCAACTAGGCTCTGCCTCAATATCAATGTAACACTGCTGCGGCGCGCAACCCGATCCATGCTCAGTCCAAAAATCATCATAAGCCCCTTGGGCATTCGTAAAACAATAGTTCTCAGCCCGAAATATCATTTAGAAATATCATTTAAGTTTTCAAATCGTAGAAAGATGGTTGAGTTTGCAAAACAGTATTTAAAACCTTGGACTGAGATCAAATGATATGCAAAATATGCGAAAACAGTGATATCAATCCCCAATGGTGCTCTACCCCACGCCCATTATCCGGCGTGCAAGTCACCTCAATATAGTGTTACAATGTGAAATTCCGGTGTTTCAAACACTCAGGACATCATTTACATCAATTACTCACCTCAAGACGGTCAAAGTCTAGCTCGCTATGCCCTTGCCTCTCAAATTACCCTCCTCGTGCGACGAATCTGCCCAAAATCACAACGAATATGTCGCATTATGCTAAAGAGACAATACCCAATCGAAAGCAATCGAAAAATATCAAAATTCACGAATTTGACAAAAACCCGAGCCCCGGGCCCACGTCTCGAAAAATCAGAAAATTAACATCACCGGATTTCTTGTGTCGCCACGAGTCTAACCATACAAATTTTACCAAAATCCGACATCGGATTGGCTTTCAAATCTTAAAAATTCATCTTTAGGAAATTTTAGAAAATCATCCATTTCTCTTCAAATATCAATAATCTAAAGCCAAAAATGAAGATTAATTCATGGAATATAATCATAAGAGAGTCAAGAACACTTACCCCAAGAATTCCCTTAACTTCTCACTCATGCCCAGAATCCGATCTTGAAAGTCCAAAAAATGAAAGAAAATCGGACTGCTCTTTTTCTACACTGTCCAGAATTTTCGGCTACTGTTCACGCGTGTACTGTACACGGGGTACTGTTCACGGTACTGTTCACGGGGTACTATTTCTGCAATTTTCCTAAGTCCGAAATCACTCTGAGACACCTACAAAACACTCCCAAGCCCTCGGGGCTCCTAACCAAACACATACACTAACTCAACAACATCCTACGAACTTAACCGTGCGATCAAATCGCCAAAATAACGTCATATACCACGAATTAAGCTTTAAAATCCAAGAATTCTTTCAAATTTCATAAAACATCAAATTTTCCATTTTAAGTCCGAAACACGTCAAATGACGTCCGTTTTCAACCAAACTTTACAGAAAGTGCTTAAACCATATATAAGACCTGTACCGGGCGCCGAAACCAAAATACGGGCTCGATACGATCACTTTCTAATCAAATTTCATTTCCATTTTCCTTAAATATTTTCTGAAAGCAATTTTACTCAAAAATTCATATTTCGGGCCTGGGACCTCGGAATTCGATGATTTTTGTTCCTATAATAATATGAACATAGCCCTTCAGTCGAAACTCAATTCAGAGCTCATTTGCGTAGTTCAATACCATTTCGCTCGTTAAACAATTAACTCATGATGAAATTAGACCAAACGTTCCAGATCACTCCTATAATTCATTATCAAAATTCTGGAAGTCTCAAAATCAAATTTCAATCTTTAGAACTAAAAATGGACCTTTGGATCATTACATGCTCTTAATCGAAACGCCAAAATCTTCCAAAAACTCTTCCAAAACATATCCGAGCCTCATGGGACCCCGACCAAACATGCCAACATAACTCATAACATCATTCAAACTTGTTCCAATCATTAAAACACCTCAAACAACATCAAATTACCCAAAACTCATCGAATTCAAGCCTAAGTTTCCAAAAACTTCCGAAATACACTTTCGATCAAAATCTCACCTATCAACCGGAATTCGCCAAAATACTGACTTCGCCAATTCAAGCCTAATTCTACACCGAACCTCCAAAACCACTTCCGATCACACTCATAAGTCACAAATCACCTCCCGGAGCTAACCAAAGGATAAAAATTCACATCCGATACCTCTAACTCATAAGTCAACATCTGGTTGACTTTTCCAACTTAAGCCTTCTTAAAAGAGACTAAGTGTTTCATGTCTTATCAAAACCACTCCAAACTAACTCGATCACATAAGATACGGATAATAAAGCATAAAGAAGCTGAGAATGAGAAAAATGGAGCGGTAACCTATGAGACGATGGGTCGGGTCGTCACAGACCAGGGCAGAAAGTTTATAAGTTATTTCATCCACGATTTTGAGTCATTTTTCCTCCATAGTTGAGCATTTTGAAAGTGTTTTGAGGGTGATTAAAAAAGGATTCAAGGAGAATTGATTGGAGGTAATATGTTTGAACCTAAAACGTGATTCTATTGTGAAATAAACCTAGAAATTCTTGGAACTTAAGCTAAAAATGGAAGAACTAGGGCTTAAAATTTTGAACTTTTGAATTGGGATTTGAAGGACCATTTGAGGTCGTATTGGAGAACTTTTGATATGTATGAAATCGTGGGGTTATAAGGAATCTAACAATGTGAAAAGTTCCGAGTTTTGAGAAGTGGGCTCGGGGCTCGGGTTTTGCTAATTTTGGGATTTTTAAATATTTTTCGATTGTTTTCGCTTGGGCTTTGTTCCCTTAGCATATTGTGACGTATTCGTTCTGCTTTTGGTTAGATACGACGCGCGTGGAGGCCAATTTGAGGGGCAAAGGCGTCGCGAGCTAGAGTTGTAGCCGGTTCGAGGTAAGTAATGATTGTAAATGATGTCTTGAGGGTTTGAAACCTCGGATTGCACATCGTAGTGCTATATTGAGGTGAGACACGCGCTTGATGATGAGCGTGGTGTTGTTTACTATTGGGGATTGTGATTTGGTCCGTCCCGATAGATGATTTTACCACGTATTTGACTAAAACTTGTTTGTTATCATCATTATTTGGGCTGATAGCCATATTTGGGCTTCGTGCCAACTATTTGAACCCTCCGGGGATTTTTATCTCTATTTCCTCACTATATTGATTTATCACTTGAAATCAGTCCTGTTGATATTTACTGTTTACAAATTCAACCACTTTTACTCATATTTGAAACTTAAATGATGTTTCTAAAAGATGTTTTGGGCTGAGAACAACTGATTTACTAATGCCGAGGGGCTTGTAATGATTTTCGGACTGAGTGTGGCCGAGGGCCATATGTGAGGATATGCTGAGCGATATGAGGCCAAGGGCCTGAGATACTTTTATACGCCACGAGGTGGCTTGAGTGATGTGAGGCCAAGTGTCGAGTGATGTAAGGCCGAGTGCCGAGAGATGATGCCACGAGGTCACTTGATATAGCGCTTGGGCCGTAAGGGGTCCCTCCGGAGTCTGCACACCCATAGTGAGCGCAGGTACCCATCATGATTTGAGAGTGAGCCCGAGGGGCTGATATTGTACTGAGAGTGAGACCGGGGGGCTGATACTATACTGAGAGTGAGCCTGAGGGCCTGATACTGTTCTAAGCGATTATTACTTTGTCCGAGGAGCGTATTTCTACTTGTTATCTACCCGCTAAATTACATGTTTTACTTGGTTTAAAGGAATTTCATTTGACTTCCTCACTGATTTACTGATTTAAGTGATTTTTACTGTTTGATATAGAATTTCTTTTTGCCTTTACGTGTTTTCTTTCTTTCAGCCATTATTTATGATTATTACTCGCTGAGTCGGAGTACTCACATTACTCCCTGCACCATGTGTGCAGATTCAGGCATCGCAGAGTCTGCTCTTGAGTGCTGATCCTCCTAATCCAGGCAGTGTTTTCAGATTACGAGGTAGCTGTTGGCGTCCGCAGCCCCTGTGCCTCCCTTATCTTACTATTTTCATGCACTTGAACTTATTTATTGGATTTCATATCTAGTAGACTGGTATTCGGATTTATTAGTTGCTCATGACTTGTGACACCCTGGTTTGGACTATGTCAGGATGGTTTCTACTTTTGTTATCGTTATTTCCGCAAATTATGGTTATTATATCATGTTTTAGAAATATTTATGGTATTTAACTATTTAAATGAGGTGTTATGCTTTGGTCTGGTAGGCCTTGTCTTCACGAGAGGTGCCATCACGACCGTGTTCGAGGTTAGGGCCGTGACAATATTTAACTAAAATAGTGAAATTTAGAATAAAGTTATCATATACTATTGACATTTATTAGCTTGCCACTTAGGTTAACCATAATGCCAATTATATATGGTAACTTTCTTGATTTAATATATACTAGTATTAGTACCCGCGCGGATGCGCAAACACTAATCATGTAAAATATTTAAGTTATTTGAATTGTATGTAAATAATCTTAAACTTTACACTTTCTTAGTAAATATAGATGATCATTGGATATTAACTACGTGAAAAAATTAACCATTTCTTCTATTTTTCTTTTTTGGTACCATTCTTGCCGGTGTCATTGAATCCTAAATATAGTCAGGAAGCAAAATAACAACTCATATTTATGGCAAAACAATTAAATGTTGAGACAATGAATGACTCTTTGGATAAGACTTAACTCTTTTACTACTACTTGAACTCTTATTTAGTGTATTGCTATCTCTTAAAAAATATTTCTTTCTTAAAATTTCAGTTTCTAAAACATTATTTTTCAATATTTATTGTTTTTATAATAATGTAATTGAAAATATTATTCTTTATTCAAAAGTCATTTTAGTTGGCTATGTAAAAATATAAAAAATTCTTTAGCTAGTGAATTGTTTTTACTCCATTTTGATATTTAACATTAACCATGTTAAATATTTGAGTTATTTGAATTATATGTAAATAACTTTAATATTTAAACCTTATAAATAATTATAGATAATCGTAAGATATTAATTAAAAAAGACTAACATTTTTTCAATTCTCGTAGTAAAAATTTATTTTTGCACTATTCTCATAGGTGTCATTGAAACCTAAAATTAGCCACAAAGTGAAATAATAACTCATATTTATGTCAAGGCACAAAGTTTGATACGATATAAATGATTCTTTGATTACGACGTGACTCTTATACTACGACTTGAACTCTTATTTGATATGATTTTATCTTTCAAAAAAATATTTCTTTTTTGAAATTTCAATTTCTAAAACTTTATATATATTATAATAATGATTATCTTTATAATAATGCTAGTGAAGATATTATCCTTAATTTCAAATTCACTTTAATCGGCTATCTAAAATTTTAAATGATTCTTTGACCAAATTTATTTCAGTATGACTCCACTTTAAGTTTATCGATATCTCTAGCCCCAGAATTTGAATTTTTAATACCCTATATATACAAAAAGAAATCTTTGAATCATTAAAAGTTTAATTAGTTGATTATTATTATTATAAAATATTGCATATATTATCTTAAAATTGTCAAGTAGTTTATTTTCGACATCATACTTGTCTTAACCTTAATGCAAACTATTCAAATTGCATTCCAATTCAAATTCGAATATCATATTAGTTTGTTAGTAATAGTGATTTTTAAAAAATGACATATAATGTAAATTAAAAAAATATTCTAAGATATCCTTATCTTATAATCTATGTATTTGAGTTGAAAAAAATAATATTTAAAATCGATGAGATTAACTTTCAAATTTTTTATACTGAACAAAGATGAAACATACGAAGAAATTTGTTTTCATCTTTTATTTCTCGTTTTTAGATCTTCTAACATTTTTATCAATGATTATTTTCTTTTATCTTACTTCTTATGTCATTATTTCTTTTGTTACAAAAAAAATAATTTATTTCACTATAAAAGGATGAGTTTTAATAAAAATTATCTACATTTGAATTTTCATTATATTTTTAGTCTTTGATTGAAGTTATTTCATATTTTTCTTTTGGCTTTATCTAATCAACCTAAATTGGTGCTCACCCAACCACTTAAATTAAAAAATTGAATGATGTATAATTTATATATAATCCATATATAATATGTGTATAATCGTGTATTGTCGGTATATCATCTATTTTATATTATCTATAAAAAGTAAACAATAAATATGGCCGAATATTATGTAAATATTCCATAAGATTTCGGTTTTTAGAGTTTATCCTTGATATAACTTTTATTATAATAATTTTAAAACTCTTTACTAATGTTCAAAAATATCTTATATTTTTATTATCTTTGAATTAAAAAAATTAAAGAGTTTTTTTGAAATAATTTGTTTACATTTAAAAAAAATATTTCACGTCATACCAATTTTTTCTATATATACTCTTTGTTACACTTAAAAGTCGCTATAGAAACTATCAATTAGAAATCAATTTCTCTCTAGTTGAGTTTGAAAAAAAACCTTTCACATAATCTAATGATTCAAAACTAATATTCTTCAACGAAAAAATATTATACCCTAGCAATATTGGCTTGACTACATCTAAATGAAGGGGTTTCAGCTTATACTTTCACGACCCGAATTTTCCAACCTCGGGAGTCGTGATGGTGCCTACTAATGTGAGCTAGGCAAGCCAATCAGTTAACTACTTATTGCTTTAAAAAAATATAAGACGATAATATGACAACAGCGGAACTTTAAATAATTAAGTGGAAGATAACAATTAAATATCTAAAATTTGCATCTATTACAACTCTTAAAATCTAAAGTACCCAAAACCTGGTGTCACGGTGTCACAGACGGTCTAAGATTTACTACATACAAAGTCTGAAGAAAATGACAATATATTGTTTCTGAATAAAAGGAAAATGAAACAGGAAATAGGAGTAGAGGAGACGCCAGGCCGGCGGATGCCTGCAGGTCTACCTTGGATCTCCGCGTGGACTGAAGGTAACCTCCACACTACGGTCCAAAAGCTTCTCTGGGATCTACACATAGTGCAGAGTGTAGTATCAGCACAATCGACCCCATGTGCTGGTAAGTATCTAGCCTAACCTCGGCGAAATAGTGACGAGGCTAGGACCAGATTATCAAATAACCTGTGCAGTTCAAATATATAGATCGAAAAGAAATAAAGAAATAACCACTAAATATGGGAGGGGGAGCAAGTTGTGGGGGAGATAACAGTTCCGAATAGAAAGACATCAAGTAATGAAAGAAACAATATAACTTGGATATCAACAAAGAATCAAAAATCAACAAATGCACGGCTTCATCCTTCGTGTTTTTACTCTAATCCTCACAAAACAAATAACGCACGGCATCACCCTTCATGCTTTAACTTTCTTCCTCACCCAAACAATAATCACAAATAATAGGGCAAGGAAATAAACGAAATTGCAATAAGAATCCCAGCAAGGGAACAACATCAATAACATCCATATCCCGGCAAGGGAGATAACAAATAAATCAACAATAGCCCGGTAAGGGTGACAATATAATGATCTCTTCTCTTTCTCACTTTTACTTCACAATTCACTTCACAACTCGAGCCAATGCTCTAGAGGTCCAATTATCACTTATACCTTCACAATTCATTTCACAACTCGAGCCAATGCTTTAAAAGTTCAATTGTCACTTATACTTTCACAATTCGTTATACAACTTGAGCCAACGCTTCTCAAGGTTCATAGGAAACAATTATTTCCACAAACTTTATACAACAGTTAGAAACCATCACCAGGGCATGAAAGATACAACAAAGTCATGATAATCACAATATAAAGACTCGCAAGCATGCGAGACACCAACGTATAGATACTCGTCACCATGCCTATACGTCGTACTCAACAATTACCACATAGAAAATAGGACTCAACTCCTAATCCCTCAAGCTAAGGTTAGACCAAACACTTACCTCGATACCACCAACACAATTCACGATTCAATTATAGCTTTACCCCTTGATTCCGCCACCAATTCGCTCGTATCTAGTCACAAGTTACTTAATTACATCAATGAACGCTAAATGAATCAACCCCAATGTATCAAAATGAGTTTTCTAAAGTTTTACCCAAAAAGCCAAAAATCTCCCCCGGGCCCACATGGTCAAAACCCGAGGTTCGAACCAAAACTCGATTACCCATTCCCCCACGAACCCAAATATATAATTTGTTTTGAAATCGGACCTGAAATCGGGGTCCAAATCCCCAATTTTTTTAAAACCTAGGTTCTAACCAAAACACCCAATTTCCCCCATGAAAATCATTTATTTGAGTTGAAATCATGTTAAAAGATATTAAGGAGTGAAGAAAATGAGTTAGAAATCACTTACCAATGTTTTGGAGAAGAAAGGTTGTTTGAAAAATCGCCTCTTATGTTTTTGGGGTTTTGAAAAATGAAAAATAATTGAAAATCCCGTCTAAATATACTACTCTCAAATGCCCTGTGCGGACCGCACAAAATCAACTGTAGCCGCACAGCCCCTGTGTGGACTGCAGTGACATGCTTTAGTATTTTGGCCACAACTTTCTCTACAGATGTCCAAATTGTGATTTCTTTACCTTTCTGGACGCTAGACACGAAGGGCTACAACTTTCGGTTTTGAATCATCTCAATATTTCATGTAGATCAAAAGATATAGGCTTCCGAAGTCAGACCAGTAAACCTGTGCGGACCGCACAAAATCAACTGCGGCCGCACAGTCACCACTGCGGACAACACAAAAACTAGTGCGAACTACACTAGCAGGTTCAGAGATTTGTACTTCTCTGAACCTCCAGTAGCCATGTTTTAAGCCTAAGACACCCTGGAACCTACCCAAAACTCACCCGAGCCATCGGGACTCCAAACCAAATGTGCAGACTGACTCAAAAACATCATATGGACCTACTCGTGCGATCACATCATCAAAATAACATGTAAAATCATGAATTAAACCTCAAAACTCAACATTTTTATCAAGAACTCTCAATGTTCATAACTCTTCAATCGGAAGTCCAACTCACGTCAAATAAACTCCGTTTTCACCAAATTTCACAGTTATCTTTCAAATTGTATAACAAGTTTGTATCAGGCTCCGGAACCAAAATAAGGGCCAGATAACAATACTTTCAAACATTAATTCTTTTCGTTATTTCTTAGACAATTCAGTAAAACAATTTCTTTCAAAAATTAATTTATAAGGCTTGGGACCTCGGAATTTATTTTCGGGCATATGTCTAAGTCCCATATTTTACTACGGACCTCCCGGGATCATCAAAACATGGTTCCGGGTTCGTTTGCTCAAAATGTTGACCAAAGTCAACCATAATCAAGTTTTTAGCTCTAAAATTTCTATTTCTCATATTTTTACATAGAAGGCTTTCCGGATATAGGTCCGGACCACGCACGTAAATCAGGGTGGGGAAAAGGAGGTTTTTATGCCTCGAAACACTGAATTCACTTGCAACACAAAGGTCTTCACATTCTCCACCTCTAAAACAACTATTCTTCCTCGAATGGACATAAGAAAGAAGTACCTGAGTCGGGAAAAAGATGGGGATAACGGCTCCGCATATCGGACTCGGACTCCCAGGTCGATGCCTCAGGAGGCTGACCTCTCCATTAAACACAAACAGAAGGAAAACTCTTCGATCTCAATTGACTAACCTGCTGGTCTAGAATAACTACTGGCTCCTCCTCATAAGACAAGTCCTTGTCCAACTCGACAATGCTGAAATCTAACACGTGGGATGGATCGCCGTGATATTTCTGAAGCATGGACACATGAAACACTGGATGCACGGTTGATAAGCTTGGCGGCAATGCAAGTCTATAAGCCACCTCTCCCACTCGATCAAGAATCTCAAATGGGCTAATAAACCTAGGGCTAATCTTTCCCTTCTTCCCAAAATCTCATCACGCCCTTCATAGGCGACACTCAAAGCAATACATGCTCACCGATCATGAATGCCAAATCCCAAACCTTGCGGTCGTCATAACTCTTTTGCCTGGACTAAGCTGTACGAAGCCTATCCTGAATGATCCTGACCTTTTCCAAGTCATCCTGAACTTGATCTATACCCACCAATCGAGCCTCTCCCGGCTCAAACCATCAAACTAAAGACCGACACCGCCTACCATATAAAGCCTCATACGGAGCCATCTAAATACTCGATTGGTATCTGTTGTTGTTGGCAAACTTTGCTAAAGGCAAAAACTATTCCCACAAGCCTCCAAAGTCAATGACACAAGCTCAGAGCATATCCTCCAATATCTGAATGGTCCGCTCGAACTGCCCGTCCGTTTGAGGATGAAACGTTATGCTCAACTAAATCCGTATGCCCAACTCTCGCTGAACTGCTCTCCAGAAATGGGAGGTAAACTGCGTACCTCAATCCGAAATGATAGACTCGGGCACACCATGAAGACGAACAATCTCCCGGATATAGATCTCAGCTGATCTCTCGGAAGAATAATAGACTGCCACAGGAATAAAATGCACTGACTTGGTCAGCCTATCAAAAATAACCCACACTGTATTGAACTTCCTCTGAGTCCGTGGGAGACAAAAACAAAGTCCATGGTGATACGCTCCCTTTTCCACTGAGGAATCTCAATCTTTTGAAATGAACAGTCGGGCCTCTGATGCTCGTACTTAACCTGCTGACAATTCAAACTTTGAGCCACATATGCAACGATATCCTCCTTCATTCTCCGCCACCAATAATGCTGCCGCAAATCCTGATACATCTTCACGGAGCTCGGATTAATAGAGTACCAGGAACTATGGGCCTCCTCTAAAATCAACTCTCGAATCTTATCCACATTAGGCACACAAACTCGACCCTGCAATCTCAAAACTTCATCATCACCTATGGTAACCTTCTTGGCACCTCTGTGTTGCACCGTGTCTCTAAAGACGCACAAATGGTTATCATAATACTACCGATCTCGGATATGATCCAATAATGAAGAGCGAGCGATTGTGCAAGCTAACACATGACTATGCTCAGAAACATCCAACCTCATAAGAAAGACTGCCTATACTGGCTGACTTCCTACTCAAAGCATCAGCCACCACATTATCCTTTCCTGGGTGATATAAGATAGTGATATCATAATCTTTCAACAACTCCAACCACCTCATCTACCTCAAATTCAACTACTTTTCCTTGAATAAATATCGAAGACTCTTGTGATCCGTGAACACCTCACATGCCACGCCATACAGATAGTGCCTCCAAATCTTAAACGCGTGAACAATGGCTGCCAACTCCAAATCATGAACCGGATAGTTCTTCTCATGAATCTTCAACTGCCGCGAAGCATAGGCAATGACCTTGTCATCGTGCATCAACACTGCACCAAGTCCAATACGAGATGCATCACAATAGACTGTATAAGGCCCCTGAACCTATGGGCAATACTAATACCGGTGCCGTAGCCAGAGCTGTCTTGAGCTTCTGAAAGCTCGCCACACACTCCTATGACCATCTGAACTAGGCACCCTTCTGGGTCAACCTGGTCTTCAGGGCTGCGATAGATGACAAACTCTCCACGAACCGACTATAGTAGCATGCCAATTCTAAGAAACTCCAAATCTTTGTAGATGACGCTGGTCTAGGCCTGTTCATGACTACCTCAATCTTCTTCGGATCAACTTGAATACCCTCTACTGATACAACATGACCCAAGAATGCAACTGAACTCAAAAGGAATTCACACTTTGAGAACTTAGTATATAACTGACTATCCCTCAAGGTCTGAAGAACCACTCTAAGATGTTGTTTGTGCTCCTCCCGGCTGCGGGAATAAATCAAAATATGATCAATGAAGACTATCATGAACGAATCCAAATAAGGCCTAAACACTCGGTTCATCAAATCCATAAAAGCTGCTAGAGCATTTGTCAACCCGAATGACATCACCAGGAACTCATAATTTCCGTACCGAGTGCGAAAAGCTTTCTTAGGGACATCAGATGCCCTAATACTCAACTAATGGTAGCCAGATCTCAAGTCAATCTTTAAAAATATTTTGGCACCCTGAAGCTGATCAAACAAATCATCAATCCTCGGCAACAAATACTTATTTTTGATTGTAACCTTGTTCAACTACTGGTAATAAATACACATCCTCATCGATCCGTCCTTCTTCTTAACAAACAACACCGGTGCACCCCAAGGCGAAATATTAGGTCTAATAAAACCCTTCTCAAGCAAGTCTTGCAACTGTTCTTTCAACTCCAGTGGGGCCATACGATACGGTGGGATAGAAATGGGCTGAGTGCCCGGAGCCAGATCAATACAAAAGTCAATATCCTTGTCGGGCGGCACACCAGTCAGTTCTGAAGGGAAAACCTCCGAAAACCCACGAACAACGGGCATAGAATCAATAGAAGGAACCTCGACACTAGAATCATGAACATATGCCAAATAGGCCAAACACCCCTTCTCAACCATATGCCGAGCCTTCACATACGAGATAACATTACGGGTAGAATGACTAAGAGTCCCTCTCCACTCTAAACGAGGCAAACCCGGCAAGGCTAAGGTCACAGTTTTGGCATGACAGTCCAAGATAGTGTGGTAAGGTGATAACCAATCCATCCCCAATATAACATAGAAATCGATCATGTCTACAAGCAATAAATCTACACGAGTCTCAAGACCCCCAATCACAACTATACATGAACGACGGACTCGATCTACCACAATAGAATTACCCACTGGTGTAGACACATAAACATGATCACTCAAGGAATCACTATGCATAACCAGATACGGTACAAAATAAGATAACACATACGAGTACGTAGACCCTGGATCAAATAACACTGAAGCATCTCTATCACAAACCAGAACCGTACCTATAATAACTGCATCTGAAGCCTCAGCCTCGAGCCTGGTTGGAAAAGCATAACATCAGGGCTGGGCCCCACTACCCTGAACTACATCTCTAGGACGACCTGCTGCTGGCTAGCCTCCACCTCTAGTGACCTGAACTCCACCTCTAGTACATCTACCTCAACCTCTAGCACCTCTACCCCCACCTCTAGCTGGCTGGTGGGCTGTGGGACACTAGGTGCCTGAACCATGGCACAGGAACCCTGATGCGGAGAGCTACTCGGTGCTCGAGGGCAATACCTAGCAATGTGACCCATATCACCACAAGTGTATCAAGCCCTCGGCTGCTGAGACTGCTGGTCCTGACACCTGAATGACCACCCCGAAAACTCTGAAGCGGCGGTGCACTGATAGGAGCAGGTGGTGTATTGTAAGACTGCTGATCAGAATACTACATTTGAGGACCACGACCACCTAACGTACCGTGAGAAACTTGAAGTGCTGATTGAAAAGGCCTAGGAGGATGACCTATACCATATGAATCCCTACCTCCAAACGAGGTACCATTGAATCGGCCTGAATGACGAGGTGTCATGTCTGACATATGAACACCTCCCTGCGACAGAACTATCTCTACTCTCCTGGCCACATTGGTCGCCTCTTGGAAAGATATCTCACTCCCTGCCTCCCTAGCCATCTGAAGACAAATCGACTGAATAAGTCCATCAATGACCTCCTCACCCTTTCCCTCTTGGTGGGAAGTATGATAAGAGCATGATGAGCCAAGTCGATGAATCTGGTCTCATACTGGGTAACAGTCATAGAACCTTGTTGGAGGCGCTCAAACTGCCTCCGATAGGCCTCTCTTTGAGTGATGGGGAGAAAATTCTCTAGAAATAGTTGCGTAAACTACTCACAAGTCAAGACTGGCGATCCGGCTAGACTAGATAAGCAATAATCTCTCCACCAAGTATTGGCGGATTCAGATAAGCGAAAAGTAGGAAAATCAACCCCATTGGTCTCAACTATCCCCATGTTCCTAAGAACCTCGTGACAGCTGTCTAGATAATCCTGGGGATCCTCAGTAGATGCATCGCTGAAAGTAGTAGTGAAGAGCTTGGTGAACCTATCCAACCTCCACAAAGCATCGGCAGACATAGCTGCTCCATCGTCAATCTGAGCTACCACACCCAGCTGAACTGCTCCAACTAGCTGGACCGCTGGAGTCTGAAACTGGGGAGGTACCTGCTCTGGAGTGCTAGTAGCAGGAGTCTGGGCTCCTCCTCCATCCTGAGAGGCGACTGGTGCTACAGGAAGCAAGCTTGCTTGGGTTACACTCTCCATGAGGCCCACAAGACGCACCAGAGCATCCTGAAGAACTGGGGTAGCAATAAACCCCTTTAGGACCTAAGTTAGGCCCACCGAAACTGCTGGGGCCGGAACCTCATTATCAAAGTCAACCTAAGGCTCTGTCGCTGGTGTTGCTGCTTGAGGCTAAGCTTTGCCCCTACCTCGGCCTCTAGCACGGCCTCGGACTCGCCCTCTGACCCTCCTGGGAGCTACTGCTAGGGGCTCGGGTTGCTAGTCAGTGTATGAGGAAGCGCGTGTTCTCGCCATCTGCGAAAGAATAGAGTAGAAATTCAATTAGCATTAAGAAACCAAACCGCACGACAGGAGAGAATAAATGTGAAGTTGTTCCTAACTCTATAGCCTTTGGGGGATAAATACAAACGTCTCTGTACCGATCCCTCAGACTCTACTAAGCTTGTCTATGAACTATGAGACCCACGTAACCTAGAGCTCTAATACCAACTTGTCATGACCCAGATTCCCACCCTCGGGAGTCGTGATGGCACCTACTAATGTGAGCTAGGCAAGCCAATCATTTAACTACTTATTTCATTACTCAATTATTGTTTTAAAACCAATATAAGACGATAATATGAAAACAACGGAACTTTAAATAATTAAGCGGAAGATAACAATTAAATATCTAAAATCTGCATCTATTATAACTCTTAAAACCTAAAGCACCGAAAACCTGGTGTCATAGTGTCACAGACGGTCTAATATTTACTACATACAAAGTCTGAAGAAAATGACAATACACTATTTCTGAATAAAAGGAAAATGAAACAGGAAATAGGAGTGGAGGAGACCCCAGGGCCTGCGAATGCCTGCATGTCTACCTTGAATCTCTGCGTGGACTGAAGGTAGCCTCGACACTATAGTCCAAAAGCTACTCTGGGATCTACACATAGTGCAGAGTGTAGTATCAGCACAACCGTCCCCATGTGCTGGTAAGTGTCTAGCCTAACCTCGGTGAAGTAGTGACGATGCTAGGACACGACTACCAAATAACTTGTGCAGTTCAAATATGTATACAGTGGAAAGAAATACACAAATAACCAGTCAATATGGGAGAGGGAGCATGCTGTGGGGAGATGATAATTACGAATAGAAAGACATCAAGTAATGAAAGAAACAATATAACTCGGATATCAACAAAGAATCAGAAATTAACAAATGCACAGTATCACCATTCGTGCTTTTACTCTCGTTCTCACCATAGCAATCATATAATAAAAATATACACGACATCACCCTTCATGCTTTTACTCTCTTTCCTCACCATATAATCAATATAATTGGCACAGAATGGTACAACGTGTGGCACGGCATCACCCTTCGTGCTTTACAATATTTCCTCACAAAACAAATAATGCACGGCATCACCCTTCGTGCTTTAACTCTCTTCCTTGCCCAAACAACAATCACAAACAATAGGGAAAAATAAAGGAAATTGCAATAAGAATCCCGACAAGGGAACAACATCAATAACATCCACATCCCGGTAAGGGAGATAACAAATAAATCAACAATAGCCCGGCAAGGGTGACAACATAATGATCTCTTCTCTTTCTCACTTTTACTTCACAATTCACTTCACAACTCGAGCCAATGCTCTAGAGGTTCAATTATCACTTATACCTTCACAATTCAATTCACAACTCGAGCCAATGCTTTAAAAGTTCAATTGTCACTTATACTTTCACAATTCATTATACAACTTGATCCAACGCTCCTCAAGGTTCATAGGACACAATTCTTTCCACAAACTTTATACAACAGTTAGAAACCATCACCAAGGCATGAAAGATACAACAAAGTCATGATAATCACAATATAAAGACTCGCGGGCATGCTGTACACCAACGTATAGATATTCTTCACCATGCCTATACGTCATACTCAACAATTACCACATAGCAAATAGGACTCAACTCCTAATCCCTCAAGCTAAGGTTAAACCAAACACTTACCTCGATACCACGAACATAATTCACGATTCAATAATAGCTTTACCCCTTGATTCCGCCACCAATTCGCTCGTATCTAGTCATAAGTTACTTAATTACATCAATAGATGCTAAATGAATCATCCCCAATGCATGAAAATGAGTTTTCTAAAGTTTTACCCAAAAAGTCAAAAATCGCCCCCAGGCCCACATGCTCAAAACCCGACGTTCGAACCAAAAATCAATTACACATTCCCCCACGAACCCAAATATATAATTTGTTTTGAAATCGGACCTCAAATCGAGGTCCAAATTCCTAGTTTTTGAAAAACCTAGGTTCTACCCAAAACAACTAATTTACCCTATGTAAATCATTCATTTGAGTTGAAATCATGTTAAAAGATATGAAGGAGTGAAGAAAATGAGTTAGTAATCACTTTCCAACGTTTTGGAGAAGAAAGGTTGTTAGAAAAATCGCCTCTTATATTTTTTAGGTTTTGAAAAATGAAAAATAACTGAAAATCCCATCTAAATATACTACTCTCAGACGCCCTGTGCGGACCGCACAAAATCAACTGTGGACGCATAACCCCCGTGCAGACTGCAGTGACATGCTTTAGTATTTTGTCCATAACTTTCTCTACAGATGTCCAAATTGTGATTTCTTTTCCTTTCTGGAAACTAGCCACGAAGTCATTTTTGAATCATCTCAAAATTCCTTGTAGATCAAAAGATATAGGCTTTCGAAGTTGGACCAGTGAACCTGTGCGAACCGCACAAAATCAACTGTGTGCGGATAGCACAAAAACTAGTGCGGACCGCACTAGTAGGTTCAGAGATTTGTACTTCTCTAAACCTCCAGTAGCCATGTTTTAAGCCTAAGACACCCCGGAACCTACCCGAAACTCACCCGAGCCCTTGGGACTCCAAACCAAATATGCATACTAACTCAAAAATCATATGGACCTATTCGTGCGATAACATCATCAAAATAACATGTAAAATCATGAATTAAACCTCAAAACTCAACATTTTCATCAAGAATACTCAAAGTTCATAACTCTTCAATCGGAAGTCCAACTCATGTCAAATAAACTTTGTTTTCCACCAAATTTCAAAGTTATCTTTCAAATACTATAACAAGTTTGTACCAGGATCGGAACCAAAATATGGGCCCGATAATAATATTTTCAAACATTAATTCATTTCTTTATTTCTTAGATAATTCATGTAACTACCCGACCGGCCGTTTTGAGATTTTGCACTTTTCTCTCCAGTTTTCAGGCATGACTTGCCCCGTGTGGTATATTATGACTTATGTAAATCGTTGGTGTTGGGTTTCAGGTTAATCGAATGAATTTGGAAGAACTGTCTCAGTTGAAAGCTTAAAATTTGAAAGGTTTGACCAAGATTTGACTTGTTTGTATTTGATCTCGGATTTTAATTTTTATGATTTGGTTAGCTCCGTTAGGTTATTTGGAACTTAGGAGCGTGATAGGAATGCATGTTGGAAATCCGTAGAAAATTTAGGCTTGAATTAGCGAAATTGAGATTTCTCTCTTTCCTGATTGATAGGTGAGATTTCGATATAGAGGTTGGAATGGAATTCTGATAGTTGCAGTAGCTTCATTTTATCATTTGAGATTTGTGTGCAAAATTTCAGGTCATTTGGACTAGATTTGATAGACTTTTTGATCGAAAACATAATTTAAAAGTTCTTGGAGTTCTTCAGCTTGAATCCCATATTAAATTTGTGATTTGATGTTGTTGTAAGTGTCCCAAAGTTTTGAAAAAGTTTTAATGATGTCATGGAATGTGTTGGTACAATTGATTTGATGTTCCGGGAGTTCCGGGGTGTTTTAGGCCGAAAATCATAGTTGTAGCAGGTCCAGAAGGGTTGCAGGCCTCGGAACCCACTCGCGCGGTTCACACAAAAAGAAGTGCGGCCACGGTATGTGATGTGCGGACCACACAAAATGAAGTGCGGCCGTGGTAGGTGTTGTGCGGATCGCATAAAATGGTGTGCGGCAGCGGTGAAGAACATTCCGCTGGTCCTACTTCGGAAGCTCATATCTTTTGATATACAAGGAATTTTGAGATAACTCAAAAACGAAAGTTGTAGCCCTTCGTGTCTAGTTTCAAGAAAGGTAAAGATATCACAATTTGGACATTTGTAACAAAAGTTATAATCATCATCTCCAAGTATTTTCCCTCAAATCCGTTCTAAACCCCTCGAATCTTAAATCCCAAATCCGAGTTCCAAGAGTCAAACCTAAAACTCGAGGTTGATGTGATTTTATCACAAAATAATGTTACTCACTTGTTTTGACAAAGAACAAGTGACTAACATTATTTGGCGATGAAATCGGAAAGTCAGGGTACCAAGTTGATTTCTAGCTTAGTCGGTGAGTTTCCCGGTATCATTTCTTTTTATTTTAATGCCTATTCCACCACTGCCTCTTCTTCTTCTTCTTCTTTGTCATTCAACAATTTAATTAAGTTTTGAATTAGGTTTAAAATTGTGAATTGTCCATCCGTTTTCTTTAGTTCATATTCATGTATGTCGTTAATCAATCTAACAACTGATTTTGATTTTTCAATCCAGTTGAAGGTTTTAGTCTTTTGTTTACCGTTTATTATAATTGTGATAATTTAAAACTTACGAAGCTTCTCAATAGTGGTAGGGTAGAAATTGCATTAATGAATTAATTAAAAGCACTAAACTAGTGGATAATTATGAAATGAAAAGTTGAATTGATAGTGGTGAATGCACTAAGTTGAACAATTATTTATAGACACTAAGAGACACACTGAAAAATGGACTGGATATTCAAGAATACAGAGAGATAGAGTACAAAGATAGAGAAAGGAGAGCTCAGAGACTTTAAGAGATAGAAAATCCAAAAAACCAAAAACGACTGAAGTTCTGAAACTGCACTGATTTCCAGCACTTTTCCTTGATAATAATTGATCAAATTCTGTATTAAGTGGGTCTTTTTAATCTTTTTCATGAGCTAAAATCTCTGAAAGCTTCACATTCTGCACTTTAGTTGAGAAATGGTTTGAATTTGGGGGTTCTAAAAGCTCTGTTCTAAATTTAGCTGTTTGGTTATTGTTTGATTGGTTCTGGGCACTGTTTTATAGCTGTGACTACTGATGCTTGGCTACTGATCTCACATTTCTTACTTCCTCTCATTTTCCAGGTATGCTTCAGCATTTAAGTAGCATATGAGATGTAAAGGGAAGCCATGTAGTTGATTTAGATAGTGAATAAAATGGCCTCTATTTTTTAAATGATTTGTTCGTGTATTTTCTTGTCTAAATTAGCCTGATTACCTGGATATTATTGTATTCAGTCATGACTTATGTCGTATATTTTAGGAAGATGCTTGAACTTTGGTTTTGTTATTTTAATTCTAAATTAGAAGAACTCCTTGTCAAATACTTGTGTGTTGGGACTATTATGATTGGAATTTAGTGAGTGTTGTTGTTATTCGAGCTAATAGTTTGAGTCTTGCATCTTTCATTTATGTTTAGGGTTGATCACATGAATTGCTCGTTGGAATTGTTGCTAGAAACTCTGTGGTTCATTATTAAAATTAAGTAATGTTTGGTTGATTGTGAAATGCATCTGGTTTTATCATCAGTAGGGTGGGTTGTTAATGCCAAAATTAACATGTGTTAAAGAATAGTCTGGGTCCTTGTTCACCTCGACATTTCTTGTAGTCAGGCATAAGGCTTTGAGTTCTCAATATGGTTAGTGTTGAATAATGGATAAAGTTTCCTAGCTAATACATATAGTGTGTTAATATTGATTAATTCAAATTTTAATTGTAGTTTATCTTGAACTGTAATTCATTTTAGCATAAAATATGTGTTGTTGAAAATTGGCATTAATTCAATGTTGGTCGTGCCTGCGTGAGTTCGATCCGCGAGCCCAGTATAGGCGTGATTTCATTGAGGCCTGGGCTCCTCTCATGGGCTTGAATCTAAAGAGACTTGTAAAAATTAAAATATCATATTTTGGGCTTGCTGAGTTTCGCTAGCCCAATTCCCTCGTTTGTTTGGTTGTTAATAGCAAATTCAGTTCGGGCTTTAACATTGAGTATATGTTGAACTCCTGGGGTTTATTTTCTTTCGTAATTAATTAAGTTCTCTAAATTAATTGGAGGCGAGCCACATTAGACGAATCATAATTTGTAGCCCTCATGGGTTAATTCTTAAACTCTTGGTTAAAATAAATCAAGGTGCACCATGCCGGACAAAAATATCAATTGCATGGCCCTCTTTAATTAATATTGTTTATCCTTAGAAATCGAGGCATGCCGTTTAGCGAATTTTTATGGCCCTTGCAAAGTTGCAAACGCCTAGTTGCTTTAGGCGCGTTACTTTAATAATTTACCTTCCTAAACTCGGGTGCGCATTTATGTAACCCAAATCCAAATCTCAACAATATTAAATAAAACGTGTCTCAGATTGTGGGTGCATTTCATATGGAATGGTCCAAAAACGCATTTTATATGACGTTGAATTTTTTCAAATGAAAGAGGTTTAAAGTTAAGATTGCACATAGGTTCAAAATGTTTTAAGTCAGATAATTAAGCCGAATACAACAGTTGAGCGACCGTGCTAGAACCACGGAACTCGAGAATGCCTAACACCTTCTCCCGGGTTAACAAAATTCCTTACCCAGATTTCTGGTTCGTGTACTGTTAAACAGAGTCAATATTTTTCCTAGATTCGGGATTCGAACCGGTGACTTGGGACACCATAAATCTCCCAAGTGGCGACTCTAAATTTCTTAATATAAATAAATCCTGTTTCGATTGTTCTTTAATTGGAAAAACACCCTTATATACCACCGAGTGTAGGAAAAAGGAGGTGTGACAGTAGAGACTTGAATTTTGTTCATGGCATCGAGGTAAGTGTTTGGTCTAACCTTAGCTTGAGGGATTAGGAGTCGAGTCTTATCTACTATGTGGTATTTGTTGAGTACGACATATAGGCATGGTGACGAGTATCTATACGTTGGTGTCAAGCATGCCCATGAGTCTTATATTGTGATTATTATGACTTCGTTGTATTATTCATGCTTTGATAATGATTTCTATTGTTGGGCAAAGTTTGTGGAAGTAATTGTGACATTTGAACATTGAGGAGCGTTGGCTCAAGTTGTATAATAAAATGTGAAAGTATAAATGGTAATTGATCCCTTCTAGAGCATTGGCTCAAGTGTGAAGTGAGTTGTGAAGTAAAAGTGAGAAAGAGAAGAGAATCATTATGTTTCCTCCCTTGCCGAGATACTGTTGCTTTTAGTGTTATCTCCCATGCTGGGATGTTTATGTTTCTTTTGATGTTGATACCTTGCCGGGACTTGATTGTTGAACTATTGTTCCCTTACCGGGATTTTTATCGTAATTTTATTTGCTTCTTTGACCTTATTTCTTGTGATTGTTGTTTGGGTGAGGAAGAGTGATAAAGCACGAAGGGTGATGTTGTATATGATTTTGTGAGGAAGAGTGTAAAGCATGAAGGATAATGCCGTGCCGCATGATGTAAAATTCTATGTCGATTATATTAATTCTTGGTGAGGATGAGAGTAAAAGCACGAAGGGTGATGCCGTGCAGTTTATATTGGTTCTTATGGTGAGGACTAGAGTAAAAGCACGTAGGGTGATGCCGTGTACTTGTCCTTGATTTTCCTGATTCTTGTTGATAATAAAGTTATGTTGTCCTTTACGTTTATTTATGAATTTTCTGTTGTTACTTGATTTTTTTTATGTTATAGATTCCCTTACCCTATTTGCTTTGTGATTGATGCTTGGGTGAGGAAGAGTGTAAAACATGAAGGGTGATGCCATGTATTGTTTTGGTGGGAGAGTGTTAAAGCACGAAGGGTGATGCCATGTATTGTTTTGGTGAGAGAGTGTTAAAGCACGAAGGGCGATGCCGTGCAATTATCTTTGATTTCCTGATTTTATGGATAACTGAGTTACGGTTTCTCTACATTTAATTGCTGGTTTCTATTGATACTTGTTGTACCCCGCAACATAATTCCCCCTTCCTACTTTCAATTGAACTATAGTGATACTCATATTTATTTGTTGTTCTTCTGTTATTAGTCGATGTCCGCGCAGCATGTTATCCCCTTCCCATAATTAACTGTACATTACTGTTATTCTTTTCTGCTGTATATGATTTAACTGCACAGGTTTAATTGGTAGTCTGGTACTAACCTTGTCACTACTTCGCCGAGGTTAGGCTAGGCACTTACTAGCACATGGGGTCGGTTGTACTGATACTACACTCTGCACTCTTTTGTGCAGATCCTAGTGCTGTAGATTTCGAACCGCAATAAGATTGCTTTTTCTTGTTCATCAGGTGATCTGAAGTAGTCCTGCAGGCGTCCCCGGGCCTTGGTGTCTCCTTCTATCTACTATCCCCATTTCTTTCATGTATTTCCAGAGACAGTGTTGTATTTATTTCTTTCATACCTTTGTTTGTAGTACCCCTAGACAGTTTGTGAAATTGTGACACCAGCCTTGGGTAGATTTGTTATGGATTGGTATTGGCAGTATTATTAAATTTTTGCAATGCAGTCTTCACGAGTAGGTGCCATCATGACTCCTAAGGGTGGGAAATTCGGGTCGTGACAAGTTGGTATCAGAGCTCTAGGTTACATAGGTATCACAATTCACAGACAAGCTTAGTAGAGTCTGAGGGATTGGTATGGAGACGTCTGTACTTATCCCCCAAAGGCTACAAAGTTAGGAAAAGTTTCACTTCCATCCTTCTCTGTCATGTGATTTTGTTCTCTCACTGCTAATTTGAAACCTCTACTCTTGTCCTTTCACGAATGGCGAAGTCACATACGACTTCTTCAGCAGAACAGCATCACATACCGATGATAGATCAACTACGTCTTCGGAGGCTTTGCGGAGGTTGGATAGGTTTAGATTAACTACATCTTTGGAGGCTTTGCGGAGATTGGATATGTTTCACCAAGATCTTCACTACTACTTTCAGTGGTGCATCTTCTAAGGATCCCCGAGATTATCTGTGCAGTTGTCATGAGGTTCTCAGGAACATAGGGATAGTAGAGACCAATGGGGTCAATTTTGCTACTTTTCGCTTGTCTGGATCCGCCAAGACTTGGTGGAGAGATTATTGTTTGGCTAGACCAGCCGAATCGCCAGCTTTGACTTAGGAGCAGTTTACTCAGCTATTTCTGGAGATGTTTCTCCCCATCACTTAGAGAGAGATCTATCTGAGGCAGTTTGAGCTTCTCTAGCAGGGTTCTATAATTGTTACTCAGTATGAGACCGGATTCATCGACTTGGCTCGTCATGCTTTTATCATACTTTCCACCGAGAGAGAGAGAGAGAGAGAGAGAGTAAGGAGGTTTATTGAGGGACTCGTTCAGCCAGCTCAGTCAGCTAGAGGTGGAGGTAAAGGTACTAGAGGTGGAGGTAGAGGTATTAGAGGTGGAGGTAGAGGTGCTAGAAGTGGAGGTATAGGTATTAGAGGTGGATGTACAGGAACTGTTCTGGTTTGTAGTAGAGATGCTTCGGTTTTATTTGATCCAGGATCTACATACTCCTATGTTTCGTCATATTTTGCACCGTATCTAGTCATGCCTAGTGATTCTTTGAGTGCTCCTGTTTATGTGTCTACACCGGTGGGTGATTCTATTATGGTAGATCATGTCCATCATTTATGTATAGTTGTGATTAGGAGTCTTAAGACTCGTGTAGATTTGCTTCTTTTGGACATGGTCGACTTCGATGTCATATTAGGGATGGACTGGTTATCACCTTATCACGCTATCTTGGACTGTCATGCCAAGACTGTGACCTTAGCCTTGCCGGGTTTACCTCGTTTAGAGTGGAGAGGGACTCCTAGTCATTCTACCAGTAGTGTTATCTCATATATGAAGGCTGACGTATGGTCGAGAATGTGTGTTTGGCCTATTTGTCCTATGTTCCTGATTCTAGTGCTAAGGTTCCTTCTACTGATTTTGTGCCCGTTGTTCGTGAGTTTCCTGAGGTATTCCCTTCAGACCTGTCGGGTATGTCGCCTGACAGGGATATGGACTTTTGCATTGATTTGGCTCTAGGAACTCAGCCCATTTCTATCCCGCCGTATCGTATGGCCCTGCCGGAGTTAAAAGAGTTGAAGGAGCAGTTGCAAGACTTGCTTGAGAAAGGTTTCATTAAACCGAGTGTTTCGCCTTGGGGTGCACCGATGTTGTTTGTTAAGAAGAAGGATGGATCGATGAGGATGTGTATTGATTACCGGTAGTTGAACAAGGTTACAATCAAGAATAAGTATCCATTGCCGAGGATTGATGATTTGTTTGATCAGCGTCAGGGCTACCAAGGTAATTTCGAAGATTGACTTGAGATCTGGCTACTATAAGTTGAAGATTAGGGCATTTGATGTCCCTAAGATAGCTTTCCGCACTCGGTACGGGCATTATGAGTTCTTGGTGATGTCATTCGGGTTGACAAATACCATAGCAACCTTTATGGATTTGATGAACTGAGTGTTCACGCCTTAATTGGATTCATTTGTGATACTCTTCATTGATGATTTTTGATCTATTCCAATAGCCGGGAGGAGCATGAACAACATGTTAGAGTGGTTCTTCAGACTATGGTTACGGCTTCAGTTGCTACCCCACCTGCTCAGTCAACTAGAGGTGGAGGTCGAGGTCGCCCTAGAAGGGCAGGTTAGGCCCGATACAATGCCCTTCTTGCCCGTACAAAGGTTGTTGCCTCTCATTCTGTCATCACAGGTATTATACTGGTTTGTCACAGAGATGCATCGATTCTATTCGATCCAGGCTACACTTATTCTTATGTGTCTTCTTATTTTGTTCTGCATTTGGGAGTATCTCGGGATTCTTTGAGTTCCCCTATTTATGTTTCTACTCCTGTGAGAGATTCTCTTGTTGTGGACCGCATTTATCGGTCATGTTTGGTTGCTCTTAGTGGTTTCGAGACCAGAGCCGATTTATTGTTGCTCAACATGGTAGATTTCGATATTATCTTGGGCATGGACTGGTTGTCACCCCATTATGCTATTCTTGATTGTCACACCAAAATCGTGAAGCTGGATGTGCCATGTGTACTGTGTGTTGAGTGTAGGGGTACTTTAGATCACACTCCCAGTAGAGTTATTTCTTTTCTTAAAGCTCAGCGTGTGGTTAAGAAGGGGTGTGATGCGTATTTATCTTATGTGAGAGATGTCAGTATTAATACCCCTTCAGTTGATTCAGTCCTAGTAGTACGAGATTTTCCCAATGTGTTTCCAGTTGATCTTCCAGGCATGCCGCCTGATAGAGATATTGATTTTGGCATTCATCTGTTGCCGGGCACTCAGCCCATTTCTATTGCCCCGTATCGTATGGCTCCTCCTAAGTTGAAGGAGCTGAAGGATTAGTTACAGGAATTGCTTGATAAGGGTTTTATTCGGCCCAGTGTATCACCTTGGGGTGCTCCTATCTTGTTTGTGAAGAAAAAGGATGGTTTGATGCGTATGTGTATTGATTATCGCCAGTTGAACAAGGTTATAGTGAATAACCGTTATCCTTTGTCTCGTATTAATGATCTGTTTGACCAGCTTCAGGGTACACAAGTGTTTTCTAAGATTTATTTACGCTCAGGTTACCATCAGTTGAAGATTTGAGAGCCAGATATCACGAAAACTCCTTTCAGGACTCGGTATGGTAACTACGAGTTCCTTGTTATGTCATTTGGGCTGACCAATGCCCTAGTAGCCTTTATGCATTTGATGCATAGTGTGTTCTGGCCGTATCTTGACTCGTTCGTCATTGTCTTTATTGATGATATTCTGGTGTATTCCCGGATTCGGAAAGATCATGAGTAGCACTTGAGGACTGTACTTCAGACTCTGAGAGAGAAAAAGTTATATGCTAAGTTCTCGAAATGTGAGTTTTGGTTGGATTCAGTGCCATTCTTAGGCCACATGGTATCGAGTGAGGGCATTCAAGTGTATCCGAAGAAAATAGAGTCCGTGCAGAGTTGGCCCAAACCATCCTCAGCTACAGAGATTCGCAGTTTCCTTGGTTTGGCAGGTTACTACTGTCGTTTTGTGGAGGTGTTTTCATCGATTGCAGCCCCATGACCAGGTTGACCAAGAAGGGTGCTCTGTTCCAATAGACGGAGTAGTGTGAGGCGAGCTTTCGGAAGCTCAAGCAGCTTTGACCACAGCCCCAATTTTGATATTGCCTACAGGTTTGACGTCTTATACGGTCTATTGTTATGCCTCGAGGGTTGGCCTAGGAGCAATATCGATGAAGAATGCTAGGGTGATTACCTACACATCCAAACAGTTGAAGATACATGAGAAGAACTACCCTGTTCACGACCTTGAGTTAGCTGCCATAGTTCATTCCTGAACATTTGGCGCCATTATTTATACGGGGTTCCTTGTGAGATTTATACTGACCATTGGAGCTTGCGACACTTGTTCTAGCAAAATGATCTAAATTTGCTCTAAAGGAGGTGGTTAGAGTTGCTGAAGGACTATGATATCACTATTTTGTATCACCCGGGCAAGGCCAATGTAGTGGCTGATGCCTTAAGTCACCGGATGGAGAGTTTGGGGAGTTTGACATATTTACTAGCATCGGAGAGGCATATGGCGATGGATGTTCAGGCCTTAGCCAGCTAGTTTTTGATATTGGACCTTTCAGAGCCCAGTTGGGTTCTAGCTTGCGTGGTTTCTCGGTCTTCCTTATTTGATCGTATCAGGGAGCAGCAGTATGATGACCCCCATTTGCTTGTCCTCGGAGACAAGGGTCAGCATGGTGATGCAAGCGATGTAACTATTGGTGATGATGGGGTATTGAGGATGCAGGGTCGGATTTGTGTACCCAATGTTGATGGGCTTCGAGAGTTGATTCTAGAGGAGGCCCAAAGCTCATGGTATTCCATCCATCCGGGTGTCATGAAGATGTATCAAGATTTGAGACAACACTATTGGTGGAGGCGGATAAAGAAAGATATAGTTGGATTCGTAGCTTGGTGTCTCAACTGTCAACAGGTGAAGTATGAGCACCAGATACCGAGTGGGTTGCTTCAGCAGATAGGGATTCTGGAGTGGAAGTGGGAGTGGATCACCATGGACTTTGTATTTGGGCTCCCACGGACTTTGAGGAAGTTTGATGCTATTTGGGTGATTGTGGATCGGCTGACCAAATCCACTCATTTCATTCCTGTGCGTACTACTTACTTTTTGGAGCGGTTGGCGGAGATTTATATCCGGGAGATTGTTCGTCTGCATGGTATTCGAGTGTCCATCATTTTAGATAGAGGTACTCAGTTCACATCACGGTTCTCGAGGGTCGTTCAGTATGAGTTAGGTACTCGGGTGGAGTTGAGTACAACATTTCACCCTCAGACGGATGGACAGTCTGAGTGCACTATTCAGATTCTTGAGGATATGCTCCGCGTGTGTGTGATTGAGTTTGGAGGGTCTTGGGATCAGTTCTTGATATTGGAAGATTTTGCTTACAACAATAGTTATCGGTCCAGCATTCAGATGGCACCGTATTAGGCTTTATATGGTAGGCAGTGTAGATCTCCGGTGGGGTGGTTTGAGTCGGGTGAGGCTAGACTATTGGGCCCGGACATGGTTAAGGTTGCTTTGGAGAAGGTTAAGGTGATTCAGGATAGACTCCATACAGCCCACTCCAGACAGAAGAGTTACGCGGACCAGAAAGTTCGTGATGTTTCCTATATGGTTGGAGAGCGGGTTCTGCTTCGTATTTCGTCTATGAAGGTCGTTATGAGATTTGGGAAGAAAATGAAGTTAAGTCTGAGGTTTATTGGCCCTTTTGAGATATTGAGACATGTAGAGGTTGCTTATGAGCTTGCCTTACCTCCCAGCTTGGCAGGAGTTCACCCGGTATTTCATGTTTCGATGCTCCGGGGGTATCATGGTGATTCGTCGCACGTGTTGGATTTCAGTTCAGTCAAGTTGGACAAGGATCTATCCTATGTTGAGGAGCTAGTGGAAATATTGGACAAGTAAGTTAGAAAGCTGAGGTCAAAGAACATTGCATCAGTGAAGGTTCAGTGGCGGGGCTAGCCGGTCGAGGAGGCGACCTGGGAGACCGAGCAGGATATGCGCGGCCGTTACCCTCATCTTTTCACTACTTCAGGTATGTCTCTATGCTCGTTTGAGGACGAACGAATGTTTAAATGTACGAGGATGTGACGAGCCGGCCGATCGTCTTAAGAATTAATGCCCTGATCCCCTATTAACTGCTTTCCCCAAGTTTAATTATGCTATTTTAATTTTCCGGGATGTTCGGTGTTGAGTTTCGGAGAGTTTTGGTACACTTACTCCCTAAATGAGAGCTTAAGTGTTGGAAAATTGACGTGTTCGGTAATTTTGTTAGCTCCGTTAAGTAATTTCGAGCTTAGGGGCGTGTTCGGATTGTGTTTTGGAGGTCCGTAGTTAAATTAGGCTTGAAATGCCAAAAATTGAATTTTTGAAGTTTCGGTCCGATAGTGAGATTTTGATCCGAGGGTCGGAATGGAATTCCGAAAGTTGGAGTAGTTTCGTATGTTGAATGTGACATGTGTGCAAAATTTCAGGTCATTCGGACGTGGTTTGATAGACTTTTTGATCGAAAGCATATTTTGAGAATTTTGGAGTTTTTAGGCTTGAATTCATGGTTAATTCGAGGTTTCGATGTTGTTTTAAGGATTGGTACAAGTTTGGGTAGTGATTTGTGACTTGTTAGTCCCTTTTGTTGAGGTCCCGGAGGTCTCAGGATGATTTCAGATGGTTGACGGAAAGATTTTGGAATTTAAGTTCCAGCTTCAGTTGCTGGTTCTGTCATAACCGCACTTGCAGTTTGGTTTCCGCAGGTGCGGCGCAGCAGAAGCGTCTAACAGGCCACAAAAAAGAAATTGACCTCCCGCAGATGCGGGAGATTTTCTGCATAAGCGGAACTGCATCTGCGAGTTGGAGACCGCAGGTGCGAAAATTGGCCATTAAATGAAAAGTCGTAGATGCGACCTTGGCTCCGTAGAAGCGGGACCGCAGATGCGGTCCCAGGGCCACAAATGCGGAAATCGCTGGGCAGAACATATAAGTTCATGCCTTCGCGAAATTTAGCCATTTTTTATCTTTTCAAAAGAGGAAGAATCTTGGGGAGCACTTTTCAAGAGAGATTTTCAGAGGAGTTCATTGGGGTAAGGTCTTTGGTCCCTAAACTCGTTATTGGAATGATTTTTATCAACTTAAACATGAAAAATTAAGGAAAATCAGTGGTAATTGGGGGTTTAGGGCTTGTCAAATTGGAGGCGTTTGAGTGATGATTTAAGGGACCATTTGAAGTCCGATTTTGATGTTTTTGGTATGACTGAACTCGTGAGAGTCCGAGGATTCTAGAAATATAAATTTTACCCGATTCCAAGACGTGGGCCCGAGGGTCATTTTATATAATTTCGCATATTAGCTTAGAATTTAATTGTAGAATCAGTTACTTGAAGTGTTATTTACATTATGCAATTGGGTTAAATAGATTTGGGTTATTCGGAGTGGAGTACCCGTGGCAAGAGCGTGGTTTCGGGTTAATTTTGAGCCGGTTCGAGGTAAGTGGCTTGTCTAACCTTGTGTGGGAGACCTTCCCCTTAGGATATGATATATTTGATTGAAATGCCTTGTACATGAGGTGACGAATGTGTACTTGAGCTAATTGTTGAAAATTCGGTTTTTCCTTAAGTATTTCAATTGAGTTCTTTTTCTGTTTTTTTCTACTTACGAATTTAGCATGTTGCTAGTTTAGAAAAGCATGTTTAGTTGACTTAATTGCCTATTTGCTTAAAATGCCTTAATTGCATTACGTGAAGCATGTTAGGCTAGAATAAATTGTTTACTTGGTACAAAATTCTGCTTGATTGGGTATTCTTGTATAGTTGTGTATTTTTTATTTTGGGACTACGGGGCGGCATCCCGGGAGATCCCCTGTACGTATTTATGATCTGAACTGAGGTGCAGGATACCAAGAGATCCTTGGCATGTATATTGAGGATACCAAGAGATCCTCGGGATACCGAGAGATCCCTAGCATATATTGAGGATACCAAGAGATCCTCAGGATACCAAGAGATCTGTAGCATTTATTGTGGATACCAAGAGATCCTCGGGATACCAAGAGATTCCTAGCCTATATTGAGGATACCAAGAGATCCTCGGGATACAAAGAGATCCCCAGCTATCATCCTTGTTATGAGTGGTACTTCCTGGTGTTTGCCTTTATTTCTATTATGTTATTGTACTCCTTGTTATCATGTGTAGATTCTTACTATAGATTCTTAATTGTACTATTTATCTTATCCTGTCATCTTAGTATTTATTTAACCTCAATAGGGTCCTAACCTTCCTCGCCACTATTCGACCGAGGTTAGGCTTGACATTTACTGAGTACCACTGTGGTGTACTCATGCCCTGTCTGCGCATGTTTTTCATGTGCAAATCCAGGTACCGCTATTCAGGCCTACCATCCTTAAGGAGGCGACCGCTCTAGAGACTTCGAGGTACATCTGCCGTGTCCGCGAACCGTGAAGTCCCTTTCTATTCCTGCTTTTAGTATTTAGCTCTTCTGTATTTTTCTGTTTTTATTAGACATTCCGGAGTTTGAGCTATGTAGTATTGATCTTAGCTTGTGATTCATGGGTCTTCGGGTCTTGAATTTTTTTTTTGGTATTGAGAGTTGAATATGGTGTATGTTGAGTAGCACATTTAAATAGTGTTATTACTTTATTACTGTTTAAAGTTGTTTTACTTTCCGCAAATTTTGGTTTTGTTCCGCAATTTAGGCTTACCTAGTCGTAGAGACTAGGTGTCGTCACGATGGTTCACGGAGGGCGAATCCAGGTCGTGACACGAACGCGAACGCGAAGGTCACCTAGGCCTGACCCATCGCGAACGCGATACAGGCCTGCCCAATGATTTTTAAACAGTAACAGAACACTCGGGATTTCACCAAAATGTCATAACTTCTTCCTCCAAACTCCAAATTGGGCAATTTTTGTAAGATAACTTCGCCACAAATTCATAGGTATGTAATCTTAGACTCATTTTCTTCAATTTCCATTAACACCCATTAGATTTCTAGGCCTAAATCATGTTTTTAAGGGTAGAAAATTAGGGATTTGGGTAGAGTTAGGGCTTTTTGTATAATTGGAATTTAGACCTCATTTTGGGGTAGGATTTCAAAACTAATTACATATTCAGGCTCGTGGGTGAATGAGTGATCGGGTTTTGGTCTGAACCTCGTGTTTTGACCAAGCAGTCCTGAGGTGGATTTTTGACTTTTTGGGAAGAATGATGGGAAATCTATAATTAAACATTGGAATTGAATTGTGTAGCATTTATTGATGTTATTAAGTCGATTATGTCTAGATACAATTGATTTGGAGCCAAATAAAAAATGGAAAGTGGTGTTTGAGGCTTGAGTTGGACGTGTGAGTTCGAGGTAAGTGTTTGGTCTAACCTTAACTTGATGGATTAGGAGTTGTGTCCTATTTGCTACATGTTACTTGTTTAGTACGACGTATAGGCATGGTGACGAGTATCTATACGTTGGTGTCAAGCGTGACTGTGAGTCTTAAATTGAAATCGTTGTTTTCTAAATAAATACTATGAATGTCTATGTCTTTGATTCTTTGTGTTGAACAAGGATTATGATTATCCTCGTGGAAATTACTTATGATTGAGTATTTGTGCTGGTTGAGGTAGTTAGATGTTGGAACAAGTTTGGTTATAGTTGATTTTCCCTTGCCGGGACGTATTTACTTATACTGTCGATTCCCTTATTGGGATAGTGTTGTTTCTTTATTAATCCCTTGACGGGACTCTTGTTGGGAATGGTGTCGAACTGTATATATGGATCGAGTTGCGCACCGCAACAATATTATATTTGGATTGGGTTGCACAACCCAATAATATTATATTTGGATCGGGTTGCATGCCGCAACAATGATATAATTGGGTCGGGTTGCACGCTGCAACTATAATATAATTGGATCAGGTTGCACACCGCAATAGTGATAAATGATATGGATCGGGTTTGCACACCACAACAGTGTTATTATGTGTTGGGATTGGGTTGCCCGCCACAACAATTGATAATACGAATGTTTATGGATTCATTACGAGTTCTTTATTGTTTTGCTGTAAATTCTAAATTGCCTTTATGACTTTCTCTTAATTTACTGTTGATATTGATATTCCCCCGCAGCATGTACCCCCTCCCATCTTTACTTGTTTATTTATATTTTATTTTCCGCTGCACATTATATAACTGGACAGGTTTATTTAGTAGTCTGGTCCTAGCCTCGTCTCTACTTTATCGGGGTTAGGCTAGTCACTTACCAGCATATGCGGTCGGTTGTGCTGATACTACACTTTGCACTATGTGCAGATCATGGAGTGGCAACTTTTGGACCGTAGCATTGGGTGGCTGCCTTCTGTCCAGTTAGAGTTCGCGAGGTAGTCCTGCATGCGTCTGCAGGTCCGTCGTTCTCTTCTATATTTCTATGTATTATGTTTTCATTTACTTCAGAGACTGATTGTACTTTTCTTTCCAGACATTTGTATGTAGTATTTGTAGTTGGTCTGTGAAATTGTGACACCAGATTCCTGGTAGAGATGTATGTTGGTATTGTCGTATTGGTTTGGCTAAGTTATCAGATTAAGTCTTCTGCATGTATTTATTTATCATTAATATTTTACTATTGATCGCATGTTAATTTAAATTGTTAAAAGGGCTAAATAAAAGGGTTAGTGATTCTATATTACGCGGCTTGCCTAGCTTTCACTAGTAGGCGCTATCACGACTCAAGAGGGTGGGAAATCCAGGCCGTGACAACTTAGTATCAGAGCTCTAGGTTACATAGGTCTCACAATTCACGGACAAGCTTAGTAGAGTCTGAGGGATTGGTACGGAGACGTCTGTATTTATCCCCTAGAGGCTACAGAGTTAGGAAAAACTTCACATTTATTCTTTCTTATCATGCGGTTTGGTTTCCCAATGCTAATTGAATTTATACTCGGTTATTTTGCAGATGGCGAGAACACACACTTCATCATCCACCAATCAGTAGCTCGAGCCTCCACCAGTAGCTCATACGAGGGGCCAAGGGCAAGGGAACGACCATACTAGGGGTCGAGGTAGGGGCAAAGCTCATCCCAGAGTAGCAGCACCGGCGGTGGAGCCTTAGGTTGACTTTGATGATGAGGTTCCGGCCCAGATCGTTCTGGTGGACCCAGCTTAGGTCCTAGATGGGTTTATTGCTACCCCAGCACTCTAGGATGCTCTGGTCCATCTAGTGGGCCACATGGAGAGTGTCACCCGGGCAGGCTTGCTTCCTGTAGCCCCAGCCGTCTCTCAGGATAGAGGAGGATCCTAGACTCCTTATACTCGCACTCCGGAGCAGATGGCTCCCTAGTTTCAAACTCCAGCAGCTCATCCAGTTAGAGTAGTTCAGCCGGGTGTGGTAGCTTAGACCGGTGATGGAGTAGCTATGTCTGCCGATGCTTTGTGGAGATTGGACAAGTTTACCAAGCTCTTCACTACTACTTTCAGCGGTGCATCTTCTTAGGATCCCCAAGATTATCTATACAGTTGTCATGAGGTTCTTAGGAATATGGGGATAGTGGAGACCAATAGGGTCAACTTTGCTACCTTTCGCTTGTCTGGATCCGCCAAGACATGATGGAGAGATTATTGCTTGGCTAGACCAGTCGGATCACCAACTTTGACTTGGGAGAACTTTACTCAGCTATTTCTGGAGAAGTTTCTCCCCATCACTTAGAGAAAGATCTATCGGAGGCAGTCTGAGCATGTCCAGCAGGGTTCTATGACTGTTACTCAGTCTGAGATCAGATTCATCGACTTGGACCGTCATGCTCTTATCATACTTCCCACCGAGATAGAGAGGGTAAGAAGGTTTATTAAGGGACTTATTCAGCCGATTCACCTTCAGATGGCTAAGGAGTCAGGAAGTGAGATTTCTTTCCAGGAGCCGGCCAATGTGGCCAGGAGAGTGGAGATGGTTCTGTCGCAAGGAGGTGGTCAGGGGTCTGACAAGAGGCCTCGTTATTCGGGCAAATTTAGTGGTGCCTTGTCTGGAGGCAGGGATTCGTATGGTAGAGGCCATCTTCCTAGGCCCGTTCAGTCATCACTTCAGGTTTCTCACGGCGCTTCAGGTGGCCATGGTTCTCATATGCAATATTCGGATCAACAGCCCTACAGTGCACCACCAGCTCCTATCAGTGCACCTCCGCTCCAAAGTTTTCAGGGTGGTCATTCAGGTCTCTAGGGTCAGTCTCAGTTTCCTTAGCCGCAACACTCAGGTGGATGCTTTGAGTGTGGTGAGTATGTTCATATCTGAAGGTCTTGTCCGAGATTGGTGGGTACTCAGTCGTAGCAACAGGGTTCCCGTGCTATGGTTCAGGCACCAGGTGTTCCGCCGCCTGCTCCGCCAGCTAGGGATGGGGGTAGAGGTGCTAGAGGTGGAGGTAAAGGTGCTAGAGGTAGAGCTCAGACCGCTAGAGGTAGAGGCCAGCCAGCTGCAGGCCGTCCCAGAGATGTAGTCTAGGGTGGTGGGGCCTAAGCCCCGATGTTATGCTCTTCTAGCCAGGCTTGAGGCTTCCGATGCATTTATCACAGGTACTGTTCTGGTTTGTGGCAGAGATGCTTCAGTTTTATTTGATCCAGGGTCTACATACTCCTATGTGTCATCTTATTTTACACCGTATATGGTCATGCCTAGTGAATCCTTGAGTGTCCCTGTATATGTGTCTACACCGATGGGTTATTCTATTATGGTATATCGAGTCCATCGCTCATGTATAGTTGTGATTGGGGGTCTTGAGACTCGTGTGGATTTATTACTCCTGGATATGGTTGATTTTGATGTCATATTGCGAATGGACCGGTTATCACCTTACCACACTATCTTGAACTGTCATGCCAAGACTGTGACCTTAGCCTTGTCGGGTTTACCTCATTTAGAGTGGAGAGGGACTCCTTGTCATTCTACTTTTAGTGTTATCTCTTATATGAAGGCATCTCGTATGGTCGAGAAGGGGTGTTTGGCCTATTTGGCATATGTTCATAATTCTAGTGCCGAGGTTCCTTATATTGATTCTAGGCATGTTGTTCGTGAGTTCCCTAAGGTATTTCCTTCAGACCTACCGGGTATTCCACCTGACAGGGATATTGACTTCTGCATTGATTTGGCTACGGGCACTCAGCCCATTTCTATCCCGCCTTATCGTATGGCCCCACCTGAGTTGAAAGAGTTGAAGCAGCAGTTGCAAGACTTTCTTGAAAAAGGTTTCATCAGACCTAGTGTTTCACCTTGGGGTGCGCCGATGTTGTTTGCTAAGAAGAAGGACATATCGATGAGAATGTATATTGATTATCGGCAGTTGAACAAGGTTACAATTAAGAATAAGTATCTGTTGCCGATGTTGATACCCAATTTTTCCCTATATATTTTCCAATATGCAAATACCTTCAAAATAGCATATGTATGCATATATAAGTATGTCCAAATGTTTTAGTATTTTTTCCTTAATTTTTAAAGGTTTTTAAATCAATTTATTTCCCTATTTTATCCATAAAACCCCAATAATTATTTCTAATATTTTATTTTTGGTAATTCATTTATTGGACTTTCACATTTAGGCTAAAATATAGCTAAGACAATTTTTGCATATTTTTACAAATGTATTTAGTATTTTTAAAGGCTAAATTGCATAATTGCAATTTTAGCCTCTTTTAATATTTAATTGGGTTTATATTCATGAAAATGAAGTCCCGTATTTTTAAATTGATAATAATATGTCATCAATCATTTTAGTACTTTTAATTTATTTCCAGAAATCAATTTACTATTTTTTTAATTTTAAATAGGAAAAAGTGGCTATTTAAATCATAGCCCAATTTCATTTCAATTATAGCCTGAAATTGAGCCCAAACCAGACCCAATTTCCCAACCCAATTGCAACCCGAACCCGCCCCCCTAACCCAATTTTAATGACCTTACTCGGACTCCCCACCTAATCCCTTTAATCCTAGTTGTTGATCATTTAGATCAACGACTCCCGTTCCCCCTTTCCTTTTTAACCCCAAACAACCCCTAAACCTATCTCATTTCTCACCTACTGCCGCCCTTGAATCCCTCTTCTCTCTCAACTCTCTCTGAAACTCCTACAAACCCTAGCCGCCGCCATCAAACCAAACCCTAATCCACCCTGATACCTTCCTAATCCATGGCCTTCCGTGGTCATTTAAGACCTGTACCAGCCTTCCAAGGCTCCTATGTGTTTGGTTTTATGGTTTCACGACCAGACTTCGTAGGAGTTTGGTCCAGTCCTTGCTTGACTGGTGTTCATGGCCTTTCTCCGACCATCCACGACTTTTCATGGCCCTTCATGGCCTTTCAAGGCGGGTCCTTGACATTTTCTGGTTAGATCGTTAACTTTCGAGATCTTTCTCGTTTTCTTTTGGGTTTTACTATCTTTCTCACTAAACGTTTGTTGAAAACCCTAACTTTTGAAAAGGTTTCCTCACCTGCTACTTTGAGACCTTTGCATGTTTCTGATACTCTGTTTTCTTCACTATTGAATTCAATGTGACTTGGCCTACTTGATTACTATGCTTCGAATATTTGCTTTACTACTGAACCCTAGCTTATTTCTGCCACTACTACATGCTTGTGATTATCTCTTTTGCCAATGTGCTTGGCCTCTCATGTCTGATGACCCTGTTCACATTATTTATATACTGAAGTGCAGAAGCATGTTTTTCTTTGATTGATCTCAATTGTGTGACTGATTTCAAAAACTTTTCTTGTATGAACTCTAATTTCACTCGCCTGTTAAAGTTAATTGATTCCTTTCCTTATTTTGCCTTACTGAATCTTTTCCCAAAATAAGCATATTTCTATACTTAGACTTGATTACTTACTCAATGCTTTTACTACTCCTTATATGGAAATAATCAGTTTGTCTCTAAATTGATCTTCTTTTCTTATTTTGAAACTGTCATTACCCATTAAACAGTGACTCCTTAATTAAAGGGAGTCACTTCTGTAATTGATTCTGACTGTTGATTGTTTCTGTATTTGTATTAAAACTTTACTTGTTATCTTACTGCTTACTCGTTTTCAGAAGCTATAAATACCCTGCACTTTCTCTTCTTTCAAACACACGAACCACTTGAGTTCAGAACACACACTTCACTCAAAGCTCTCTCTCTTTTCTCTATTACTACTTGTGTTGCTGCCTTGTCTAGCCGGCTGAAAGCCAAGGCTAGGCTGTGGAAATTTGCTTACTTTTCTTTCTGCATTTGCCTCTTTACTGGTATGTTCTAATTAATCTTCCAGCATCAACAACAACAACATGTTTCTTTACTATTTCCTTCACTCTTGCCTGTTTCCTGCTTTAGTTTAATCCACTTACATTACCAAGCATGTTGTAATCTTCCCCTTCCTCTTTCGAATTAATGTAATTTGTCTTATGTATGAACTTTATTAGTCATTAATTATGACTTATGAATCCCAAACCCCCATATCCCCTATGTGTTTGTGTTCTTTGGTTGGTTTGAGGGCATGTCAGCATTAGACATTGCTGTGCATGACCCAAACCTGACCCTCCCTAGGGTCATATGCTTCATATCCCCTCTATGTATTGTGTTCTCTGGCTGGTTTATGGGCATGCCAGCACCAGCTATTACTGTGCATGTCCAAACCTGACCCCTCTTAGCGTCATACGCTCCCTGCAATGTATTCCCAAACCCCTGACCACTTTGTACAAAAATGCTGATTCTGTGTAGTGTTAGCTTTACTATTACTATTTTCAAATTACCCTTACACCTTACTATTCTCAATCCAGTTTTAAACAAATTCTCTGCTCCTGCTCTTCCACTATACTCTTAGACTTAGGTACTACACCTCTTGTATGAGCCTTACCTTGGGACCCATGAGCTCCCTCTGAACTTGGACTAAGGGTGTTAAAAGAGCCAGGTCAGCCCGGTTCCGGACCGGCCTAGACCAGTTAAGACCAGAACCGGCCCAGACTGGTAGAAGGGGGCTGGGTTGGGCTGGGTTAAGGGCGACTGGCGGGTTGCACCGTTTACATTTGAAATACCAGTTACCCGAAATTTTAAAACTAGGCCCAGATCTGACCATTGGCAATGGTCCATTTCAGAAAATGGCCTTTGCCCAACGGTTGAATTGCACAAATAGCCCAATTTTATTTTATTTTTAAATTAACCCCTCTTTGAAACCCCTCCCTCCCCCCCTCTTCCTCATTTCTTCACGCATCTCTCAATTCTCATATTCTCTCATTCTTCAATCTTCATTCTTCACCTATTAAAGTGCAATCAACTATTTGGCTCCTTTTTTTTTGGAATTTAATTTATCGTAATATTTATTATTGAAGTTTGAACAATTGAACTTCAAAATTGGAACAAATGACGTTTCTTCGTGGTAACATTGGAGTTGCGAAATCATCAAGTGCTCAATTTATTGCCGAGTTTGGTGCACTCCCTCCAACTCTTTCTCATATTTACTATTTTATTTGCATATTTATTTGTTGCTAGTAGTTAAATTTTTACATTATGTGTAATGCTCAAAAAGAGTTTGTAACAAGGTTACTAATCGGGGAAATAAATAAAGAGCTAGTACTTCAGCTTCAGCATCTGGTAGTAATTTAAATACTTCTCCAAATATTCCTGAAACATTACCTGATAATAATATAGATTATAAACAATTGCAGGAAGTTTTTGGTATAGACGATAATGAATTAGAAATGGAAGATGAGATACCACTTACACCTAGTAGTGTTGGAGCTGCTAGCAGGGATGGTGGCCGTGGTGCTAGTAGTAGACCACCTGTGGCGCCGACTAGTAATCATATATGGAAATTTTTTGAGGAAATAGAAGGTACTGATAGAGTTAAATGCAAAAATTGTAATGATGCTTCTAAGAATAAGACTAGAGGACAATTAGGGGGGACTAGGACACTTAGTAGACATATGAGAATTGAGCATCCTATAGAATAGGGATCTGATGGAGATGGAAATCAATCAACTCTAAACCCTACTACTGGAGGTCTTGTGAAATATGATAAACTAAAGGATCGTGAGGAGTTAGCAAAAATGATTGCTTTGGATTATCTACCTTTTTTCTTTTGCTTATTCATCATATCTTATTATGTATATTCAAAAGATTTACAATCCTTTATTTAAAGGTATCCCTAGAAGTACTTGTAGATCTGATATCTTTAGACTTTACGGACAATATCAAACATACATATGTTATTTGTTTAGCCACCTTCCTTGTAGAGTTTCTTTAACTTCCGATATTGGCCATGCTATTAATGAAAATGATTATTTGACAATTACATGTCATTGTATAGATGATACTACTTGTATGCATAAATGTATTATCGCTTTTAAATATGATGAAGATCAGAGTCATACTGTTGTGTTTATAAGTAGTACTATTTATGAAGTTGTTGAATTTTATAATCTCAAGTAAAAAGTATTGGGTATGTCTTTTGATAATGCTTCTAACATTAATGCCGCAATTTAATATTAAAACTGCATTTGCAACCACCTCTTGATGAAAAGTTTCATGTTAGGTGTGCATGTCATGTTTATAATTTAATTGTTAAAGTGGCCTTGATTTATTTTCAACTGAGATTACTCATGTTAGAAGAGCAGTTGGTGTTATTCAAGGAAATAATAGGCAATCTAGAATAAAGGAATTTAAGAATAAGTGTGTCCAGTATAACCTTAAACCCAGATTCATGCCAGACGAAATTGTTACTTGATGGAATTATATATATTTATTTTTAAAATGTTGCTACAAATATAGATTCCCAATAACTGAAGTTGTTAATGCGCATTGTACTAATCCAAACCGTATGTTAACAACTACTACTTGGGAGGTCATTAATGATGTTGTTAAATTTTTACATAAATTTATATAGCTACTGTTGAGTTTTCTAGAGCATATTAGCCTACTAATACTATGGCTTTAGTACATATTTATTTTCTACACTTTGAATTTAAGAAGAAAGAAAAATATAGGGACGTTGAAAAAATGCTAGCAAGATTAAAAAAATATTTCTTTCCAATTCCTCCGATTTACTTAATTGGTGTTGTTTTAAATCTCTCTATTAAGATGTCTGATTGTCACCAATTAATGAATGCTTTATATACTTATATGGAGATTGGACCAATGAAACCCCAAATTTATATACTTGTATGAACAAGCTAAATAAATATTTACAATAATTATATAATTATTATGCAAATGTAGTTTATGATGATGCTCTTAATGTTGGCAATGTTAATCCCACTATGCACTGTACCACTTCTGCTACTGTGGATGATGAAGAATGCCTTGATAGTTTTAATATTTTTTCTACATTTTCTAACACTCAAACCAGTAGCAGGAATATTGATGAAATTCAATTCTACTTCCAGAAGCAAAAAGAGCCTTGCACAAAGGAATTTTCACCGTTGGGATGGTGGCATGAGAATGGAAAGCAATTTCCTGTTCTTTTTGCTATGGCTCGGGACGTGTTGAATGTGCCAATTTCAACTGTTGCATCAGATAGTGCATTTAGCCAAGCAAGACAACAACTTAGAGACACCTGTCACTCATTGGGAAGCAATGCTTTGGAAGTTTTAGTATATTTCAGAGATTGGATTAGATCAGAACGAAGAAATCAAGGACGTGAAGATGTTGATAGCCTAGAAGATGAGGAACTTGGAGATATATTAATATATGGTATCCCATCCGAATTTAACACTCCAGAAGAAGGTCACTCAGTTCATATTGATTATGAAGAACTTACTAAGGCAATGTAAAAACCTTTGAATTTACTCTTTTTGGTTAATTTACCTGTTGTTAAATGTAAACCTTTTAATTTATAAGTTTGAATTTTGAAATAATTGTAGCACTTGCAATTTATAAGTGCAATGATTTTCCATCTTCCTTGTATTCTTTATATTAATACAAAATATTAATATATCTTACAATATTTATACAAAAAAAATTTTAAAAAAAATACTAAACCCGGCCCGGCCCGACCCCCTCAACCCGTAACCCTAACGGATCAATTTTTACCCAGATGAATCTAAACCCGTTAAACCCGGTATGCCCCAACCCGTAACCAGCCCGGACCATAACCCGTATGGGTACTAAAATTCACTAACTAGCCCGGCCCGGCTCGCCTGTTAAACACCCAAAACTTGGACACATAAATACTGGTCCTTCCATACTACACTCATATCTATCTGGGTATGCAAACTAGGGTGTAAGCACTGCCCGAGGTCCCTTGAGACCCTTAGGGAACTTTGACTCACTCAAGTCTGAGAAAGGCTTTGGAACAAATGACATTTGAGGTGGTTTATTCCATAACTCAGAGAGGAAGTCAAGAATCAGGCTTCCTCTGGTTGTAACTTCTTCTTTTACACTTTTCTGTTGTAATTCATTATTCAGCTTGTAATAAATATTGGGGTTGGCTAGTGAAAAAGGGCTGGGTAATTGTGCATGCTTAAGGGTAGATATCATGCCTATAAGATCTGTTGTCTTAAATTCTACATGTTTAACTTTGCATTTAGATATCATGCCTATAAGATCTTTTATTTTAAATTCTGCATGTTTAACTCTGCATTTAGATGTCATGCCTATAAGATCTGTTGTTATGCACTTTTAACTCTGCATTTAAATATCATGCCTATAAGATCTATTTTCTTTAAAATTCTGCATGTTCTATATCTAGAGAATATGCCTATAGGACCTGCTTTCTGCATGTTTAACTCTGCATTTAGATAACCGGTCTATAGGACTTGTTTAAATTCTTCATGTCTAACTCTACATTTAGATGACATGCTTATAGGGTTTGTCTTCAATTCTGCATATTTATTACCACACTTAGACACCATGCTCTTATGATCTAAGTGGTTACAATTCGATATCATTAAAATTAGTACCTTTTATAGAAATCATGCCTATAGGAATTTCAATTAAATATTGCGTGCCTTATTTCATGTTCAACTAGATATCATGTCTATAGAAATTAAAATTAGCAATAATAGATATCAATGTCTATAAAATCTAAAACCAGTCTAGTTTAAAATCAGCCTAACTCGTATTGTTCTAAATTAGTTTTAAACAACCTTACTTCTTTATTCAATGCGGTTTAGAAAGCATGTCTATAGCATCTCAAATCGTTTGTTGTAGAACTATTCCTGCTATGCTTTAAATGACCCCACTCGGACTGCCCAAGTAACCCCTTTAATCCCAGCCGTTGATCATTTAAATCAACGGCTCTCGTTCCCCCTTTCCTTTTTAACCCCAAACGACCCCTAAACCTATCTCATTTCTCACTTACCGCCACCCTTGAATCCCTCCTCCTCTCTCAAATCTCTCTGAAACTCCTACAAACCATAGTTGCTGCCATTAAACCAAACCCTAATCCACCCTGATACCTACCTAATCCATGGCCTTCCGTGGTCATTTGAGACCTGTACTAGCCTTTCATGGCTCCTATATGTTTGGTTCTATGGTTTCACGACCAGACTTCGAAGGAGTTTGGTCCAGTCCTTGCTCGACTGGTATTCATGGCCTTTCTCCCGACCATCCACGACTTTCCTGGCCATTCATGGCCTTTCTAGGCGGGTCCTTGACTTTTCTGGTTAGATCATTAACTTTTGAGATCTTTCTCATTTTCTTTTGGGTTTTCTGAAACCCTAATCTCTAAGATCTTTCGATTTCTTTCAGATCTACCTTAGATCTGTGCTTACCATGAGCTTTTAAGCGTTTTTCTTGAAGGTTCTTCAACGTTGTTTTCAAAACGACTCTTCATTGTTCTGAATAGGGTTTTCCTTTAAGTTATTTCAAAAAATCTTTTCTCTGATTCTCGATGTTATTTTATGACTTTACTATGTTCGAACTATTTATTATGCTTTCCTTCTACTTGAGTCAGCATGTTGAAAACCCTAATTTCTTTTGGGTCTCATTCGAATCCTAAAGATGTTTGTTTAAATGTATACTTGTTTAATTAAGTTCCTCGTCCTTATTGGATTTATTTGTGTTACAATTTTAAAACTCGATTACTGTTTAAAAGCCCTAGGTCTTTGGGGCTGAAGTTGTTTGTTTAAGTACTTGACTCGACTGAAAGCTTTTGTTTAAGACTTTCTTTTCTTTATGTGACTCATCTGATTATGATTTTTACTATCTTTCTAACTCAACTTTTGTCAAAAGCCCTAACTTTTCAAAAGGTTTCCTCACCTGCTACTGTGAGACCTTTTTATGTTTCTGATACTCTGTTTTCATCACTATTGAATTCAATGTCACTTGACCTACTTGATTACTATGCTTCGAATATTTGCCTTACTACTGAACCCTAGCTTATTTATGCAACTACTGCATGCTTGTGATTATCTCTTTTGCCAATGTGCTTGGCCTCGCATGTCTGATGACCCTGTTCACATTATTTATATACTAAAGTGTAAAAGCGTGTTTCTTCTTTGATTGATCTCAATCGTGTGACTGATTTCAAAAAAATTTCTTTTATAAACTCTAATTTCACTCGCCTATTAAATTTAATTGATTCCTTTCCTTATTTTGCTTTACTGATTCTTTTCCCAAAATAAGCATATTTCTGTACTTAGACATGATTACTTACTCAATGCTTTTACTACTCATTTTATGGCAATAATCAGTTTGTCTCTAAATTGATCTTTTTTCCTTATTTTGAATCTGTCATTACTCGTTAAACAGTGACTCCTTAATTAAAGGGAGTCACTTGTGTAATTGATTCCGACAGTTTATTGTTTCTATATTTGTATTAAAATTTTACTTGTTACCTTATTGCTCACTCGTTTTCAAAAGCTATAAATACCCTGCACTTTCTCTTCTTTCAAACACACGAACCACTTGAGTTCAGAACACACACTTCACTCAAAGCTCTCTCTCTCTTTTCTCTATTACTACTTGTGTTGCTGCCTTGTCTAGCCGGCTGAAAGCCAAGGCTAGGCTATGGAAATTTGCTTACTTTTCTTTCTACATTTGCCTCTTTACTAGTATGTTCTAATTAACCTTCCAGCATCAACAATAACATGTTTCTTTACTATTTTCTTCACTCTTTCATGTTTCCTACTTGTGTTTAATCCAGTTACATTACCAAGCATGTTGTAATCTGCCCCTTCCTCTCCTGATTTAATGTATTTTTTCTTATGTATGAACTCTGTCAGTCATTTATTATGACTTATGAATCCCAAACCACCATATCCCCTATGTGTTTGTGTTCTTTGGTTGGTTTGAGGGCATGTCAACATGAGACATTGCTGCGCATAACCCAAACCTGACCCTTCCTAGGGTCATATGCTTCATATCCCCTCTATGTGTTGTGTTCTCTGGATAGTTTATGGGCATGCCAACACCAACTATTACTGTGCATGTCCAAACTTGACCCCTCTTAGGGTCATACACTTCCTGCAATGTATTCCCAAACCCCTGACCCCTTTGTACAAAATTGTTGATTCTATGTAGTGTTAGGTGTACTATTACTGTTTTCAAATTACCCTTACACATTACTATTTTCAACCCAGTTTTAAACAAAATCTCTGCTTCTACACTACCACTATACTCTTAGACTTAGGTTCTACCGATCTTGTGTGAGCCTTACCTTAGGACCCATGAGCTCCCTCTAAACCTGGACACATAATGGCTGGCCCTTCGACACTGCACTCATCACTATCTGTGTATGCAAACTTGGGTATAAGCACTGTCCGGGGTCCCTTGATACCCTTAGGGAACTCTGACACACTCTAGTCTGAGAAAAGCTTTGGAACAAATGGCATTTAAGGTGGTTTATTCCATAACTCATAGAGAAAGTCAAGAATCAGGCTTCCTCTTGTTGTAACTTCTTCTTTTACACTTTTCTGGTGTAATTCATTATTCAGTTTGTAATAATTTGTAATAAACATAGGGTTGGCTAGTGAAAAAGGGCTGGGTAATTGTGCATGCTTAAGGATAGATATCATGACTATAAGATCTGTTGTCTTAAATTCTACATGTTTAACACTACATTTAGATATCATGCCTATAAGATCTGTTATTTTAAATTCTGCATGTTTAACTCTGCATTTAGATGTCATGCCTATAAGATCTTTTGTTCTGCATGTTTAACTCTGCATTTAGATATCATACCTATAAGATCTATATTCTTTAAAATTCTGCATGTTCTACATCTAGATAATATGCCTTTAGGACCCATTTTCTGCATGTTTAACTCAGCATTTAGAGAACCTGTCTATAGGACTTGTTTAAATTCTGCATGTCTAACTCTACATTTAGATAACATGCCTATAGGGTTTGTCTTCAATTCTGCATGTCTATTACCACACTAGACACCATGCTCTTAGGATCTAAGTGGTTACAATTCGACATCTTTAATATCAGTAACTTTATAGAAATCATGCCTATAGGAATTTCAAGTATATACTGGCTGCCTCATTTCACGTTCGACTAGATATCATGTCAATAGGAATTTAAAGTAGCAATAATAGATATCAACGTCTATAAAATCTGAAACCAGTCTAGTTTAAAATCAGCCTAACTCGTATTGTTCTGAATTAGTTTTAAACAGCCTTACTCCTTTTATTCAACGCGATTTAGAAAGCATGTCTATAGGATCTTAAATCGTTTGTTGTAGAACTGTTACTGCTTTGCTACCTTCTGAATCAGCAATAGATATCATGTTTTTAGGATCTCACCCAAATACTTAGGTAAGCCTTATCCAATAGTTAGAATAAAAACCTGAACCGGCCTTTGTTAATCAATAATTGCTACGACCAGCAGGCCGGCCTGATTCAGACTTCTTATCTGAGTTATGTAATAAACTAGTCTGCATCAACAATTAAAATTCTCCTTGCCTTAGCACTTTAAATTCAGACCCTAATTGTGTTTGAGTCATGCAATTTATGTGCTTTGTTTGAGGAGGTATACATGAGCCTTTTAGTTGTTTACATGTTTCCCCTAATATGCAGTCCTATATGTTTTTTTGTATGTAACCTTAGCTTTTTCACCTTTTGAAACCTAAAAGTCAGCCTAATATCCCTCCCCTATAGAAATAGTAGTCCTAAGTTCCTCTGGGATTGATAGGAGTGGGACGGGTAATAGCATGCAACAGTGGTCGAGGCCAATCCACGCTTTAATACCTTGACAGGGTGGGACAGGTAGATATGGATATGATGATCAGTACGCTAATACCACGTGTATCCCCTCTTTTGAGGAGTGTCATACCGGGTATCGCATTGATTTGATCCATATAATAAATAAACCTAGGACACCCTCCCTTTTTATATTCTCAAGTATTTGTGGAGTTGTAACTTCATTTTCAAAATACGCCTTTTAATAGTTGCTTTTCTTTTCAAATTCTTATATGTTTAAACTAAATCCCCTACTATTTAAGCCTATACTTGTTTATTTGCTAAATTGCACAAATTCACAAAAAACTGTCTGGCCGGGAACCACACTAGTGGATCCCGAGGGGTGCCTAACACCTTCCGCATGGGATAATTTCAAGTCCTTACCCTATCTTTGGTCATCAAACAAACTTAGAAGTGAACCTTATATGTGTCCTAATGCACCTTAAATCATTAGGTGGCGATTCTTCAAATGCAAAACTCAGTTCCCAAAAGGAATGAGTTGTCTTAAACCCTAAATGTCATAAACCTGATTTTACGATGCGAAGAGGAAAAAAGGGGGCACGACAACCTAGGAATGATGATTTGTTTGATCAGCTTCAGGGTGCCAAGGTATTTTCGAAGATTGACTTGAGATTTGAGTACCGTCAGTTGAGGATTAGGGCATCCGATATCTCTAAGACAGCTTTCCGCACTCGGTACGGGCATTATGAATTCTTGGTAATGTAATTCGGGTTGACAAATGCCCCAGCAGCTTTTACGGATTTGTTGAACTGAGTTTTCAGGCCTTATTTGGATTCTTTCGTGATAGTCTTCATTGATGATATTTTGATCTATTCCACAACCGAGAGGAGCACAAGCAACATCTTAGAGTGGTTATTCAGACTTTGCGGGATAGTTAGTTGTATGCCAAGTTTTCGAAGTGTGAGTTTTGGTTAAGTTCGGTTGCATTATTGGGTCATGTTGTATCAGCGGAGGGTATTCAGGTTGATCCGAAGAAGATAGAGGTAGTTAAGAACTGGCCTAGACCCACATCAGCTACAGATATTCGAAGTTTCTTGGGGTTGGCAGGTTACTATCGTCGGTTTGTGAAGGGGTTTTCGTCTATTGCAGCCTCGATGACCAGGTTGACCTAGAAGGGTGCCCAGTTCAGGTGGTCGGACGAGTGTGAGGCGAGCTTTCAAAAGCTCAAGACAGCTTTGACCATGGCACCAATGTTGGTTTTGCCCACATCTTCAGGGCCTTACACAGTTTATTGTGATGCATCTCGTATTAAACTTGGTGTGGTGTTGATGCAGGATGGCAAGGTCATTGCCTATGATTCGCGACAGTTGAAGATTCATAAGAAGAACTATCTGGTTCATGATTTGGAGTTGGTAGCCATTATTCACGCGTTGAAGATTTGGAGGCATTATTTGTATGGTCTGGCATGTGAGGTGTTCACGGATCACAAAAGTCTGCCATACTTGTTCAAGAAGATGGAGTTGAATTTGAGGCAGAGAAGGTGGTTGGAGTTGTTAAAAGACTATGATATCACCCTCTTATATCATCCGGAAAAAGCCAATGTGGTGGTCGATGCTTTGAGTAGGATGTCAGCTAGTATGGCAGTCCTGCTTATATTCCAGTCGGTGAGAGGCCGCTTGCTTTGGATGTTCGGGCTTTGGCCAATCAGTTCATGAGTTTGGATATTTCTGAGCCTAGTCACGTGTTAGCTTGCACGATCGCTCATTCATCTTTATTGGAGCGTATCCGAGATCAGCAATATGATGATCCCTATTTGTGTATCCTTAGAGACACGGTGCATCACAGAGAAACCAAGCAGGTTACCTTAGGAGATGATGGAGTTTTGAGATTGAAGGGTCGAGTTTGTGTGCCTAATGTGGATGGACTCCGGGAGTTGATTTTAGGGGAGGGCCATAGTTCCCGGTACTCTATTCATCCGGGCGCTGCTAAGATGTATCAAGATTTGCGGCAGCATTATTGGTGGCGGAGGATGAAGAAGGACATTGTTGCTTATGTGGCTCGGTGTTTAAACTTCCAGCATGTTAAGTACGAGCATTAGAGACCTGGTGGTTTGTTCCAAAAAATTGAGATTCCTAAGTGGAAGTGGGAGCATATCACTATGGACTTCGTTGTTGTACTCCCACGAACTCAGAGGAAGTTCGATGTAGTGTGGGTTATTGTTGATAGGATGACCAGTTAGCACATTTCATTCCTGTGGCAGTTTCCTACTCTTCGGAGAGGTTAGCTGATATCTATATCCAGGAGATTGTTTGTCTTCATGGTGTGCCCGAGTCTATCATTTTGGAACGAGGTATGTAGTTTATCTCCACTTTATCGAGAGCAGTTTAGCGAGAGTTGGGCACACAGGTTGAGTTGAGCATAACGTTTCATCCTTAGACGGACGAGTAGTCCGAGCGGACTATTCAGATTTTGGAGGATATGCTCCGAGCTTGTGTCATTGACTTTTGAGGCTCGTGGGATCAATTTTTGCTTCTAGCAGAGTTTTCCCATAACAACAACTACCAGTTGAGTATCCAGATGGTTCCTTATGAGACATTGTATGGTAGGCGGTATCGGTCAACGATTGGATGGTTTGAGCCGAGGGAGGCTCGGTTGTTTGATACGGATCTGGTTTAGGGTGCCTTAGACAAGGTCAAGATTATTCAGGATAGACTTCGTACAGCAGTCCAAGAAAAAGAGTTATGCCGACCGTAAGATTCGATATTTGGCATTCATGGTCGTGTCTCGTCTATGAAGGGCGTAATGAGATTTGAATAGAAGGGCAAGCTTAGCCCTAGGTTCATCGGCTCGTTTGAGATTCTTGATCGAGTGGCAGAGGTGGCTTACAGACTTACGTTGCCGCCGAGCTTATTAGTTGTGCATCTAGTGTTTCATGTGTCCATGCTTCGGAAGTATCATGGTGATCCATCCCACGTGTTAGATTTCAGCATTGTCCAGTTGGACAAGGACTTGTCTTATGAGGAGGAGCCGATAGTTATTCTAGACCAGCAGGTTCGTCAGTTGAGATCGAAGACCTTTCCTTCTGTTCGTGTTCAGTGGAGAGGTCAGCCTGCTGAGGCATTGACCTAGGAGTCATAGTCCGATATGCGGAGCCGTTATCCCCATCTTTTCCCCGACTCAAGTACTTACTTTTTATGTATGTCCGAGGACGAATGGTTGTTTTAGAGGTGGAGAATGTGATGACCCAAAAGTTCATCACTTGAGTTAAAATGAATTTTGCATTTCGAGGCCTTAAAAACCTCTTTCAGCACCACCTTCATTTGTGTGCGCAGTCCGGGCACGTAGCCAGAAAGCCATTATGTGTACTCTAAGAAAAATGATGAATTTTGACTTTAAAATGAATTTAAGTTGATTTTGGTTAACATTTTGGGTAAACAGACCCGGACACGTGATTTGACGATCCCAGAGGGTCGGTAGGAAAATAAGGGACTTGGGCGTATGCCCGGGATCGAATTCCAATGTCCCAAGCCCGAGAAAAGCATTTTTAAAGATAATTATTTTCTCGAATTGTGATGACCGTCATCACTTGTTTTAAAAGAAAATTCTGCGTTCTGAGGCCTTAAAACCTCTTTTAGCATCACCTTGATTTGCATGCGCAGTCCGGTGCATAGCCGGAAAGCTATTATGTGAAAATCTGTGAAAAATGATAAATTTTGACTATACAATGAATTATCTTGACTTCAGTCAACATTTTGGGAATATAGACCCGGACCCGTAGTTTGACGGTCCCGTAGGGTCCGTAGGAAAATATGGGACTTGGGCGTATGCCTGAAATCGGATTCCGAGGTCCCAAGTCCGAGAAATGAATTTTTAAAAGAAATTATTTTCTAAAAAATATAAAGGTTTTTGAATGTGAAATATTATGTGAAACTTGTGGTATCGGGCCCGTATTATGGCTCTGAAGCCCGGTATAGGTTCAATATGATTTATATGTGTTGTCGGTGAAGTTTGGTAAGAAACGGAATCCATTTGACGTGATTTGGACCTTAAATGCAAAATTTGATGTTTAAAGAAGTTTTGAGAAATTTCATTGATTTTGATGTGTAATTCGATGTTCATGATGTTATTTTCTTGATTTTATTACACGGATAAATCCGTAGGATGTTTTTGAGGTTGTGTGTATATTTGATTTGGATCCCCGACGGCTCAGGTGACTTTTGGATAGGTCACAGAGTGTATTTTGGACTTGGAAATATTGCAGGTTTCAGCTGTTGTGCACAGGTCTGCAGGTTTCACAAATGCAAACCATGGCTTGCAAATGCGAGACCTCCAACGCAAATGCGAAAAGAGGACCTGGGCAGGCCTTATCGCAAATGCGACCACTTGGCTCGCAAATGTGGAAGGCCCAGTCGCAAATGCGAAGTTCTCCTTTGGTGCCTGAGGTCGCAAATGCAGCCCAACCTTTGCATTTCCCATCTCACAATTGCAATATTCCTTTCGCATTTCCCAACTTAGCAGAGGTCAGGGTTTGCAATTCCCATATCTGCGACCTGCAACTTTTATACTTAGACGAATTTTTAACCCATTTTCATATCCTCTCAAAACATAAACACTATAGGGAGATTTTTGAAAGGCTTCTTCTTCCAAATCAATTGTAAGTCGTTTTTAACTAGTTTTCTTCAATCCTTAACATCTTCTAACATGATTTCAACTCAAAATCAATGATATTTGTGGGGGAAATTGGGTGTTTTGGGTAGAACCTATGTTTTTTCAAAAAATGGGGATTCGGACCTCGATTTGAGATCTAATTTCAAGAAAATTATATTTTTGGGTTTGTGGGGGAATGGGTAATCGGGGTTTGGTTCGAACCTCGGGTTTTGACCATGCGGACCCGGGGGCGATTTTTGACTTTTTGGGTAAAACTTTGGAAAATGCATTTTCATGCATTGGGGTTGATTCATTTAGCGTTTATTGATGTAATTAAGTAACTTGTGGCTAGATTCGAGCGAATTGGTGGTATAATCAAGGGGTAAAGCTATAATTGAAACGTGAATTGTGTTCGTGGTATCGAGGTAAGTGTTTGGTCTAACCTTAGCTTGAGGGATTAGGAGTCGTGTCTTATTTGTTACGTGTTAATTGTGGAGTACGATATATAGGCATGGTGACGAGTATCTATACGTCGGTGTCAAGCATGCCTGTGAGTCTTGTATTATAATTGTTATGACTCCGTTGTGGTTTATTACGCTTCACATGTTATTATTATCATTGTTCCCTTGCCGGGATATTTGTTTGATATCATTGTTCCCTTGCTGGGATGTTTGTTTGATATTATTGTTCCCTTGCCGGGATGTTGTTGAAATATTATTGTCCCTTGCCGGGATGTTGTCGAAATATTAATGTTCCCTTGCGGGGAAGTCGTTATATTGCTCTTGTTTCCTTGCCGGGATTCTTTGTGATTGTTGTTGATTTGTAACTGGGATCTGGTGTTACGCCTTCCACAAGATAAATGAAATGGGAGCGGGTGGCACGCCTGCCACAAGATAAATGAAATGGGAGCAGGTGGTACCCTTGCCACAAGATAACCAAAATAGGAGTGGGTGGCACGCTTGCCACAAGATAAATGAAATGGGAGCGGGTGGTATGCCTGCCACAAGATAAATGAAATGGGAGTGGGTGGATTGCCTGCCACAAGATAACTAAAATGGGAGCGGATGGCACGTCTGCCATAAGATAAATGAAATGGGAGTGGGTGGCACGCCTGCCACGAGATACATGAAATGGGAGCAGGTGGCACACCTGCCACAAGATAACTGAAATGGGAGCAGGTGGCACGCCTGCCACAAGATAAATAAAATGGAAGCGGGTGGCACGCCTGCCACAAGATAAATGAAATGGGAGCTGGTGGCACGCCTGCCACGAAATAAATGAAATGGGAGGAGGTGGAACGCCTGCCACGAGATACATAAAATGGGAGCAGGTGGCACGCCTGCCATGAGATACATGAAATAGGATCGGGTTGCACGCCTTCAACAAGATGTGGAATGAAAGTGAAATCTGCCTTTGTTTTCCTTATCCTTGTTAGTAGTTGGTTTTTTGGTTACTTTATAATTCTCTTGATATTCTACTTTTACTTGTTATTCCCCGAAGCATGTTTTCCCCCCCTTATCTTTACTTCTTTATTTTTGCTTTACTTTCCACTGTATATTATATAACTACCCATGATTATTTGGTAATCTGGTCCTAGCATCGTCACTACTTCGCCGAGGTTAGGCTATGCACTTACCAGCACATGGGATCGGTTGTGCTAATACTACACTATGCACTATGTGCAGACCTCGGAGTAGCTCTTGGACCGTGGTTGGAGGGTACCTTTAGTCCACGCAGGTATCCAAGGTAGACCTGCAGTCGTCCGCAGGCTCTGACGTCTCCTCTATCTTTTATTTCCTGTTTCATCTTTTGCTTCAGAAACACTGTGTATTTTACTCTCAGACCATGTATTTAGCAGTCTTAGACGGTCTGTGGTACTATGACACCAGGTTTTGGGTGATTAAGGCTTCCGTAGTTGTAATAGATACAGATTTAAGATATTTTATTATTTCCTTCCGCTTAATTTAAATTTCAGTTGTTTATGCGTTATCGCTTATGTTTGTAAAAAAAAAAATAAATGGGTAATGAAGTAATTAGTTTAAAGGATTGGCTTTCCTAGCTCACACTAGTAGGTGCCATCACGACTCCCAAGTGTGAAAAATCTAGGTCGTGACAAGTTGGTCTCAGAGCTCTAGGTTACATGGGTCTCACAATTCACAAACAAGCTTAGTAGAGTCTGAGTGATCGGTACGGAGACGTCTGCATTTATCACCCAGAGGCTACAAAGTTAGGAAAAAACTTCACATTTATTCTTTCCTATCGTGCAGTTTGGCTTCTCAATGCTAATTGAATTTCTACTCTGTTCTTTCGCAAATGGCGAGAACATGCGCTTCCTCATCCAGTGACCAGCAGCCCGAGACCCCAGCAACAACTCCCACGATGGGAAGAGGGCGAGGCTGAGGCCGGGCTAGAGGCTGAGGTAGGGGCATAGCTCAGCCCCGAGCAGCAACACCAACATCGGAGCCTCAGGTTAATTTTGATGATGAGGTTCCAGCCCTAGCAGTTCCGGTGGGTCCAGCCCATGTCCTAGAGGGGTTTATTGCTACCCAGTACTTCAGGATGCTTTGGTTCGTCTAGTGGGCCTTATGGAGAGTATCGCCTAGGCAGGCTTGCTTCCTGTAGCACCACCCATCTCTCAGGATGGAGGAGGAGCCCAAACTCTTGCTACTCGCACTCCAGAGCAGGTAGCTCCCCAGTTTCAAACTCCAGTAGTTCAGCCAGTTGGAGCAGTTCAACCGGGTTTGGTATCTCAGACCGATGATAGAGCAGCGATGTTTGCCGATACTTTGTGAAAGTTGGACAGGTTCACCAAGCTCTTCACTACTACATTCAGTGGTGCATCTTCTGAGGATACCCAAGATTTTCTAGAAAGATGTCATGAGGTTCTTAGGAACATGGGGATAGTTGAGACCAATGGGGTCGATTTTGCTACTTTTCGCTTGTCTGGATCTACCAAGACTTGGTGGAGAGATTACTGTTTGGCTAGACTAGCCGGATCACCAGCTTTGACTTGGGAGCAATTTACTCAGCTATTTCTGTAGAAGTTTCTCCCCATTACTTATAGAGAGGTCTATCGGAGACAATTTGAGCATCTCCAGCAGGGTTCCATGACTGTTACCCAGTATAAGACCAGATTCATCGACCTAGCTCTTCATGCTCTTGTCATACTTCCCACTGAGAGAGAGAGAGAGAGGGTGAGGAGGTTCATTAATGTACTTATTCAGCCGATTCGTCTTCAGATGGCTATTGCGACTGGGAGTGAGATATCTTTCCCGGAAGCGGCCAATGTGGCCAGGAAAGTGGAGATGGTTTTGTTGTAGGGAGGTGGTCAGGGGTCTGACAAGAGGCCTCGTCATTCAGGCTGATTCAGTGGTAACTCATCTGGAGGTAGGGATTCGTATGGTAGAGGCCATCCTCCTAGGCCTTTTCAGTCAGCACTTCAGGTTTCTCACGGTACTTCAGGTGGCTTTGTCCTCAGATGTAGTATTCTGATCAACAGTCCTATATTGCACCACCAGCTCCTATCAGTGCACCACCACTTCATAGTTTCCAGGGTTGTCAGCCTTAGCAGCCGAGGGCTTGTTTTACTTGTGGCGACATGAGGCACATTGCTAGTTATTGCCTTCTAGCATCGAGCACCTCAGCATCAGGGTTCTCGTTCCATAGTTTAGGCACTGAGTGGTCCGCAACCTGCCCAACCATCTAGAGGTGGGGGTAGAGGTGCTAGAGGTGGAGGTAGAGGTATTATAGGTTGAGCTCAGGCTGCTTGAGGTGGAGGCCAGCCAGCAGCAGTCCGTCCTAGAGATGTAGTTCAGAGTGGGGGGCCTAGCCCCGATGTTATGCTCTTCTAGCTAGGCCCGAGGCTGAGACTTTCGATGTAGTTATCACAGGTATGATTTTTGTTTGTGATAGATGTCATACCTCCTTTTTCACTACACCTCGTAAAGGGTATAAATACAAAGGAGTTTTTCCAATTAAAGGACAATCGAAACGGGATGTGTTTGTTTAAAGATTCAGAGTCGCCACTTGGGATAATTTATGGTGTCTCAAGTCACCGGTATTGAAACCCAAATCGAGGAAAAATTGACTCTATTTGACAGTCCGCGAACCAGAAATCCGATTAAGGAATTCTATTAACCCGGGAGAAGGTGTTAGGCATTCCCGAGTTCCGTGGTTCTAGCACGGTCGCTCATCTATTATAATCGGATTAACTATCTGATTTTAATCAATTATGAACCTATGTGCCGATTTTCACTTTTTAACCTCTTTTAATTAATTTTTAAAGAAGATTGCACGTCGTTTAAAACATGTCTTTGGATCTTGACACATGAAATGCATCCGCAATCCTAAACATATTTTATTCAATGTTTTAAGACTTGATTTGGGTCACATGAAATGCACACCCGAGTTTTAGGAAGGTAAATTATTAAAATTGCGTGCCTAAAGCAACTACGCGTTTTAACTTTGCGAGGGCCATGGAAAATTTGCTAAATGGTGCGCTTCGATTCTAATTTCAAAGGATGTTTGGACTACTCTTTTGAGGGCCATAAAATGTATGTTTGGTTAATATAGCACACCTCAACTATTTAATGAGCGTAATTAATTGATTAAAAGATATAAATGAATTTCTACTTATTATAAGCCACTGTTTTAGTTAAACTTTAATAACTAATGAGCTAGTAATAGACAAAACCAATGGTTGATTGTTGAAAGGCCTAGTCTGGCCGTAAGCCCAACGACTGGCCGCCCATTACTGCATGCCCAGCACGAGAGACAACTGGGCTCACTCATGAAGCCCAGACTGATAATCTAATTGCAGAAGGGGAAATTGATCACAACTGGGCCAACGATGGCAGCCCAATTTCAAGATTTAAAACTAATATTTGAAGTAAATTACATTCTTATGGAGATTTAGAGTTTGAACAAACACCAACAACCTTGAGCCAATGCAAAACACATTCTTGATGCTAACACACTTGCTGAAATGAAGTTATAGTTCCTGATTATCAACAACTCATATGTATGTCGTTTCATCATTGAAAGTCACTAATTCAAATTTCCAGCAAGAAGAAAACAATTTAAAGTTTCAAAAAGACTTCATTTATTAACAATGGACTTGGAATTGCCTAACTCTAAACCTTGAAAAAAAAGCAAACACAAGCTGATTTCACCTAAATCAAATAAGAGATTTTCCTGTATTGCAACATAACACACTTCATGTTCAAAGAACAACCAATCTTATGCATCTTAAAGTTAGAACTTCTACTAAGAACATTGAAACTAAACAGTGGCTTCAATAGAGTAATATAGCCATTCGAATCAGCTATCAAAATACAATAACATGCAATGAATTTGTTTAAATGCCTAAACCAAAATCTGGAAGAGGTAAATAACCACAAGTTAATTAACAAAACTACATGATTACAGAACCAAATAATCAAAAATAGACTACCGTAAAACATGGTTTCATCAACATTCTCATTTCCATTTCAACATGTCATTTGAGGTCGAATGAGTACCTGGTTACAGCAAAGATAAACAAAGAGCTTTGAGAATCAGCTTAAAGCAACACCAAGGTAGCAGGCATAGCAGCAGAGGTCAGCAGTAAAACCAAATCAAACAGTTTCCAAAAATCCAGCAATTTCACCTCTTTAAACAATTTTTACCTAGATAAAACCAAAGTTATTTGAAGCTTTTTTAAATTCCAGTTGAAACCCAAGATTAGGGAGCAGATTCAGATCTAATTCCTACCCCAAAAGATGCAGAAATTTCAATGTATTTTCAGAATAACTTCTCTCAGTCGTTTTTGCTTTTCAGTATTTTTGGAGTGTTAAAAAGCTGCCCGGAAATGAAGGGAAAGAGATCATATATAGGCATGCCTAAGGAAGACCTAGTACAGCTGACCAATTCCCTCTCTACCCCTTCTTTCTTAGTTGTTTTTACCCTTTTTAACCTTTTAGAAAAAATATCTGAAACCCTCAGCTCTCATATAATCCTCTAGAACCTTCTATGCTAACAGAAAATGATTCCCTCAAACCTCAAATCCCTAAATTAACCCTTGACCCATGTATTACCCTCAGGCAACCAAAATTGGGTCAAGTTATCCCAAGACCCAGCCCAAACCCATGGGTATGTATACTACAGCCCAAACTTACAACTTCAGACCATCAATTAAAGAGCATTGAAGCTCAAATGATCTGGGATGTTCAGGACAAACGAAAGAAAAATGCAGGGAGGGAAAAGAAATGAGTCTCAGAGAACTCAAATGATTTAAACCAAAAAGAAAGAGAAAAAAATATTTAATCAATTTAGCAATAATTCGAACCTTATAAACCAAAATCGGGTAAAGCCAAACAAATGAATCAAGCAAAATAAATATTAAACAGGCGACTTAAGAGCATTTAATCACAATTATATTCTCAATGAACTATGTTAACGAGAATTCAACCGAAATAAGAAAAAAAATGATATAAAGAAGGAGAAACACATACTAAAGCTATCAGAGACAGGCATCATTTAACAGACTTGCTGGTTTTTGGTCTTGCATGAGGCCGATGAGATTCGAAACGAATCGAAGTCTATGCTAGTCACTCGTTCTCAAGGAGAAAATTTGGGTGGCATAAACTTCGAACCATTATCGGCCCAGAAATGCTTGAACTCTGACATGGGGAGCAAGATTAGGGTTTATAGAACTTTGGTCTTTGATATGAGATTTGACGATCTAGGCTATGATTCGAAGGTAACGGGCTAGAGATTTGGGATGAGGGGACGAAGGGGGTTCCAAGGTGTTATTTTGGGGTCGGACCGAGGTGGCACTGCCACCGGAGAACATAAGGGCGGCGCTAGAGTTTTCTTTCAATCTAAGATTCGAGACATCCTGGGCTTGTTCGATGGAAGGTGCTCGTAGATTTGGACTGAGGGAGTTGAGGAGGGTATATGGTGTTAATTTGGGTGGTGTTTGGAGGTGGCACTGCCACCGGAGGCCGGGGATTTGGGGGCGGCTTATCTAGGGTTTCGGGGTGTTTGTGGTGAAAGTGGTGAGCCGAAGGGATTCTTAGGGGGGGGGGAGAAGGGTTTTCGGACAGTTAAATATCCCTGGCGCTTCAGTTCTGAGCCGTTTGATCAATGGGAGATCAACGGCTCAGATTGATACTTATTAAAACGACGTCGTTTAGTTTGGGGGGGGAAACCGACCGGATCAAGGCGTAGGTTTGGGCCGGGTATTGGGTAATTTCGTTTGGGCTGGGGACAATTAAATGGGTTTTAGCCCACATTTGGATTTTCTTTCACTTCTTTCTTTTCTTTTTTCAACTTCAAAATTCTTTTCTTTGCAAAATTAAAATAAAACCTAAATTAATTAATAATAATTTTTAAACTAAATTAACCTATCCAATTAGATTAATCACTCATCATGGTATTTATAATAATTAATTAAATCCTAAATTAAAATAAAAATTATACAATTGAAAATTAAAACGTAAAAATGCAAAATGAATTATTTTTTTGTGATTTTCATTTTTTATAAACAAACTAATTTACTAATTAATCTAAAAATATAAAATTAAATCCTAAATGCAGATGCAACATATGTTTTTTTTTCAAGAATTAAATAAATTAAACATGCACAGGCAAATGCAAATAATTAACAGATAATGCCACGAAATCCAACAAAATTGCAAACACTGAAAGAAATTATTTTATTTTGAATTTGTTGGAGTAATACATATAAGGAAAAAATCACGTGATCACAGCTGCCCCTCTTTGCCCGGAAATACGAAGAGTTTTTGTGCAAAGATAAGTGAGCGAATACGAGCGATTTTTGCCCGTTTGAATACTCCGCAGGAAGCATTTTTTGAAAGATTTGACCGCACCCTGCTTCCGAGGTTTCCTACATATCCTTGGCTAAAAGGGAATCAGGTCAGTGTAGTTCGGGAATGTCTGTTAGTTGGGACTACCATAGAGCTGTGATTTCACTGTTGCTGTGGCTGCTGCTGCTCACTGAACACCTCATTACACCATGTCAAAAATAAAAGAAGCTAAACTAGACTATGATCTATGCTTTACAAAATCCTATATAGATATTCAAACTTGATCTTGTGTCTCTTGTTGCCTTATTCCCTTGTATTCTCTCGGTAAAATTCCTTCATTGCCGCCTTGAATTGTAAATTGAGATGTTTCCCTTTCTCCAGGTAGATGTCTGACTGCTGAACTCGATGTGTAATCCCATGCTATCCAGGCGGGTTCCTGACTTCGAAACATGAATATATTCCCATGCTATCCAGGCGGACTCCTGACTTCAAAACATGAGTGTATTCCCATGCTATCTAGGCGGGCTCCTGACTGCTAAACTCGAAAGTATTCCCTGCTTTCCAGGCGGGCTCCTGACTTCAACTTGAAAGTACTCCCTGCTCTCCAGGCGGGCTTCTGACTTCAAAATAAACATAGCAAAGAATTTGAAAGCTAAAACGTAAATGGTACTCCCTTGTTCTCCAGGCGGGCTCCTAACTGCTACGCTTGAAAGTATTTCTTGATCTCCAGGCGGGTTCCTGACTTCAAATTGAAATGCATTCACTGCTCTTTAGGCGGGCTTCTGACTGCTGCATTTGAAACTATTTCCTACTCTCCAGGCGGGCTTCTGACTTCAACAAAATAGACAAAACAAAGAAACTTTTCTACCCCAGTTGGTGGTTGGGCACAGGTGTAAGTGTTAAACTGAATCATATTACCCAATATTACTAAGAATTTGAAAGCTAGGTCCTATTATGCAGGGGGGTCTTGACAACTCTTAACTAAACGACAATTTTAAATCTAAGTTATATCTTCTACAGGTGTGACTTCTGCTAAATCTTGCTATCTAAGAGAATCTTTAAACTACTACTCATTATCTAGGAGGGTCCTGAAATCAAAAGTCAAGTTTTATCATAAGAGTGACAACTTTCATGGCTGAATTATACTACCCTACAGCAGAACCTACGCTAAATGTTATTGTCCAATTGAAATATTAAAGCTAAGTTCCATTATTTAGTAGGGTCCTGGAAACGCCTAACTGAATCCTATCTCGAACAAGCAAACTTCTAAGCCAACTTATATCACCTTGGGATACATTTATGCTAGATTATGCTATTTCTGAACTTTAAACTAGGTCCTATTTTCCAGGAGGGTCCTGAAAGTTTACGGTCAAACCTGTTTTGATGCTTGCTCTTTCCCCTGCGGAGAGTTTCTCCGAAACAAACGAATTATCTGCCCATGTTTCAATCAAAGAAAATTTGGTCAGTTTAAAATGGTGGTTAGTTGATGGCATTCTTTTTGGAGATCTTTCCACTGCATTGTTTTGTTCCGAATGGCTTTCCCGAACTGGCCTTGAACCGCTTTGACTTTCCGACTGACTTTCAAATCCCATGGTCTTTGACGAACCGAGTGTTCTATACCCGTGTTGTTGTTTCACACCTCTGACCCCTTTATCTGAACCTTTGCATCTCCCATGACATTACTAAATCATTCCACCGATGAAACTTCCGGTGATTCCTTGTACCCCACCCTACATCATGTTGTCTTTAGTATGCTCTGACCACATTGTGATTTGCAATTTTGGGAGTTGGTAGTGAGCTTTGAAACTTTTTTCCACTTACTTGGGACAACACTGACATTAAAACCTCTTAGAAAAATAAACTCAAAAGAAAATGAAATGTAATGACTTTACGGGTTAAGTATAAGAAGAATCCAAAACCAGATAACTTCTACAAAGGGAAAAAGAAAAAGAAACTTATCTGAGTGGACCAGCTGGTACAAATGATCATGACATGCATTTCGGATTAATTGGCCCAATCTGTCCAACCAATCAACTTTCAGTTGCCGTACTTTGTCGCCTCAGAATTTCCATGACCTGATTACTTTACCCAAACCTTGACCTTGTTCATCCTGCACTGCCTTGAAACAGTTTTCCACCAACAGTCCTTTCTCACTTGTTGACTTTTCAACTAACTTTCACCAAGGTGCCCGTGAGGGTTTTCACCAATAAGACTCTCTCATTTTATTTCTCTCAACTCTCGTCGCCTTATGGTGCTTGTGAAGGTTTTCACTAATAAGACTCTCTCATTTATTTTTCCTGCTTGAACCAGAGTGTTGCCCCTGACATGAATTACCTTTACCTGCTCGACTTGGCATTTCTCAAAGACTGATCAGAAGGTCTTTCTTTGGACCGTAATGTGGGATTTTGGACAAGGTTAGAAAGAAAAGGCATAAAAGGCTCAAAATAATTCAAATGGGTTAAAATTACAACTTTCAGAATCAGACTTCTCATAACGACCACGACTTTTGCCCCAGTTTTCTTCCTTGGGGACTTTTGAATTTTTATTTTGATGAGACCGAACCGTGAGGCTACCTATGTATCCTTAAAAGAAATCAGGTCGAACGTAGTTCATGTCATAGAAATTACTTGTTGTGATTTTCTCTTTTCTCTTTCTTTTCTTTCTCTTTTTTTGCTTTCTTTTTCTCTTTTTGTTGTTTTTCTTCTTTTCTTTTTTTTTCTTTTCATTCTTTTCTTTCTGTTTTTTCTTTTATTATCTTTTTTTTTCTTTTCATTTTTCTTCTCTCCCTTTTCATTCTTTTCTTTTCTCCTTTTCCTTTACTTATCTTTTACACTTCTGTTTCTGATCTTTTCTACTGATTCCGAAAGAGGGGTAAGAAAAAAAATAAATAAGGCTCAAAAGGGGTGACGAGGGATCAAGTGTTTAGATAGCAGAACAAAACGCCTTTGCTATTTCAATCTTCAAAATATGCCAAATACAAACAAGTACAATCAAACAAAAAAATCATACATAGTATCTCTTGACTGCATCGGAATTGATAGCCATTTTCACACATTTCCCTTCTACATCTGTCAAATATAACGCGCCATTGAACAACACTCTAGTTACGACAAATGGCCCCTGACCCACTTCGAACTTCCGTGGATGTACCTTCTTGTTATATGCTCTCGCCATTCTCTATTGGTACAATTGGCCGTGACATACTGCTGCCAATCTCTTTTTATCAATCAGACTTAATTACTCCAGTCGGGTTTTGACCCATTCAACGTCATCAATTTCTGCCTCAGCGACAATCCGAAGGGATGGGATTTCAATTTCTGCGGGTATTACTGCCTCCATGCCATACACCAACAAATAAGGAGTGGCCCCTACTAAAGTGCGAACAGTAGTGTGATAACCCAACAATGTGAAAGGTAACTTCTCATGCCACTATCTAGAACCTTCCACCATTTTTTGAAGTATCTTCTTTAAATTCTTGTTGGCTGCCTCGACTGCTCAATTTGCCTTAGGGCGGTATTAGGTGGAATTGCGATGTATAATCTTAAACTGCTGACATGTCTCTGTCATCAGATGACTGTTGAGATTAGTGCCATTGTCCGTGATGATAACCTTCGGAATCCCAAACCGACAGATGATATTTGAATGCACAAAATAGACTACTGCTTTCTTGGTCACAGATTTGAAAGTTTTCGCTTCAACCCACTTGGTAAAATAATCAACGGCTACCAGAATAAACTTGTGTCCATTTGATGCTGCTAGCTCGATTGTCCCAATGACATCCATGCCCCAAGCAACAAAGGGCCATGGTGCCGACATTGTATGCAATTCAGATGGCGGGGAATGAATCAAATCTTCGTGCACCTGGCATTGATGGCACTTGCGCACAAAACTAATGCAATCTCGCTCCATAGTGAGCCAGTAATAACCTGCTCGGAGAATCTTCTTTGCCAGAACGTACCCACTCATATGTGGTCCACAAACTCTAGAGTGTACCTCAGTCATGATAACTGTGGCCTGTTTGGCATCTATGCATTTGAGCAATCCCAAATCTGGAGTTTTTTTTTATACAATACACCTCCACTGAAGAAAAATCCACTTGCCAATCGTCGAATTGTTCTTTTCTGATCACCTATATCCTGTACCGGATATACCCCCATCCTGAGGTACTCTTTGATATCATGGAACCATGGATCCCCATCAAGTTCTTTTTCCACCATATTACAGTAAACATGCTGATCACGGACCTGAATCTACAAAGGGTCCACATAAGCCTTATCTGGATGATGTAACATTGACGCCAGAGTAGCCAAAGCATCAGCGACTTCATTATGTATTCTTGGGATATGCCTGAATTCTATTGATTGAAACCGTTGATAGAGATCATGCAAACATTGTCTGTATAGTATGAGTGTCAAATCCCGTGTTTCCCATTCTCCCGGAATTTGGTGCACCAGGAGGTCCGAGTCACCCAAGACCAAGACTTCCTAGACACCCATATCCACAGCTAACCTCAAACCTAGAATACATGCCTCGTACTCAGCCATGTTGTTGGTACAGTAAAAACAAAGCTGAGCCGTAACAGGGTAGTGCTTCCCTGTTTCAGCAATAAGTACTGCTCCTATCCCCACGCCCTTCATGTTTGCAGCCCCATCAAAGAAAAGTTTCCATCCCGACTTCTCAACTTGCTCCAACTCATCAATGTACATCACCTCTTCATCGGGGAAATAAGTTTCCAAAGGTTCATAATCTTCATCAACCGGGTTCTCGGCCAAATGGTCCGCCAAGTCCTGTGCCTTTATTGCAGTTCGATTCACATAGACAATATCAAACTCTGTGAGCAGGATATGCCACTTTGCAAGCCTCCCTGTGCGCATAGGCTTCTGAAAGATATATTTTAATGGATCCAAGCAAGATATGAGGTAAGTAGTATACGATGACAAATAATGTTTCAGCTTCTGTGCCACCCAGGTTAGGGCGCAACATGTCCTTTCAAGATGAGTATACTTAACCTCGTATGACGTGAATTTTTTGCTGAGGTAATAGATGGCCTGCTCCTTCCTGCCAGTGATATCATGTTCACCCAATACACAACCGAATGAATTGTCCAAAACTGTCAAATATAGAATCAAAAGTCGCCCTGGTTTTGGCGGGACCAACATGGTTGGATTTGACAAATACCCATTTAACTTATCAAATGCCTCCTGACATTCATCTATCCATTTGACCGCATCGTCTTTCTTTAATAGCTTGAAGATTGGCTCGCATGTTGTCGTGAGCTAAGCGATGAACCTGCTGATATAATTCAATCTCCCCAACAAACTAATCACCTCGGTCTTGTTCCTCGGAGGTGGCAATTCCTGGATGGCCTTGACTTTCGATGGATCCAATTCGATGCCCCGGCGGCTGACTACGAACCCCAACAACTTTCTATACGGCACCCCAAATGCACACTTTACAAGATTAAGCTTGAGATTGTACCTACGAAGCCTTCGCAAGAACTTCTTCAGATCCCTGACATGGTCAGACTGCTTTCTAGACTTCACGATCACATCATCCAAGTACACCTCAATTTCCTGGTGTATCATATCATGGAATATTGATGTCAATGCCCTCATGTAGGTTTCCCTATCATTTTTCAAGCTAAATGGCATGACCCGATAGCAATATGTTTCCCACGGCATGATGAATGCCATCTTTTTTGCATCTTCCTCATCCATTAAGATCTGATGATAACCCGTGTAACAATCCACAAAACAACCAATCTCATGTTTGGCACAATTATCGATCAAGATATGGATATTCGGTAATGGGAAATTTTCTTTTGAACTCGCCTTGTTGAGATCCCGATAGTCAACACACACCCTGGTCTTGCCATACTTCTTTGGTAGAGGCACAACATTGGCTAACCAGGTGGGATACTGGGGTGACCCGAATGACTTTGGCATCGAACTGCTTGGTGACCTCTTCCTTGATCTTTACACTCATATCTGTTTTGAACTTTCTCAGCTTCTGTTTGACAGGAGGGAATGCCAGGTCAGTGGGCAACTTGTGAACCACTAAATTAGTGCTCAGACTCAGCATGTCATCGTAGGACTATGCAAAAACATCTTTGTATTCGAATAGTGCTTTAATTATCTCCTCCTTGAGTAGAGGTTCAAGATATACACTTATTGTAGTTTCATGGACATTATCTTGGTCCCCTAGATTAACTGCTTCTGTATCGTTCAAATTAGGTTTGGGATTTTCCTCAAAATGACTTAGTTCCTTACTAATTTCTTCATAGGCCTCATTATCATCAAATTCCAACTCGTCATCACACTCAATTTCTTGTATTATTATTTCAGAGTTAGATTGGCTTTTGAAACTAGGCCGAAGATTCCTCATGCATGTCATGTCATTAATACCAACATAAAAAGAACTGTACAATAGAAGAAAACAAAAATAAAATTAGAAGAAGTGAAGGGAAAGGAACAATTGCACTTTATTGAATATAAAGATAACAGGGTTTTAACACATCCAACTAGATGGAACATAATATCTGAATTACAGACCCTGGAATAATCTAGACAACTAAAAGAAAATCAAAACCAACTACCAAGACTCCCTCCGGGTAGGAAGATGAGTAGCTTCCCAGTTGTTGACTTTTGCACGTGGTCCCACAAATTGCACATCTGCCCTGCTGGACCCTTCCCCAGCCTGAACCATGTTAACCTCGGCAAATAACCTTTCGAACCCCTTCTCCAAGTCTTTATCGGCACCAATCAGTGATCCAGGAACCTTTGACAGCTGTTGCTTTCTGATACCCGGCATGACGAATGATCTAGACAGATGTGGGATTGGCTTTGGCAATGCCCATGCTTTCTGTTTCATTTTTCTAGATCTTCTCACATCTGTAACGGTAGTCTTGAACCGCAGACCAAAAGTATCCAGATTCTTTGGAAGAGAAACTGGTTGCACAATACCTTGTAGAGTTGCACCCAAACCCTTGCCCGGTACGAAACCATTTTTCAACATTTCAACAGCTACCATGACTGATGCAGTATCCATCTTAGGAGTTGGAGCTCACTTTCCTTCCGGAATTTTCTCTACCGATACTGTGTCGAAAACTTGATAAACCCATGGTCCCTTGCCATCATCAACCTCTACGAACGGAACAATGGCAGCATTGGGCACACACAAGTTATCTTCACCATGTACAACAATTTCTTGTCGATCTCATTCAAACTTGACCATTTGATGCAGAGTAGACGGGACTGCTTTGGCAGCATGGATCCAGGGTCATCCCAACAGTAGATTGTACGAAATAGCCACATCGAGCACTTGGAATTCCATGGTAAATTCAACTAGCCCTATTGTGAGCTCAAGCACTATGTCCCCGACTGAATCTTTCCCTCCACTGTCGAATCCCCGAATGCAAATTTTGTTCTTGTGAATTCTTTCATCCTCCACTTTCAGCTTGGTCAATGTGGAGAGAGGACAAATGTTCGCGCTAGACCCATTGTCAACCAGTACCCGAGTAACCATGAAATCTTCGCATTTCACTGTCAGATAGAGGGCTCTATTGTGCTCGGTACCCTCCACGGGAAACTCATCATCAGAAAAAGTGACTTTGTTTACCTCAAATATCTTATTAGCTATCTTTTCCAAGTGGTTTAATGAGATTTTGTCAAGGACATGGGCTTCGTTCAAGATCTCCATCAAAGCCCGACGGTGTTCGTCTGAATAGATCAATAATGACAAGAGCGAGATCTGAGTTGGTGTCTTCCTTAACTGCTCCACAATGGAATAGTCTTGCACTTTCATCTTTCTCAGAAATTCCTCTTCTTCTTCCTCAATCACCGTTTTCTTCACCAATACTGGATTATCTTTTGAGGTCTTAGCTTTTCTCAACTCTTCGGGGGCGAAGCATCTCCCCGATCGAGTCAAACCATGAGTCTCACACACTTCTTCTCTAACCTATTTCCCCTTGTAAGTCACTGTCACTCATTCATAATTCCATGGGATTGCCTTGCTGCTAACTATTAGTAATTGGGTTACTGGTTTGATAATGATAGGACCTATGGGGAGCCCTTCACAATTACCACAGGTTTATTCATCACTCCTAGCACAACCACTTTTGCTTTTTCATGTTTTCCTGCAACGTCACTTGAGGACCCCTTCTTGACCTCCATAGATGGTTCATTATTTGCCCTGTTCAACTTGATCATAGACTTCTTACTGGTTGACTTTTCAAATGGCCTGGCTTCACTAGCCGAATCATCATGACGGTTTGCGAAGGCTTTTTAGGCTCCCCTCCCCTATGCACTATCTCAATCATATTTGTTTCATGATTGGCTGGCAAGGGATTCTGATTGATATTGGGCGCCTCCGGAGCTTGGACCTCAATCCGATTGGTGTCAATGAGTTCTTGAATGGTTGTTTTCAATTTCCAGCATTTCATTGTGTCATGTCCCGGGGCCACTGAACAATACTTACAACTCACCGAGTGGTCAAGATTTTTGGGATGGGGATTCGACAATTTAACCTCGATCGGATTAAACATACCCAACTATCTCAGTCTGTGGAATAGACTAGCATATGATTCTCCCAATGGAGTGAAAGTCTTTTGCTTCTGCAACCTCTCATTATTAAATTCTTGTTTGGGTCAAAAACCCGTTCCAGGAGGATTTCTGTAGGCCTTTGGGGGTGGATAGTTATTTTGTGGAGCTTGGTATGGGTTTTGTGGAGCTAGCGCATGCCATTGTGAGTGAGCGGGCGGCTGGGTATAGGTTTGTGCATGATGGACAGAAAAATGGGGATCTAGCGGCGGGTAATAGTGTTGTGGTGGGTTATATGAAGTGTGGGGGTAAGTTTGGGGATAGGGTCGCGGTTGGTTGTAGTAACGGGGAAGGTTCCTGGATCTGACCCAAGCTCCCGACTCAATTGTCGCAACATCCTTCTCCTTCTTCTTCCCGAGCACTCCCCCAGTACCGTTTTAAATGGCCTGAGTGGTTGCCATGATTGCTGAATAACTCATGATCTTGTTGGACTTGAGTCCCTCTTTGACCATGCCTCCCATTTTCACTACTTCATTAAAGGAATTACCTACAACAGACACCAAGTGACCAAAATACGTGGGTTCCAAAGCCTGTAGGAAATATTCAACCATCTCGCTTTCATTCATCGGAGTGTTAACCCTCGCTGCTTGCTCTCTCCAAAGGAATCCATATTCCCTGACGCTCTCACCGGGCTTCTTCTTAAGATTTGTCAACGACAGACGATCTGGGATAATTTCGAGGTTGAACTGAAAATGGTAGGTGAAGGCTTGGGCCAAATTGTCCCATGTGTACCACCTAATGTGATCTTGTCTGGTATACCACTCTAAAGTCGATCCACTAAAACTTTGGCTGAAATATGCCATCAACAATTCATCTCTTCCACCTGCTCCTCTCATCTTGCTATAGAATCCTTTTAAGTGTGCTACCGGGTCACCATGCCCATTGTATAGATCAAACTTGGGCATTTTGAACCCCACTGGCAACTGAACATCTGGGAACAGACATTAATCCTTGTAGGCCACACTTACTTGACCTCCCAACCTTCTCATATCTCGGAATGACTATTCTATGCTTTTGACCTTTCTGATCATCTCTTCATGCTCGGGATTTTTGGGTGGCTTCTCGATCTCTTCCCGGAGATCAAGATGAGGGGTGTAAGGATATGATTCTGGAACTTTGAAGGTGGGTTAAGGGGGATAGTACTGGTTGTCGTGAGTTTGGAACAGGGGTTCACTGGAAGATCGGTGTAACATAGCAGGTGGAGGTACCACAAAAATAGGTGCGATTTGTGGGGGAGGGTATGGGACTTGTTTGGGTGGTGGAACTTGAGAAGTATGGGAAGTGGCGCCATGGCATTGTTAGTAGAGGGGAAAGGCTGGAGATGAGTTCACAGTGGGAGGCTCTGTGAGTTAGGCTGATGGTGGGATATAAGTAGGGTTGGCGGGATAAACCGGTGGTGGATGCCCTTTCGCCCATGCTTGGTACATTTCAGCCATCTGCTGCTTCAGCTTATACATTTCTTCGCTCATTGCATTAACGTCCAATTCTTCCACTTCTTCCGATGGGTCGACAGTACTTGTTTCCGGTTCCTGGTTGGCCATATTCAGCCTGTCTTTCGATCGGGTGTTGTATGAGTGAGTTGCCAGAATGCCAGTCAACTAACCACCTGCCTGGACTTAATACATCAAACAACAACCTTGTTAGCGATTAGGCTTTAACAGATTGGCAACCACACATTGGGCATGAATGCACCTAAACAGTTAACCGTCTCTATTATGTATTTGATCGGTTGCATGCATCATCCCGATCTTTTCTTTCTTTTTAATTGCAAACTTCCCCCTTTTTCTTTCTTTTTTGTTCCCTTCCTTTCAATCTTTCCTCCGTTCTCACTTTGTTTTTACTCTCTCTTGATTTCTTATTTTATCTCTTTTCTTTCTTTTTTTTCCGCTCTTTTCTTTTCTTTACTCTCTTTTTTTTCTCTCTCTCTCCTTTCTCTTTTTCTTTCATTGTCTTGTTTTTCCTCGTATTTTCTTTTTCTTTTTTTTTTGGTTACGGTCGAATCTTGTGGAGATTGCCTACGTATCATGACCCTGCATGAATCAGGCCAAATGTAGTTCTTTGAGATAAGAGCGAAATAAAACATTTTTGGGATTTTCAGTTTTCATAAAAAAACAAATGCTTCCATTACAAAACTCAAAAATAGAAACTTCCAAAAGATTAACAGATTTCGATGCAAAGATGAAATACAGACTCCGAAAATAGACATCATATTCCAACAGAAGAAAATATAGACTCGAAAACAATTTGACAGACTCTAGCAGAAAGAAAAACTTAACATGCCTGACAGACGCTTAACAAAAGAGAAATGCAGACTCAAGCGAAAAAATCATGAATACATCAATGCTCCTGGTGTCCGCGGGACATCATTCGGTCTCGCCACGGGCCTATATGCAAGCTCCCTTTGAAGTCAATCAAAGTCGTTCATTATCTGTTTAACAAATGTCATTACTGCTGCAATGAAGGTAGTGCGGGTCATATCCTCACAAATCTGGCACTTCATAACGATGTAGTTAGCAATGCTTCTAATTATCTCTCTTATGGCGCCCTTTTCTTGTAACAAATGCCCAATCTGCTGGGCCATGGCTTCCAAAGTTTGCTCAGCCGCATGATTTTGCTCCTGAAGTTGTTGCAAATCTATTTCTAATTTTGCCAATGTTGTATAACAATGTTCCCTTTCAACTTTGAAGTCTTTTGCCTGTTTGATAATTTTGTTTTCCATGGCGATGACCCTCTTCTTTAACCCTGCGACCTCATCGTCGTACCTTTCTCTCAACTGCTTAACCAGGCATACTCGTTCATCTGCATTTTTAGACAATTGCTTTCGAGCCTTGGCTAGTTCACTTTCTGCTTTATTCAAATCAAAACTATAGTCATTTACTTTCTGCCTCAGGTTAGCTATGAGTTTTTCATCTCTGTCGCTTCGGGATGGATTTTTTGCCACTACCATCATTTTCTGAATTTGAGCTCGAAGGGCCTCATTTTTTTTAATCAACTTTTTCTTTTCTCCTTCATTCACCGCGACTTGCAGGCTATTCTCGAATTGAAGTTCTCTGACTTGCTTTTACAATTTGCTTATGGTAGCCCTGTACTCATTTTCTTTGGTCAGCTAGTCCCATTGCACTTGTGCTCCGTTGGTGAATCATTGGACATGGGGTCTCTTTGCGGGCCTGTCAAGTTCATATTGAACTCGAGATCTTTTACCATACCAAGCAGTGTAACTAGGCTCCACCTCGCCTCTGGATAGGTCTCGTACTTGAGTATTAGGCCCTAAGAATCTGCACTGATGCCAAATCCGGCGCACTTTCTCTTTTATGAAGGCAACTTTTGGATCTAACTCAATGACTTGCTAGCTCAAATCTTCGTCGTGTGGGATGGTCTGGTAACGGCCCAACTGACGCAAGACTCTGTGTGGAGCATAATGCTGGATACTCCGAAGACCCATCAACAGCAACAAACACACCTCAACCGACATATAGATTACTTTGTTGACCTTGAGCCACCCAAATGTCCATTCGATCTTATTAGCGGTCAAGGATCTCGAATGAGTATGCCATGCTTCCGTACCATCTGGAAGCTCATAATCCTCTATTCTCTTTTCATGTTTTTCAATGCACTCAAGGCTAGTTATACCGCAATTCAAGTAGCCGGGACGGTGGCAAAGGTGTTCCTCCATCCATATTTGTAACAGCATATTGCACCCTTTAAAAAACTTTGCTCCTTCTTGACAGAGAGTGAGAGCTCGGTAAATTTTTGCCAAGATCAGCGGCACTATAGTCCCATTTGCCTTTTTCAACATAAAGTCGTCTATCCCTACTATCCCCATCTCTATGTTCCCATCTTTTCTCGGGCAAACCAAGACACCCAAGAACGTCACTATGCAAGCTAATCCTCTTCGAGCTTCCCACTTGTCTTGATTTCCAACATGAGTAAGACCGGTATCTGGTGTTTCGAAGCCACGTCGATTCCCGTAACGTCGATACAGAAAGTAGAAGGTACAAAATCCTTTAGCCAGATTTCCGTATCGGATATCCCGACTGATGCTTAACAAATCCAAAAATTTGTGGGAAGTCACTATTCTTGGTGCTATCGGGTATTGACTTCTGATATTCCCTTCGAAACCGGCATAGCCTACTATCTCTTCTAGCGTAGGATTTAACTCGAAATCAGCGAAGTGGAACACATTATGTGTTGGGTCCCAAAACGGTATCAAGGCCTCAATCACGTCTTTTCTGGGCTTGACCTTCAAAAGCCCAATAAGACCGCCTAGTTCTTTTGTCACAACTTTCCTACTGTTGCCCCTCAAATCATGCCACCACGTATGTAGCTCCAGAGGGATCTCTTCACGGACTGAGAAAGGTTCATTTTGATTTGTGCTCATCCTGCACATTTATTAAGGTGATTGTAATTAAAAGAAAACCATGACTCTTTTGACTTAAGAGAAATGACCATTTTCAAAATTTCCACAAAACATCCGGCCTTGCCAACACGACCTTTCAGCACTTCGAAAACGAAGATTTTAAGGCCGTGTCAGCTAACCAGCCAAAACCTTTAAAAGCGACAAAAGTGGTTGTTCTTGCAAAAGCAGACTTCTGGCGCCCTTTTAGGGACATTCGACTATTTTTGACAAGAACGACATCACCATAATTATTAAAAATAAATTTTTTTCTTTTGGCTACTTTCGCAAAAAAGAAGTTGGACCCGATGGGGGTTGCCTACGTATCTCATACCCTGAGAGAATCAAACTGGCGTAGTTTGGGTAAATAAAACAAGCTACTTTTTATTTGAAAACGACTGTTTTTCCATTTCATTGGCAAATAAAACTATTTTTGAAAATGCCAACCTTTGTTTCTCCTCTTTTTTTTTGTTTTTATTTTCTCAAAAATTCAGTAGAGTTTCGACACTGTTTGGACGTTGGGTTTTTCTTCTTTTTTTTTTCTTTTTCTTTCTTCTTTTTTTAGAAGAGGAGATTAAATCTCTTTAACCCTCATACTACTATTTTCCTCAACTTTTCCAAATATTCATAAATCGGTCAGCATGCAAGTCCGAAGCACATAGATGTACAAGTAGAAAGTAGGATGCATCAAGATGGTCTTTTAGTTTCGGGTGCACCTGTCCTAGACAGACCCAACCCCTGTGTTGAGTATCCAAAGCCAAAATGCACATGATGCAAACAAACGTTCCTACCAGGGATCCGGCGTGAGGTCTTGTTATACTAGGTTCAAAACCTGGGTTTATTATTCTAGACCTAGCTTACCCGAGCGGACAGCTCGAGCCGAGGGGGGCAGCGTACCGGGAATACAGAAGCTTCACCGGCTTTGCAACTTGTCCGAACCTCATTCTAAATTTGGAATATGACTCTAACAGAAACGAAGTCACATGAAGTGCACACTTCTTCATGATTTAACTCAGAGAGAAGAGGGATTTCACAACAGTTTATATACAGTTCACGGAATATCAAAGCTGTAAAAGCAATCAATTAGCACATTAGGCCCAAATCATATAACAATTTCAGATAATGGATAATGCCAACTATAACAATTCATCCCAGCTCGAATTCTTGAACCCTGAACTAGAGATTCTGGGTTCGATCTCCAGTAGAGTCGCCAGAGCTGTCACACCTCCTTTTTCACTACACCCCGTAAAGGGTATAAATACAAAGGAGTTTTTCCAAGTAAAGGACAATCGAAACGGGATGTATTTATTTAAAGATTTAGAGTCGCCACTTGGGATAATTTATGGTGTCCCAAGTCACCGATTTTGAAACCCGAATCGAGGAAAAAATGACTATATTTAATAGTCCGCGAACTAGAAATCTGAGTAAGGAATTCTGTTAACCCGAGAGAAGGTGTTAGGCATTCCCGAGTTCCGTGGTTCTAGCACGGTCGCTCAACTATTATAATTGGCTTAACTATCTTATTTTAATCAATTATGAACCTATGTGCCAATATTCACTTTTTAACCGCTTTTAATTAATTTTTAAAGAAGATTGCACATCATTTAAAACATGTCCTTGGATCGCGCCACATGAAATGCACCCGCAATCCTAAACATATTTTATTCAATGTTTTAAGACTTGATTTGGGTCACATAAAATGCACACCCGAGTTTTAGGAAGGTAAATTATTAAAATAGCGGCCTAAAGCAACTACGCGTATTAATTTTGCGAGGGCCATGGAAAATACGCTAAATGGTGCGCCTCGATTCTAATTTCGAGGGCCATAAAATATATGTTTGGCTAATATAGCACACCTCAACTATTTAATGAGTGTAATTAATTGATTAAAAGACATAAGGGAATTTCTACTTATTTTAAGACAATGTTTGAGTTAAACTTTAATAACTAATGAGCTAGTAATAGACAAAACCAATGTTTGATTGTTGAAAGGCCTAGGCTGGCTGTAAGCCCAAAGACTGGCTGCCCATTACTACCTGCCCAGCACGAGAGACAACTAGGCTCACTCATGAAGCCCAGACTTATAATCTAATTGCAGAAGGGGAAATTGATCACAACCGGGCCAACGATGGCAGCCCAATTTCAAGATTTAAAACTAATACTTGAAGTAAACTACATTGTTATGGAGATTTAGAGTTTGAAAAACACCAACGACCTTGAGCCAATGCAAAACACATTCTTGATGCTATCATACATGCTGAAATGAAGTTACAGTTCCTGATTATCAATAGCTCATATGCAGGTCGTTTCATCATTGAAAGTCACCAATTCAAATTTTCAGCAAGAAGAAAACAATTTAAAGTTTCAGAAAGACTTCATTTAGTAACAATGGACTTGGAACTGCCTAACTCTAAACCTTGAAAAGAAAGCAAACACGGGTTGATTTCACCTAAATCAAATAAGAGATTTTCCTGTATTGCAACATAGCACACTTCATGCTCAAAGAACAACCAATCTTATGCATCTTAAAGTCTGAACTACTACTAATCAACATTGAAACTAAATAGTGGCTTTAGTAGAGTATTACAGCCATTTGAATCAGCTATGAAAATATAATAACATGCAATGAATTTGTTCAAATGCCTAAACCAAAATCTGGAAGAGGTAAATAACCACAAGTTAATTAATAGGACTATATGATTACAGAACCAAATAATCAAAAATAGACTGCTGTAAAACATGGTATCATCAACATTCTCATTTCCATTTAAACATGTCATTTGAGGTCGAATAAGTACCTGGTTACAGCAAAGATAAACGAAGAGCTTTGAGAATCAGCTTAAAGCAAAACCAAGGTAGCAGGTATAGCAGCAGAGGTCAGCAGTAAAACCAAATCAAACAGTTTCCAAAAATCCAACAATTTCAGCTCTTTAAACCATTTTTACATAGATAAAACCAGAGTTATTTGAAGCCTTTTAAATTCCAGTTGAAACCCAAGATTAGGGAGCTGATTCAGATCTAATTCCCACCCCAAAAGAAGCAAAAATTTCAATGTATTTTCAGAATAACGTCACTCAACCGTTTTTGCTTTTCAGTATTTTTGGAGTGTTAAAAAGCTGCTTGGAAATAAAGGGAAAGAGATCATATATAGGCATGCCTAAGGCAGCCCTAGTACAACTGACCAATTCCCTCTCTACCCCTTCTTTCTTAGTTGTTTTTACCATTTTTAACCTTTTAGAAAAAATATTTGAAACCCTCAACTCTCATCTTATCCTCTAGAACCTTCTATGCTTACAGAAAATGATTCCCTCAAACCTCAAATCCCTAAATTGACCCTTGACCCCTGTATTAACCCTCAGGCAATCAAAATTAGGTCAAGTTATCCAAAGACCCAGCCCAAACCCATGGGTATGTATACTACAACACAAACTTACAACTTCAGACCATCAATCAAAGAGCATTGAAGCTCAAATGACCCGGGATGTTCAGGTCAAACGAAAGAAAAATGCAGGGAGGGAAAACAAACGAGTCTCAGAGAACTTAAATGATTTAAACCAAAAAGAAAGAAAAAAACATTTAATCATTTTAGCAATAATTCGAACCTTATAAACCAAAATCGGGTAAAACCAAACAAATGAATCAAGCAAAATAAACAGTGAACAGGCAACTTAAGAGCATTTAATCACAATTATATTCTCAATGAACTATGTTAATGAGAATTCAAAGGAAATTAGAAAAAAAAATGATACAAAGAAAGAGAAACACATACTAAAGCTATCAGAGACAGGCATCGTTTAACAAACTTGTTGGTTTTGTGTATTGCATGAGGCCGATGAGCTTCGAAACGAATCAAAGTCCATGCTAGTCACTCGTTCTCAAGGAGAAAAGTCGGCTGGCATAAACTTTGTACCGTTATCAGCCTAGAAATGCTTGAACTCTGACAAGGGGAGCAAGATTATGGTTCATGGAACTTTGGTCTTTGATCTGAGATTTGACGAGCTAGGCTATGATTCGAAGGTAACGCACTGGAGATTTGGGATGAGGGGACGAAAGGGGTTCCAGGGTGTTATTTTGGGGTCAGACCAAGGTGGCGCCGCCCCAGAGAACACAAGGAAGGCTCTAGGGTTTTCTTCCAATCTAAGATTCGAGACGTCCTAGGCTTGATCGATGGAAAGTGCTCGTAGATTTGGACTGAGGGAGTTGAGGAGGGTATTTGGTGTAAATTTGGGTGGCGTTTGGAGGTCGCGCTGCCACCGGAGGCCCGGCATTTGGGGGCAGCTTAGCTAGGATTTCAGGGTGTTTGTGGTGAAAGTGGTGAGCCGAAGGGATTCTGGGGGGGGAAAGGTTTTCGGACAGTTAAATATCCCTGGGGCTTCAGTTCTGAGCCGTTTGATCAAGGGGAGATCAATATCTCAGATTGATACTTATTGAAACGACGTCGTTTAGTTTGGGGGGGCACCGACTGGGTCAAGGCGTGGGTTTGGGCCAAGTATTGGGTAATTTCGTTTGGGCTGGGGACAATTAAATGGGTTTTAGCCTAGATTTGGATTTTCTTTCACTTCTTTCTTTTCTTTTTTTCAACTTCAAAATTCTTTTCTTTGAAAAATTAAAATAAAACCTAAATTAATTAATAATAATTTTTAAGCTAAATTAACCTATCCAATTAGATTAATCACTCATCATGGTATTTACAATAATTAATTAAATTCTAAATTAAAAGAAAAATTATACAATTCAAAATTAAAAAGTAAAAATGCAAAATAAATTATTTTTCTGTGATTTTCATTTTTTATAAACAAACTAATTTACTAATTAATCTAAAAATATAAAATTAAATCCTAAATGCAGATGGAACATATATTTTTGTATTTTTCATGAATTAAATAAAATAAACGTGCACAGACAAAAGCAAATAATTAATAGAAAATGCCACAAAATTGCAAACACTGAAAGAAATTATTTTGTTTTGAATTTGTTGAAGTAATATATATAGGGCAAAAATCACATGCTCACAATAGAGATGTTTCAGTGTTATTTGATTCAAGGTCTACATACTCATATGTGTCATCTTATTTTGTATAGTATCTGGTCATGCCTAGTGACTCTTTGAGTGCTCCTGTTTATGTGTCTACACCGGTAGGTGATTGAATTTTGGTACATCTAGTCCATCGTTCATGTATAGTTGTGATTGGGGGTCTTGAGACTCGCGTAGATTTGTTACTTCTGGACATGGTTGATTTCGATGTCATATTGGGGATGGACTGGTTATCACCTTACCACGCTATCTTGGACTGTCATGCCAAGACTGTGACCTTAGCCTCACCGGGTTTACCTCGTTTAGAGTGGATAGGGACTCCTGGTCATTCTACCCGCAGTGTTATTTCGTATGTGAAGGCTCAGCGTATGGTTGAGAAGGGGTGTTTGGCTTATTTGGCCTATGTCATGATTCTAGTAATGAGGTCCCATCTATTGATTCTGTGCCCGTTGTTCGTGAGTTTCCTGAGGTATTCTCTTCAGACCTGTCAGGTATGCCACCCGACAGGGATATTCACTTTTGCATTGATTTGGCTTCGATCACTCAGCCCATTTCTATCCTGTTGTATTGTATAGCCCCGCCTGAGTTGAAAAAGTTGAAGGTGTAGTTTCAAGACTTGCTTGAGAAGGGTTTCATTAGACCTAGTGTTTCACCTTGGGGTGCGCCGGTGTTGTTTGTTAAGAAGAAAGACGGATCGATGAGAATGTGTATTGATTACCGCCAGCTGAATAATGTTACAATCAAGAATAAGTATTCATTGCTGAGGATTGATGATTTATTTGATCAGCTTTAGGCTGCCAAGGTATTTTCGAAGATTGACTTGAGATCTGGCTACCATCAGTTGAGGATTAGGACATCCGATGTCCCTAAGACCGCTTTCCGCACTTGGTACGGGCATAATGAGTTCTAGGTGATGTCATTCGGGGTGACAAATTCCCCAACAACTTTTATGGATTTGATGAACCGAGTGTTCAGGCCTTACTTGGATTCGTTCGTGATAGTCTTCATCAATGATATTTTGATATACTCCCGCAGCCGGGAGGAGTACGAGTAGCATCTTAGAGTGGTTCTTCAAACCTTGTGGGATAGTTAGTTATATGCTAAGTTCTTGAAGTTTGAGTTATATTTGACTTCAGTTGCATTCCTGGGTCATGTTGTATTAGTAGAGGGCATTCAAGTTGATTCGAAGAAGATTGAGGTAGTCAAGAACTGGCCTAGACCAGCATCAGCTACAGAGATTCGGAGTTTCTTGGGATTGGAAGGCTACTATTGTTGGTTCGTAGAGGGGTTTTCATCTATCGCAGCCCCGATGACCAGGTTGACCCAGAATGGTGCCCAGTTCAGATGGTCGAATAAGTGTAAGGCGAGCTTCCAGAAGCTCAAGACAGCTCTGACTATGGCACCGGTGTTGGTTTTTCCCACAGGTTCAGGGCTATATATGGTCTATTGTGATGCATCTCGTATTGGACTTGGTGCAGTGTTGATGCAGGATGGCAAGGTCATTGCCTATGCTTAGCGGTAGTTGAAGATTCATGAGAAGAACTATCTGGTTCATCATTTGGAGTTGGAAGCCATTGTTCATGCGTTTAACATTTGGAGGCATTATTTGTATGGCATGGCTTGTGAGGTGTTCACGGATCACAAGAGTCTTTTGTATTTGATCAAGAAAAAGGAGCTGAATTTGAGGTAGAGAAGGTGGTTGGAATTGTTGAAAGACTATGATATCACCATCTTATATCATCCGGGAAAGGCCAACGTGGTGGTCGATGCTTTGAGTAGGATGTCAGCCAGTATGGGCAGTCTTGCTTATATTCTAGTCGGTGAGAGACTTCTTGCTTTGGATGTTCAGGCTTTGGCCAATCGGTTCGTGAGGTTGGATATTTCTGAGCCCAGCCATGTGTTAGCTTGCACAGTCGCTTGTTTTTCATTATTGGAGCTGATCCGAAATCGGCAGTATGATGATCCCCATTTGTGTGTCCTTAGAGACATGGTGCAGAGTGCCAAGCAGGTTACCTTAGGTGATGATGGAGTTTTGAGGTTGTAGGGTCGAGTTTGTGTGCTTAATATGGATGGGCATCGAGAGTTGATTTTAGAGGAGGCCTATAGTTCCCAATACTCTATTCATCCGGGTGTCGCTAAGATGTATCAGGATTTGCGGCAACATTATTGGTGGAGGAGAATGAAGAAGGATATCGTTGGATATGTGGCTCGGTGTTTGAATTGTCAGCAGGTTAAGTACAAGCATTAGAGGCCCGGTGGTTTTTTCTAGAAGATTGAGATTCCTGAGTGGAAGTGGGAGCGTACCAATATGGACTTTGTGATTGAGATTCCTGAGTGGAAGTGGGAGCGTATCAATATGGACTTTGTTTTTGGACTCCCACGGACTCAGAGAAAGTTCGATGCAGTGTGGGTTATTGTTGATAGGCCGACCAACTCAGCACATTTCATTCATGTGGCAGTCTCATATTCTTCTGAGAGGTTAGTTGAGATCTATATATGGGATATTGTTCGTCTTCATGGTGTGCCTGTGTCTATCATTTCGGACCAAGGTACGTAGTTTACCTCACTTTTTTGGAGAGCAGTTCAGTGAGAGTTGGGCACACGGGTTGAGTTGGGCACAACATTTCATTCTCAGACGGACGAGCAGTCCGAGCGGACCATTCAGATTTTGAAGGATATGCTCCGATCTTGTGTCATTGACTTTGGAGGCTCACGGGATCAGTTTTTGCCTTTAGCAGAGTATGCCTACAACAACAGCTACCAGTCGAGTATTCAGATGGCCCCGTATGAGGCTTTGTATGGTAGGTAGGGTCGGTCGCCAGTTAGATGGTTTGAGACGGGAGAGGCTCGGTTGTTGGGTACGAATATGGTTTAGGATGCCTTGGACAAGGTTAGGATTATTCAAGATAGGCTTCGTACAACTCAGTCCAGGCAAAAGAGTTATGCCGACCACATGGTTCGTGATTTGGCATTCAAGTCGGTAAGCGGGTATTGCTTCGAGTGTCTCCTTTGAAGGGCGTGATGAGGTTTGGGAAGAAGGGCAAGCTTAGCCCTAGGTTCATTGGCCCGTTTGAGATTCTTGATCAAGTAGGAGAGGTGGCTTATAGACTTGCATTGTCGCCGAGCTTAGCAGCCGTGCATCCAGTGTTTCATGTGTCCATGCTTCGAAAGTATCACGTCAATCCATCCCACGTGTTATATTTCATCACTGTCCAGTTGGACAAGGACTTGTCTTATGAGGAGGAGCCTATAGCTATTCTAGACCGACAGGTTCGTCAGTTGAGATCGAACAGTTTTCCTTCTGTTCGTGTTCAGTGGAGAGGTCAGCTTGTTGAGGCATCAACCTGGGAGTCCGAGTTCGATATGCGGAGCTGTTATCCCCATTTTTTCCCCAATACAGGTACTTCCTTCTTATGTTCGTTCGAGGATGAACAGTTGTTTTAGAGGTGGAGAATGCGATGACCTTTTGCGTGCGTAGTCCGGGCGCGTAGCCGGAAAGATATTATGTGAATATCTATGAAAAATGATAAATTTTGACTATAAAATGAATTAATTTGACTTCAGTCAACATTTTGGGTAAACGGACCCAGACCCGTAATTTGACGGTCTCAGAGGGTCCGTAGGAAAATATGGGACTTGGGAAAATGCCCGAAATCAAATTTCGAGGTCCCAAGTCTGCAGGCTTCGCAAATGCGAAGCTTGGATTGCAAATGCGAGACCTCCATCGCAAATGAAAAAAAAGGACTTGGGCAAGCCTGATCGCAAATGCGACCACTTGGCTCGCAAATTTTGAAGGCCCAGTCGCAAATGCGATGCCTGCTTCGCAAATGCGAAGTTCTCCTTTTGTGTCGGAGGTCGTAAATGCGGCCCAACCTTCGCATTTGCCAACATAGCAATTCCCACATCTGCAACCTACAACTTTTATACTTAGACGAATTTTTAACCCATTTTCATATCCTCTCAAAACATAAACACTCTAAGGCGATTTTTCAAAGGCTTCTTCTTCTCCAAATCAATTGTAAGTCATTTTTAACTAGTTTTCTTCAATCCTTAACATCTTCTAACATGATTTCAACTCAAAATCAATGAGTTTCATGGGGGAAATTGGGTGTTTTGGGTAGAACCTAAGTTTTTTCAAAAATTGGGGATTTGGACCTCGATTTGAGGTCCGATTTAAAAAAAACATAAATATTTGGTTTCATGGGGTAATGGGGAATCGGGTTTTGGTTTGAAACTCGAGTTTTGACCATGCGAGCCCGGGGGCGATTTTAGACTTTTTGGGTAAAACTTTGAAAAACTCATTTTCATGCATTGGGTTGATTTATTTAGCGTTTATTGATGTAATTAAGTAACTTGTGGCCAGATTCGAGCGAATTGGTGGTTGAATCAAAGGGTAAAGCTATAATTGAAACGTGAATTGTGTTCGTGGCATCGAGGTAAGTGTTATGTCTAACCTTAGCTTGAGGTATTAGGATTCGTGTCTTATTTGTTACGTGTTAATTGTGGAGTACGACGTATAGGCATGGGGACGAGTATCTATACGTTAGGGTCAAGCATGCCTGTGAATCTTGTATTATAATTGTTATGACTCCGTTGTGGTTTATAGTGTTTCACATGTTATTATTATCATTGTTCCCTTGACGGGATGTTTGTTTGATATCATTGTTCCCTTGCCGGTATGTTTGTTTGATATTATTGTTCCCTTGACGGGATGTTGTTGAAATATTATTGTTCTCTTGCCGGGATGTTGTCGAAATATCAATGTTCCCTTGCTGGGAAGTCGCAATATTGCTCTTGTTACCTAGCCGGGATTCTTTGTGGTTGTTGTTGATTTGTAACTGGGATCGGGTGGCACGCCTGCCACAAGATAATTGAAATGGGAGAGGGAGGCACGCCTGACACAAGATAAATGAAATGGGAGCGGGTGGCATGCCTTCCACAAGATAACTTAAATGGGAGCAGGTGCCACGCTTGCCACAAGATAAATGAAATGGGAGCGGGTGACATGCCTGCCACGAGATAAATGAAATGGGAGCGGGTGGAATGCCTGCCACGAGATACATGAAATGGGAGCGGGTGGCACGCCTGCCGCAAGATAAATGAAATGGAAACGGGTGGCACGCCTGCCACAAGATAAATGAAATCGGAGCGGGTGGAACGCCTGCCACGAGATAAATGAAATAAGAGCGGGTGTCACGTCTGCCATGAGGTACATGAAATGAGAGCGGGTGGCACGCCTGCCACGAGATACATGAAATGGGATCGGGTTGCACACCTGCAACAAGATGTAAAATAAAGGTGAAATCTGCCTTTGTTTTTGGTTCCTTTATAATTCTCTTGATATTCTGTTTTTACCTGTTATTCCCCGAAGCATGTTTTCCTCCTACCATATTTACTTGTTTATTTCTGCTTTACTTTACGTTGTATATTATATAACTGCACATGATTATTTGGTAGTCTGGTCCTAACCTTGTCACTACTTCACCGAGGTTAGGCTGGGCAATTACCAGCACATGGGTTCAGTTGTGTTGATACTACACTCTACACTATGTGCAGATCCCGGAGAAGCTCTTGGACTATAGTTGGAGGCTACCTTCAGTCCACGCGGAGATCCAAGGTAGACCTGCAGGCATCCGCAGGCCCTGACACCTCCTCTATCTTTTATATCTTGTTTCATATTTTACTTCAGAAATAGTGTGTCTTTTACTTTCAGACCTTGTATTTAGCAGTCTTAGATTGGGTGATTAAGGCTTCTGCAGTTGTAATAGATACAGATTTAAGATATTTTATTGTTTCCTTCTACTTAATTTAAATTTCAGTTGTTTATGTGTTATTGTTTATGTTTTAAAAAAAAAGAAACAAATGGGTAATGAAGTAATTAGTTTAAAGGATTGGCTTGCCTCGCTCACACTAGTAGGTGCCATCACGACCCCTAAGGGTGGAAAATCCGGGTCGTGACAGGAATTATTTATGAGTTTTGGAAATGAAATGCATTTAGAATTTGATGGTATCGGGCTCGTATTTTGGTTCCGGAGCCCGGTACAGGTCTTATATGTGATTTAAGATAAGTTTGTAAAATTTGGTAAGAAACGGAAGTCGTTTGAGTTGTTTCGGACCCATAGTTGTGAAAATTGATACTTTGAAAGTTTTGAATTTTTTCTTAGATTTCTATGCTAAGTTCGTTGTTTAAGAGGTTATTTTGGCTATTTGAACACACGGATAAGTTCATATGATACTTTTGAGTTAGTATGCATGTTTGGTTTGGAGCCCCGAGGGATCGGGTGAGTTTTGGATGGGTTTCTGAAGGTTTTGAACTTAGGAAAAATTGTAGGTTATTGTGTTTTGGGAAAAATGGATTGGTTACGAGTTCCTTATTGTTTTACCGTAAATTCTAAACCTTATGTCTTTCTCTTAATTTACTGTTGATATTGATATTCCCCCACAGCATGTACCCCCTCCCATCTTTACTTGTTTATTCCTGTTTTATTTTCCGTAGCACATATATAACTGCACATGTTTATTTGGTAGTCTAGTCCTAGCCTCGTCACTATTTCGTCGGGGTTAGGCCAGGCACTTACCAGCACATGGGGTCGGTTGTGCTGATACTACAGTCTGCACTATGTGCAAATCACGGAGCGGCAGCTTTTGGACAGTAGCATTGGGCGGGTGCCTTCAGTCCAGTTAGAGATCCCGAGGTAGTCCTGTAGGCGTTCGTAGGCCCGACGTTCTCTTCTATCTTTATATGTATTCTGTTTTCATTTACTTCAGAGACAAATTATACTTTTGTTTCAAGACATTTGAATGTAGTATTCGTAGTTGGTCCGTGATATTGTGACACCGGATCCGGGTAGAGATGTATGTTGGTATTGTCGTACTGGTTTGGCTATGTTATCGGATTAAGTCTTCCGCATGTATTTATTTATCGTTAATATTTCATTGTTGATCACATGTTAATTTAAATTGTTAAAAGTGATAAATAAAAGAGTTAGTGATTCTATATTACACGGCTTGCCTAGATTTCACGAGTAGGCGCCATCACGACTCCCGAGGGTGGGAAATCCGGGTCATGACAGTATTTATTTCATTCAGACCTTTGTTTGTAGTACTCCTAGACAATTTGTGAAGTTGTGATACCAATCTTGGGTAGATTTATTATGGATTTGTATTGGCAGTATTATTAAATCTTTACACTGTAGTCTTCCGCTTATTCAATTATGTTATTATCTAATTGTTGGCTCTAAACTGTTATCGGATTAAAAATGAAAATACGGTAAATAGTTCAATTGGTTGGCTTGCCTAGCTTTCACTAGTAGGCTCTATCACGACTCCTGAGGCCGGGTCGTGACATTTTTGGTACCATCCTTGCCAGTGTCATTGAATCCTAAAAATAGTTAGGAAGCAAAAGAACAACTCATATTTATTGCAAAATAATTATATTTTGAGACTATGAATGACTCATTGGATAAGACTTAACTCTTTAACTACTACTTGAACTCTTATTTAGTGTGTTGCTATCTCTTAAAAAATATTTCTTTCTTAAAATTTCAGTTTCTAAAACATTATTTTTCAATAATAATTATTTTTATAATAATGTATTGAAAATATTATTCTTAATTCAAAACTCATTTTAGTTGGCTATCTAAAAATATAAAAAATTCTTTAGCTAGTGAATTCTTTTTATTCCATTTTGATATTTGACATTAACCATGTTAAATATTTGAGTTATTTGAATTATATGTAAATAACCTTAAAATTTAAACCTTCTAAATAATTATAGATAATCGTCAGATATTAATTAAGAAACACTACATGAAAAAACACTAACATTTTCTCAATTATCGTAGTAATAATTTTATTTTTGCACTATTCTCATAGGTGTCATTGGAACCTAAAAATAGCCACAAAGTGAAATAATAACTCATATTTATGGCAAAGCACAAAAGTTGACACGATATAAACGATTCTTTGGTTACGACGTGACTCTTATACTACGACTTGAACACTTATTTGGTATGATTTTATCTTTCAAAAAATATTTCTTTTTTGAAATTTCAGTTTCTAAAACTTTATATATATTATAATAATGATTGTCTTTATAATGATGCTAGTGAAGATATTATCCTTAATTTAAAATTCACTTTAATCGGCTATCTAAAAATTTAAATGATTCTTTGGCCGGATTTATTTCAGTATGACTCCACTTTAAGTTTATCGATATCTCTATCCCTAGAATTTAAATTTTTTATACCCTATATATACAAAAAAAATTGTTCTTTGAATCATTAAATATTAAATTAGTTGATTATTATTATTATTATTATAAAATATTGCATATATTGTCTTAAAATTGTCAAGTAGTTTATTTTCGACATCATACTTGGCTTAACATCAATGCAAACTACTCAAATTGCATTCCAATTCAAATTCGACTATCATATCAGCTTGTTAGTAATAGTGATTTTTTAAAAATAACATATAATGTAAATTATAAAAATATTCTAAGATATCCTTATCTTATAATCTATGTGTTTGAGTAAAAAAAAATATTTAAAATCGATGAGATTAACCTTAAAAAAATTTATACTGAACAAAGATGAAACATAAGAAGAAATTTGTTGTCATCTTTTATTTCACGTTTTCAGATCTTTCTAACATTTTTTCAATGTTCATTTATCTTACTTTTTTATGTCATTATTTCTTTTGTTACAAAAAATTAATTTATTTCACTATAAAAGGACGAGTTTTTATAAAAATTGTCTACATATGAACTTTAATTACATTTTTAGTCTTTGGTTGAAGTTATTTCATATTTTTCTTTTGGCTTTATCTAATCAGCCTAAATAGGTACTCACCCTACCACTTAAATTAAAAAATTGAATGATATGTAATTTATATATAATCCATATATAATATGTGTATAATCATATGTTGTCGGTATATCATCTATTTATATTAGCTATAAAAAGTAAACAATAAATATGGTCGATTATTATGTAAATATTCTATAAGATTTCGATTTTTTGAGTTTATCCATGATATAAATTCTATTATAATAATTTTAAACTCTCTACGAATGTTCAAAAATATCTTATCTTTTTATTATCTTTGAATTAAAAAAATTAAAGAGTTTTTTTATGATGACCCAGTCATCACTTATTTTAAAAGAAAATTCTGCATTTCTAGGCCTTAGAAACCTCTTTCTATGTCACCTCGATTTGTGTGTACAGTCCGAGCGCGTAGCCGGAAAGCCAATATGTGAAAATCTGTGAAAAATGATGAATTTTGACTTTAAAATAAATTAAGTTGATTTCAGTTAACATTTAGGGTAAACGGACTCGGACCCATGATTTGACCGTCCCGGAGGGTCCGTAGGAAAATATGTGACTTGGGCGTATGCCCGAAATCAAATTCCGAGGTCCCAATCCCGAGAAATGAATTTTTGAAAGAAAATATTTTGCTAAATTAATTATGAAGTAAAGAAGAGAATTTATGTTGGAAACCATTGGTATCAGACCCGTATTTTGGTTCCGGAGCCCGGTACAGGTCTTATATGTGATTTAAGATAAGTCTATGAAATTTGGTAAGAAACGGACTTGAAACGACGTGAATCGGATCGTATTTGAGAAAATTGGAAAATTTGAAGTTCTTAAGAAATTTCATGATTTTGATGTTAAATTCATAGTTGTTGATATTATTTTGGGTGATTTGAATGCACGAGCAAGTCCGTATTATATTTTGAGGTTGGTATGCATGTTTAGTTTGGAGCCCCGACGGATCGAGTGAGTTTTGGATAGGCCACGGAGTAGAATTGGACTTGGGAAAATTGCAGGTTTTCAACTGGTATTGTCAGGTCTGCAGGCTTCGCAAATGCGAAGAATGGACCTAGGCAGCCTTAGTCACAGATGCGACTGTCGTCTTGCAAATGCGATTTCGCATTTGCGAATGGTCTCTCACAAATGCGAAGATGACCGGAAAGTTGATTGGGTCGAAAATGCAAAAGTCCCAGTTTCTGAAGGGTTCACAATTGCGAACCCTGGTCACAATTGCGATATCAGAGACCTATAAATTCACACTTAGACGCATTTTCAACTATTTTTCACATCTTCTCATAACATAAACTCTCTAGGGCGATTTTTTTCAAAAGCAACTTCTCTTCCTAATCAATTGTAAATGATTCCGAACTATTTTTCTTCAATCTATAATATCTTTTCACATGATTTCAACTCAAAATCAATAATATTTATGGAGAAAATTGGGTGTTCTGGGTATAACCTAAGGTTTTCCAAAATTGGGGATTTGGACCTCGATTTTAGGTCTGATTTCAAAATAAATTATATATTTGGGTTCATGGGGAAATGAGTAATCGGGTTTTGGTTCGAACCACGGGTTTTGACCATGTGGGACCGGGGCGATTTTTGACTTTTTAGGTAAAACTTTGGAAAACTTATTTTCATGCATTGGCATTGATTCATTTAGCGTTTATTGATGTAATTAAGTAACTTGTGGCTAGATACGAGCGAGTTGGTGGTGGAATCAACATGTAAAGCGATAGTTGAGGCTTGAATTATGTTCATGGCATCGAGGTAAGTGTTTGGTCTAACCTTAGCTTGAGGGATTAGGAGTCGTGTCTTATTTGCTACATGTTAATTGTGGAGTACAATGTATCGGCATGGTGACGAGTATCTATATATCGGTGTCAAGCATGCCCGTGAGTCTTGTATAATAATTGTTATGATTCCGTTGTGGTTTATTGCGCTTCACATGTTATTATCATTATTGTTCCCTTGTTGGGATGTTATTATCATATTATTGTTCCCTTGCCGGATGTTTGTTTTAATATTATTGTTTCCTTGCCGTGAAGTTGTTGAAATATTATTGTTCCCTTGCCAAGATATTGTTATATTGCTCTTGTTCCCTTGCCGAGATTCTTTTGTGACTGTTGTTGATTTGTAACTTGGATTGGGTGGCACGTCGCCACAGAAATATATGAAATGGGAGTGGGTTGCATGCCTGCAATGAGATATATGAAATAGGAGCGGGTTGCACGCCTACAACAAGATATATGAAATGGGGGTGGGTTGCACACCTGCAACGAGATATATGAAATGGGAGCGGGTTGCACGCCTGCAACGAGATATATGAAATGGGAGCGGGTTGCACGCCTGCAACGAGATATATGAAATGGGAGCGGGTTGCACGCCTGCAACGAGATATATGAAATGGGAGTAGGTTGCACGCCTGCAACGAGATATATGAAATGGGATCGGGTTGCACGCCTACAACGAGATACATTAAATTGGATCGGGTTGCACGCCTGCAACAAGATGTGAAATGAAAGTAATTTCTGTATTTGTTTTCCTTATCCTTGTTAGTAATTGGATTTTGGTTTCTTTATATTCCTCTTGATATTCTGTTGTTATATGTTATTTCCCGAAGCATGTTTTCCCCCATGTAATTAAATGCTTTTATTTTTCCGATGTATATGATTTAACTGCACATGTTTATTTGGTAGTCTGATCCTAGCCTCATCACTACTTCGCCGAGGTTAGGCTAGACACTTACTAGCACATGGGGTCGGTTGTGCTGATACTACACTCTGCAATGTATGGAGATACTAGTATCGGAGCATTTGGACCGCAGTGAGGTTGCTGCCTTCAGTCCAACAGGCGACCCTAGGTAGTTCTGCACACGTCCGTGGGCCTTAGCGTCATATCCTATCTTTCCTTTATCCTGTTTCCTTTAATTTTTTTAGAAACAGTGTATATTTTATCTTTCAAACTTTGTATGTAGTATTCTTAGACCGTCTATGAAACTGCAACACCAGTTCTGGGTAGTTTATGCTTAAAGAGTTGTATTAGATACATATTCAGATAATTTATTGCTTTGTTCCGCTTATTGTAAATTTCGTTATATACACGTTATTGTTTTATAATTGTTAAAGAATATAAAAGGGGTAAAAACATAATTGGTTCAAACAATCGGCTTGCCTCGCTCATATTAGTAGGCACCATCAAGACTCTCGAGGGCGGGAAATTCGAGTCATGACAAGTTGGTATTTGAGCTCTAGGTTACATAGGTCTCACAATTCACAAACAAGCTTAGTAGAGTCTGATGGATCGGTGCAGAGATGTCTGTATTTATCCCCCAGAGGCTACAGAGTTAGGAAAACTTCACATTTATTCTTTCCTGTCATGCTGCTTGGTTTCTCAATGCTAATTAAATTTCTACTCTTTTCTTTCGCAGATGGTGAGAATACGTGCTTCCTCATCCGCTGAACAGCAGCCCGAGCCCCCAGCAGCAGCTCCCATGAGGGGTAGAGGGCAAGGTTAAGGCCGATCTAGACGTCGAGGTAGGGGCAGAGCTTAGCCTAGAGCAGTAGCACCAGCGACGGAGCCTCGGGTTGACATTGATGATGAGGTTCCAGCCCCGACAGTTTCGGTGGGCCCTGCTCAGAACCAAGAGGGGTTTCTTGCTACCCCCATACTCCAGGATGCTCTGGTCCGTCTAAATGGCCTTATGGAGAGTGTCACCTAGGCAGGCTTGCTTCCTGTAGCACCAGCCATCTCTCAGGCTGAAGGAGGAGCCTAAACTCCTGCTACTCGCACTCCGGAGCAGATGGCTCCCTAGTTTCAGCCTCCAGCAGCTCAGCCAGTTGGAGAAGTTCGGCCGGGCATGGTAGCTCAGGCCGGTGATGGAGCAACTATGTCTGCCAATGCTTGGTGGAGATTGGATAGGTTCACCAAGCTCTTCACTACTACTTTCACCGGTGCATCTTCTGAGGATCCCCATGATTATTTAGATAGCTGTCATGAGGTTCTTAGGAACATGGGGATAGTGGAGACCAATGGGGTCGATTTTGCTACTTTTCACTTGTCGGGATCCGCCAAGACTTGGTGGAGAGATAATTGCTTGGCTAGACCTACTAGATTGCCAGCTTTGACTTGGGAGCAGTTTACTCAGCTATTTCTAGAGAAGTTTCTCCCTATCTCTCATAGAGAGGCCTATCAGAGGCAGTTTAAGCGTCTCCGGCAGAGTTCTGTGACTATTACTCAGTATAAGACTAGATTCATCGACTTGGCCCGTCATGCTCTTATCATACTTCCCATCAAGAGAGAGAGAGGGTGAGGAGTTTCATTGAGGGACTTATCCAGCCTATTCGACTTTAAATGGCCAAGGAGACAGGGAGTGAAATTTCTTTTTAGAAGGCGACCAATGTGGCCAGGAGAGTTGAGATGGTTCTATCGCATGGCGGTGGTCAGGGGTCTGACAAGAGGCCTTGCTATTCAGGCAGATTCTGTGGTACCTCGTCTAGAGGCAGGGATTCGTATGGTAGAGGCCATCCTACTAGGGCTTTTTAGTCAGCACTTCAGGTTTCTCACAGTGCTTCAGGTGGCCATGGTTATCATATGCAGTATTCTGACCAACAGTCCTACAGTGCACCACCAGCTCCTATCACTACACCGCCACTTTAGAATTCTTACGGTCGTCAGCCCCAGCAGCCGAGGGCTTGTTTTAATTATGGCAACCCGAGGCACATTTCTAGGTATTGCCCTCGAGCATCGAGCAGCTCTCAGTATCAGGCTTCCCGTGCCATGGTTCAGGCACCGAGTGTTCCACAGCCCGCCCAGCCAGTTAGAGGTAGGGGTAGAGGTGGAGGTAGAGGTAGAGGTATTAGAGGTGGAACTCAGGCCGCTAGAGGTGGAGGCCAGAGCAGCAGGCCATCCTAGAGATGTAGTTCAGAGTGGTGGGCCCAGCCCCGATGTTATACTCTTCCAGCCAGACCTGAGGCTGAGTCTTCCGATGCAGTTATCATAGTGATTCTTTGAGTGCTCCTGTATATGTGTCTACAACAGTGGGTGATTCTATTGTGGTGGGTCGAGTCCATCGTTCTTGTATAGTTATGATTGGGGGTCTTGAGACTCGTGTAGATTTGCTTCTTCTGGACATGGTTGATTTCGATGCCATGTTGGGGATTGACTGGTTATCGCCTTACCACGCTATCTTGGACTATCATACCAAGACTGTAACCTTAGCCTTGCCAGGTTTACCTCATTTAGAGTGGAGAGGGACTCTTGGTCATTCTACCGTAGTTTTGTCTCTTATATAAAGGCTCAGTATATGGTTGAGAAGGGGTGTTTGACTTATTTGGCCTATGTTCGTGATTCTAGTGTTGAGGTTCCTTCTATTGATTTTGTGCATGTTGTTCGTGAGTTTCCTGAGGTATTTGCTTTAGACTTGCCAGGTATGCCACCCGACAGGGATATTGGCTTCTGCATTGATTTGGCTCCGGGCACTCAACCCATTTCTATCTCGCAGTATCGTATAGCCCCACCTGAGTTGAAAGAGTTGAAAGAGTAGTTGCAAGACTTACTTGATAAAAAAGGTCTCATTAGACCTAGTGTTTTGCCTTGGGGCACGCCGGTGTTGTTTATTAAGAAGAAGGACGGATCGATGAGAATGTGTATTGATTACCGGCAGTTGAACAAGGTTACAATCAAGAATAAGTATCCATTGACGAGGACTGATGATTTGTTTGATCAGATTCTGGGTGCCAAGGTATTTTCGAAGATTGACTTGAGATTTGGCTACCATCAGTTGAGGATTAGGACATCAGATATCCCTAAGACCATTTTCGCACTCGGTACGGGCATTATGAGTTATTGGTAATGTCATTCGGGTTGACAAATGGCCCAGCAACTTTTATGGATTTGATGAACCGAGTGTTTAGGCCTTGCTTGGATTCATTCGTGATAGTCTTCATTGATGATATTTTGATATATTCCCATAGTCGGGAGGAGCATGACCAGCATCATAGAGTGATTCTTCAGACTCTGACGGATAGTCAGTTGTATGCCAAGTTTTCGAAGTGTAAGTTTTGGTTGAGCTCAGTTGCATTCTTGGGTCAAGTTGTATCAGCAGAAGGTATTCAAGTTGATCCCAAAAAGATTGAGGCAGTCAATAACTGGCCTAGACCTGCATCAGCTACAGAGATCGGGAGTTTCTTGGGATTGCCAGGCTACTATCGTCGGTTTGTGGAGGGGTTTTCATCTATCACAGCCTCGATGACCAGGTTGACCCAAAAGGGTGCCCAGTTCAAATGGTCGGACGAGTGTAAGGCGAGCTTTCAGAAGCTTAAGATAACTTTGACTACGACACCGGTGTTGGTTTTGCCCATAGGTTCAGGGCCTTATACAGTTAATTGTGATGCATCTCGTATTGTACTTGGTACGGTATTGATGCAGGATGGCAAAGTGATTGCATATGCTTCACGACAGTTGAAGATTCATGAGAAGAAATATCTGGTTCATGATTTGGAGTTAGCAGACATTGTTCACGCGTTGAATATTTGGAGGCATTATCTGTATGGCGTGTCATGTGAGGTGTTCACGGATCTTAAGAGTCTGCAGTATTTGCTCGAGCAGAAGGAGATAAATTTGAAGCAGAGAAGGTGGTTGGAGCTATTAAAGGAATATGATATCACCATCTTATATCATTCGGGAAAGGCCAATGTGGTGGCCGATGCTTTGAGTAGGAAGTTATCTAGTATGGGCAGTCTTGCTTATATTCCGGTCAGTGAGAGACCGCTTGCTTTGGATGTTCAGGCTTTGGCCAATCAGTTCGTGAGGTTGGATGCTTCTAAGCCTAGCTGTGTGTTGGCTCGCATAGTCGCTCGTTCTTATTTATTATAGCGTATCCGAGATCGGCAGTATGATGATCCTCATTTGTGTGTCCTCCGAGACACGGTGCAGCATGGAGGTGCCAAGCAGGTTACCTTAGGAGATGATGAAGTTTAGAGATTGCAGGGTTGAGTTTGTGTGCCTAATGTGTATGGGCTTCGAGAGTTTATTTTAGAGGAGGCCCATAGCTCCCGGTACAATATTCATATGGGCGCCACTAAGATGTATCAGGATTTGCGGCAGTATTATTTGTCATGATCCAAAATCCACTAAGGGTCGTGACAGCGCCGAACACCACTGCCAGGCAAGCCAACCACAATTTACTAGCAGTTTCTCATTTTAATTATTTTGAAATCATTTCCTTTAAACCAATAAATAATAAATAATAAACTCCGCTGGATAAATAAGGATGTCTTTACAAAATTTAACTATTGAAAAATCCCGTGATCATCCCAGAACCCGGTGTCACAAGTACATGAGCAATTTCTAGGAAATAATGTAGTACAACAACCGTCCGGAATACAATATTGGACAGAAAGTAAATACAGTAATTTGAAAGAGACACTGCTAGTTGCGGGTCGTCTAGAGAAGTGCAGCTCACCTACTCTCCGTATCAACCGTGCTGTTATGCCTACTAGGCCACTAGAGATGCATGTGCATGTGCAACAAAAATGCACAACAAGTGTAGTATGAGTACGAAAACAACGTGTAACCAATGAGTATCCCATTAAATCTCGAAGAAATAGAGACGAGAGGTCGACTTTGACATTTACTAGTGGTCCAATAATAATATAGTGAAAATGTGAGGAAATCATGGATTCTTATAAAGCAATTATAAACTCGTAAAACCGGATAGCAGGTAAACAACATCTCAAATAAATACGGATTTCCAAGGTTTACTTTTCATTATGCTTATCAACTATGTTTGGCCAGGGAAGGCAAATATTATCACATAACATTCTCAGGCAAGCAATACAAGCATACGCATATCATGCCGAGGCCGTACGGCCCGATCCAACAATATTTAAATGGTGCACTGCCGAGGGTCGAACGGCATAAACTATAGATGGATCTATTTAATCTACAGAGGTGTTCGGCCCGTTCCAAAGATAAGCACACACAGACACTCAATCAAGAAGTCAACATGGAACAATTATCCAAAGAAAAGCCAATTCTCTTGTAACAATTTAAGAAAATGAAGTTTAAATCCTTTTAGAAATTCGTTTACTAATTCGATGTGATTTAAGCAATTCAGCTGTCAATAAGATTACAAATATCCCAAGTATAGCATGCTTTTAGGTCCTAGACTACCCAGACTTAAACATAATACGAGCTACGCACGGACTCTCGTCACCTCGTGCACGTAGCACCCATAAATAGGAGCACATAACCAATTATATCACCTATGAGGACAATTACCTCTTACAAGATTAGAAAGGAGACTCATCTCTCTCCGCAGCATATATTTCGACTCAAGAACGCGCTCAAACCTCCAATTTGGAGCCGAACGATCCAAAACTATTACTATAGGGTACGAACTAGTCAATACATGCTCAAAAGTTAATATTCTAATTATTAAATCAGTTTCCCAACCCTAAATGCAAGGTTCCTAAAATTCATCTTCAGGCACACGTGCCCGGATTCTGAAATTTTCCGAAGAAAGTTGTTCTCAATAACCTAAGGATCAATAATATATGATTTCTAATCCATTTCATAACCAATTTTGTGGTAAAATCTAAGTTTTATTAAAACCCTAGGTCTAGCTCTAACCCCTTGATTTCTCCAAATCTTTAGGTGTTAATTTACCCAAAACGCAAGTGTTAAACTTAGAGATAAGGGTGATGAACTTACCTCACGATGCTATATGGAAATCCCTTCTCAAGAGCTCCAAAATCACTCAATACATGAGTGCCAAATGGTCAAAAATGGCTGGGGCTCGACTTAAATATAGCTAACTGCTTCAGCAGTTTCCGCATCTGCGGTCGGGGGACCGCATCTACGAAGGGAGGGCGCATATGCGGAATTGGCTAAAAGGGTTGGGACTTCTTCTGCGATCTTGAAGCCGCATCTGTGAAGTCGCTTCTGCGGCTGAAGAGCCACTTCTACGGTTTGGACTGGCCATCTCTGGGCGGCATCTGCGAGGCTACGACCTCTTCTGCGGTCTCGCACCTGCAGTCGACTAACCGCAGGTGCGGTTATGACAGAAGCAGCTGCTTCAACACTTCTCCAAATTCCATTTTCGTTCTGGAATCCACACGAGGCCCCCGGGACCCCAACCAGTCATACCAACCAAACCTAAAACACATTACGGACTTGCTCGAGGCCTCAAATCATATCAAACCACGCTAAAACCACGAATCGACCTCCAATCCAAGCATTATGAACTTTAGAATTTCAAGCTTCTACTTTCGATGTTTAAACCTATCAAATCACGTCCGATTGACTTCAAATTTTGCACACAAGTCATATTTGACATTATGGACCTACTCCAACTTTCGAAATTGGATTCCAACCCCGATATCAAAAAGTCCACTTCCGATCAAACTTCCCAAGAACCTTCAAATTTCTATCTTTGGCCAAATGACTCCAAAATGTCCTACGGACCTCCGAATTCACTTCCGATCGCGCTCCCAACTCCAGAATCACCATACGGAGCTACTCCCAGACTCAAAATCCCAAACGGACATCGATTACACCGAAATGCATTTCAACCCAAACTTATGAAATTCTTCCAAAATGCTAACTTCCACAATAGGCTCCAAATTGCTCCCGGGTCATCCAAAACCCGATCCGGACATACGCCCAAGTCCGAAATCATCATACGAACCTGCTGGAACCTTAGAATCCCGATTCCGAGGTTGTTTACTCAAAAATCAAATCTTAGCCAATTCTTTAAACTTAAAGCTTCCAAAATGAGATTTGTCTTTCCAAATCAACTCCGAACTTCCCGGAAATCAATTCCGACCATGCGCACAAGTCATAATACCTGAAGTGAAGCTGCTCATGGCCTCAAACTGCTGAACGACGCACTAGAGCTCAAAACGATCGGTCGGGTCATTACATTCTCTCCCACTTAAACATACATTCATCCTCGAACGTGCTAAGAACTACGCTAGGGTTGCCCGAAATCATTATTTAACACCTCGAGCACCTACTCGTGCTACCACAACTCAGCTGGTCTCCCTAGCTCGATCAATCCGAAGATACCCTTTTTCACATAGGCAAATAAGCCTTAGAGCCCAATTCCAACATCCGGAATTCTCTGCCAGGCTTGTTTCCAACATACGCTCACCGTATCAATCACCGCATGATGTACTAGAATATGACTGCATACCTTTGCTGGATTCACACCTTGCACTGCTTTATTCACAGAACCACAATAACATTCTCTGAGTATAATAGTTGAAATTCTATGAACCTGATACTCCCATTGCACCTCATGACATACTTAGGTCTTGCTCTAACTCTTACAATACCGCCACGACGGAAATGATGTGTAGAAATTCATAACCAACTGCTGAATCAACAAATCATTGGGTCTATACTCCTGACAAGAACCATCACCTCATTCTGAACCAAACAATGGTCTTAGCTCCTTAATATACTTAATATAATCATATTGCATTGATCCTAAATCCAATGATCTTGTCTCACCCAGTATGAACTGCTCAGGCAATAAGCCACCCCAGACATGATCAAAAGTCTCATATGATGACACAGTGTGCCAATAGGCTATGAACTCGAACGTGACAAAAGGAAAACTAACTTTGGAAGGAACTACTCAACTCACGTACTAATATGGACTTTCCTTAGAAAATGGGAAACAAGGAATACAAAAATAGCATATAGAAAACTATACTCAACATCACACTGTTGCGGCGTGCAACCCGATCCAAATAACATACCCATGGCGGCGCGCCACCTGATCCACATATAGAATTCACATAAGGAGATATATATCGAGCTAAATTCCTCATTACAACAAAATACCGAATACCGGTCACAAGCACTCTAAGTGCATAATACCATCCCTGGGGAGACATATAGTGCCATAGGCTACAAAACTCAAGCACAACTGAGATGCTATATACGATCTGAATCTCGGGAGACATCCTGCTCCTATAACATCATTTCTACGCGGAACCTCAACACATAAGAAATTCACCATGCCGTCTCACAACTCATACAACGCCATATATCATTTCATGAAATAGCAAACGACGAAATACTACCCCGACTACTTGTCCAAAGGAGCGTATTGCTGAAATGAACACATCTGGCCTGATATAGAGCCCATATTCACATTTAGATCCATCCACAGACCTCAAGCTGATTTTGATCACACTGAACTAGGCTAATAACCTTTCGAAGGTTCATAGTAACTCCCTTTTTCTCATAACACACACGAACTACCATCATAACCGGGGCAATCCTCCAAGGTCCACAACCCAATAAGTCGAGTGCCCTCTAGGCATAAATTCTCAAATTAGTGATATTACCACGATCTTCATGCTTGGTTTAAATCTTTAATCAATCAAGTGACTACATGTCACACTTATACAATCTTCCTGTGAGACACGCTCCCACGACCTTCCGCACTAGATAACGAGTCTGCACAACTATACCACCGGTCAAACTAATATTGTAAAGCATATCAAGAATCCGTAATGAAGATGTAAGCCTCCGACACAAATGCCGATCTTAGGTGATGCTGAAGACAATAACAGCTTACTCCAAATATCCAAATCCCCTTCTTGCTCATCTGAGCTCGTGACATCCTCGCCAAATACCGAACCACAAACTTGATCCTCACTTTAAAATTTCATACCACTCACTACATCTAACAAGCCAATATGCGATAGTATAAGAATTTCATCATAACTCCTAAACCACTATTAGGGTAAATACTTCATCACATAGAAACGTTTTACTTAACTCATTCCAAGAGAACCATAGCTGCACGCGAGTGAATTCTCATAACCGTAGAACATTCAAATCCTTAAGTAGTTGTCTAAACCACCATAACCCTTTCGGGATCCACCTACACATAACAAGGCCATAATACTTGAAAACTTCCAAATAAAATCAATTATGGCGGACGTCAAACCTCGCACGTACTGCCACAAATCACATATATAACTTTATCACGCTGAAGGAACTGATCACGGACGCCATTATGCCAATTCAAACATGGCTAATCAATCTAACTTCTTCTAATTCATCCTTAATTTGCCTTAGAGATAATAATAGCTCCATTCCTTACATCACCAACCTAAATCTGCATTCATCTTGAGTAACCCCATTCCACGAGACCATATTGTCTCCAAACCCATGAACTGTTTCAAACCCTCCTTGCACGCACATTCACATCTTTAACTAATACACCCATTCTGATAATTCCTCTACGAATCTGAAGTCTTTTTCTCATTTTCCTCCCAATGCCACACTGCAAGTTGGAATATCATAGAACATTCTGAGACTCTTATCATAATCTTCAACAAAAGCTCAATTCTTAACCTTTGAATCCCATATGACTGTTATTCACATGAACACCTATCTCTACAAAGCACCCGACTGAATCACTTCCCTTGAAATCACCTCTGTATGAAGCATAAATCCAGAATTTTCCCAAAGCCCGAACATGAGCCAATAAGGCCAACTGTAGCACACCTTTAACAATTCCTTCATTCCAATTACAACTTATGTTCTTTCCCTTAGCTGTAATAACTCACCAATATACTAGTAATCCTAAACCTTACAAATAGACGACCATGCAATCCAACTGTAGGCGGTGGCACTCTCCCACTTAGCTTAAAGCCACTATTACACACCTCTAGAATTCACCAAGATTCTTTATCTCTTATTGACATGAGCTCACACAATTAAACCGCCAGATTCCTTGAAATCCATCCATTATCACTTCATGAACACCCTGGATTTCCATCAACATGCACATATTCGACCTCTTATCGGAATGGCCAGTAAAATCCTTCGCAGAAGCTTCGCCAACCATGAGACCGCTAACCTGCTCAAAGAGAATAACCCATATGTGTAAATCACTTCCCAACATCTTCCAATGTTGTTGCATGGGGTACAATCACTACGACATCAATAACCCATCCTAAGTCCGAGCTCACTCTCTAGCTGCACAAGTCCATTCACCCCTCGTGGACATCAATTAAATATGCGGCAACATCTTTCCAATTCAAAATTATGTTGTATCCTTCTTCATTCCAAGCAGCTCCATTCCATTATATCAAATCTCTTGCCGCATAATAGCCCACACTCCCAATTAAATCCGTAGGCCCCAATCACCAATCTTTAAAATTCCCAAATCATTCCAAACTCTTCTTAAGGAGCGCAGTCATCCTACCACCAAACCCCTATGCAACTTTGCCACTCTCCCACTTTGGCGGAACTCACCCCTTTAATCGACCACACGACCTTTGCTTCTTATACCTGGCCTTCTAGAAATTTTAACCACCGCTTGACACTCCCCACATGTCCTTCCTCATTCTTTGCTGCTCAGTTGTTGCCTCAATAAAATTTATCTTCGTAGCACTTGAACCCACAAATCGCTACTAACTTTAAACCTTTTCGGAGATCATCTTTGTCGAGCCGTCAGCATTAGAAACACCGACTCAATCATAAACCACCGTACCCTACAATATCCAACAGTCGTTTCTCCAATATTATTTCACAATATACTTCCCCAAGGGAGAATTTCAGAAGACCATAACACCAGCGAAATTAACACATAAAATTGAGGACGACAACACTGCATCGTAGATAAAAATTCCACCACGCTCAAAATTACCAAGTCCTGTTACTCCATCACCCCAAATCTGGACATTCATAGGCCAATTGTTTTTCCTCCGCTGGAAATTAGATATCTGATCTATGAATCGTGCATTGAGTAGGCTTCATTTCAAATCATTCACCGCCCCAACACATAGGAAACTATCCTACCATCAAGTTAATATTGTGCGATAACCAATCATGAGCATCATAGCAATCTGTGCATAGCCTCAAAGCTCTCAAGAATACTATTACTGAGCCGAAATGACAAGATATCTTTCCACAAGGCAACGACAATAGCCCAATCAACTATTCTGGGAGAAACATCCCACACCACATCCGTGGTACCATTAAAATTCTAAAATTCTCGATTTATAACAAGCTGTTTGCGTCGCATAAGATTGAGTAGGAAGAAAATAAGGGCATAAGCCTCAAGGAATCAAATTGCACAATGAGGAATCAAGAAGGGAAGTACTCCTAACAGCCCTGTAGCCTCCCGAAGATAAGTACAGACATCTCCGTACCGATCTGCAAGACTCTACTAGACTTGCTCATGACTCGTGAGACCTAAGGAAACCTAGTGCTTTGATACCATGTTGTCACGACCCAAAATTCACTAAGAGTCGTTATGGCGCGGGACACCACCGTCAGGCAAGCCAACCACAATTTACTAGCAATTTCTCATTTTAATTATTTTGAAATCATTTTCTTTAAATAAATAAATGATAAATAAGAAACTTCGCTGGATAAATGAGGATGTAGAGATGAGAGGTCAACTTTGACAAAATTTAACTACTAAAAAATCCTGTGATCATCCCAGAACGCGGTGTCACAAGTACATGAGTAATTTCTAGGAAATCATATAGTACAACAACCATCCGGAATACAATATTGGACAGAAAGTAAATGCAGTAATTTGAATGAGACATTGCTGGTTGCGGGTCATCTCGGGAAGCGCAGCTCACCTAAGTCTCCGTATCAACCATGCCGCTATGCCCACTAAGCCACTAGAGATGCATGTGCCTGTGCAACAAAAATGCACATCAAGTGTAGTATGAGTACGAAAACAATGTGTGCCCAATGAGTATCCCGTCTAATCTCGAAGAAGTAGAGACGAGAGGTCGAATTTGACATTTACTAGTGGTCCAATAATAATATAGTGAAAATGTGAGGAAACCATGAATTTTTATAAAGCAATTATAAACTTGTAAAACCGGATAGGAGGTAAACAACATCTCAAATAAATACAGATTTCCAAGGTTTACTGTTCCTTATGCTTATCAACTATGTCTGGCCAAGGAAGACAAATATTATCACATAACATTCTCAGGCAAGCAATACAAGCATGCGCATATCATGCCGAAGTCGTACGGCCCGATCTAACAATATTTAAATTGTGCACTGCCGAGGGTCGAATGGCATAAACTATAAATGCATCTATTTAATCTACTGAGGCGTTCAGCCCGTTTCAAATATAAACACACACAGACAGTCAATCAATAAGTCAACATGGAACAATTATCAAAAGAAAAGCCAATTCTCTTTTAATAATTTAAGAAAATGAAGTTTAAATCCTTTTAGAAATTCATTTACTAATTAGATGTGATTTAAGTAATTCAGCTATCAATAAGATTACAAATAGTCCAAGTATAGCATGCTTTTGGGTCCTAGACTACCCGGACTTAAATATAATAGTAGCTACACGCGGACTCTCATCACCTCGCTGGGGCTCGACTTAAATGAAGCTGATTGCTTCAACAGTTTTCGCATCTGCGGTCAGGGGACCACATCTATGATCCCGCATCTGCGAAGGGAGGCCGCAACTGGGGAATTGGATAAAAGTGCTGGGACCGCGTATGCGGTCTTGAAGACGCATCTGCGAAGCTGCTTCTGTGGTTTGGCCTGGCCAGCTTTGGGCTGTATCTACGAGGCTACAACTGTGTATGCATTCTCGCACCTATGATCGACAAACGCAGGTGCGGTTATTCTAGAAGCAGATGCTTCATCACTTCTCCAAATTCCATTTTCGTTTTGTTAACCACCCGAAATCCACCCGAGACCCCGGGACTCCAACCAATCATACCAACCAGTCCCAAAACACATTACGAACTTGCTCGAGGCCTTAATCATATGAAACCATGCTAAAACCACGAATCGACCTCCAATCCAAGCTTTATGAACTTTAGAATTTCAAACTTCTACTTTCGATGTTTAAACCTATCAAATCACATCTGATTGACTTCAAATTTTGCACACAATTCATATTAGACATTATGGACCTACTCCAACTTTTGGAATCGGATTCCGACCCCAATATAAAAAAGTACACTTCCGGTCAAACTTCTCAAGAACCTTCAAATTTCTATCTTTAGCGAAATGACTCCAAAATGACCTGCGAACCTCCGAATTCACTTCTGATCGTGCTCCCAACTCTAAAATCACCATACGAAGCTACTCCCAGACTCGAAATCCCAAACAGACATCGATTACACCGAAATGCACTTCAACCCAAACTTATGAAATTCTTCCAAAATTCTAACTTCCACAATAGGCGCCAAATCGCTCCCGAGTCTTCCAAAACCCAATCTAAACATACGCCCATGTCCGAAATCAGCATGCGAACTTTACTCGAAAAGCCAATCTTATCGAATTCTTTCAACTCCAAACTTCCCGGAAATCAATTTCGATCGTGCGCACAAGTCATAATACCTAAAGTGAAGCTACTCATAGCCTCAAACTATTGAACGACGCACTAGAGCTCAAAACGACCGGTCGGGTCATTACATTATTGGTGGAGAAAATTGAAGAAGGATATCGTTGCATATGTGGCTCAGTGTTTGAATTGTTAGTAGGTTAAGTACGAGCATCAGAGGTCTGGTGGTTTGTTCCAGAAGATCAAGATTCCTGAGTGGAATTGGGAGCGTATCACTATGGACTTTGTTGTTAGACTCCCACGGACTAAGAGGAAGTTCGATGTGGTGTGGGTTATTGCTGATAGGCTGACCAATTCAGCACATTTTATTCCTGTGGCAGTCTCTTAATCGTCCGAGAGGTTAGCTGAGATCTATATCCGGGAGGTTGTTTGTCTTCATGGTGTGCCCGTGTCTATCATTTCAGACCGAGGTACGCAGTTTACCTCACACTTCTAGAGAGCAGTTCAGCGAGACTTAGGCACATGGGTTGGGTTGAGCACAACATTTCATCCTCAGACGGACGGGCGATCCGAGCGGACCATTCTGTTTTTGGAAGATATGCTCCGAGCGTGTGTCATTGACTTTGGAGGCTCGTAGGATCAGTTTTTTCCTTTAGCAGAGTTTTCTTACAACAACAGCTACCAGTCAAGTATCTAGATGGCTCCTTATGAGGCTTTGTATGGTAGGCGGTGACGGTCGTTGGTTGGTTGGTTTGAGCCGGAAGACGCTTGGTTGTTGAATATGGATCTGGTACAGGATGCCTTGGAAAATGTTATGATCATTCAGGATAGGCTTCATATAGATCAGTATCGATAAAAAAAGTTATGCCGACCGTATGGTTTGAGATTTGGCATTCGTGGTCAGTGAGCGGGTATTGCTTCGGGCGTCGCCTATGAAGGGCGTGATGAGATTTGGGAAGTGGGGCAAGCTTAGCCATAGGTTCATTGGCCCGATTGATATTCTTGATCGAGTGGGAGAGGTGGCATACAGACTTGTGTTGCCGCTGAGCTTAATAGTGGTGCATCCTGTGTTTCATGTGTCCATATTTCGGAGGTATGACGGCGATCAATCCCACGTGTTAGATTTCAGCATTGTCCAGTTGGACAAGGACTTTTCTTATGAGGAGGAGTCGATAGCTATTCTAGACCAGCATGTTTGTCAGTTGAGATCGAAAAGTTTTCCTTCTATTCATGTTCAGTGGAGAGGTTAGCCAGTTGAGGCATCGACCTGGGTGTCCGTGTCCGATATGCAGAGCCAATATCCCCATTTTTTCCTCCACTCAGGTACTTCCCTCTTCTGTCCATTCGGGGACGAAAGGTTGTTTTAGAGGTGGAGAATGTGATGCATTCTAAGGCCTTAAAAACATCTTTCAGCAGCACCTTGATTTGCGTGTGCAGTCCGGGCGGGTTGCCGGGAAGCCATTATGTGAAAATCTGTGAAAAATGATAAATTTTGACTTTAAAATGGATTTAAGTTGACTTTGGTCAACATGTTGGATAAACAGACCTGGACCCGTGATTTGACGGTCCTGGAGGGTCCGTAGGAAAATATGGGACTTGGTCGTATGCCCGAAATCGAATTCCGAGGTCCCAAGCCCGAGAAATAAATTTTTGAAAGAATTTTTTTTGCTCAATTAATTATGAAGTAAAGAAGAGAATTTATGTTTGAAACCATTGTTATCGGGCCCGTATTTTGGTTTCGGAGCCCGGTACAGGTCTTATATGTGATTTAAGATGAGTCTGTGAAATTTGGTAAGAAACGAACTTGAAACGACGTGAGTCGGACCGTATTTGAGAAAGTTGGAAAATTTAAGTTCTTAAGAAATGTCATGATTTTGATGCTAAATTTATAGTTGTTGATGTTATTTTGGATGATTTGAATGCACGAGCAAGTCTATATGATGTTTTGAGGTTGGTATACATGTTTGGTTTGGAGCCCCGAGGGCTCGGGTGAGTTTTGGATAGGCCACGGAGTAGAATTGGACTTGGGAAAATTACAGGTTTTCAGCTTGTATGGTCAGGTCTGCATGCGAAGCGTGGCTCGCAAATGCGACAAATCCTCGCAAATGCGAAGAATGGACCTGGGCAGCCTTAATCGCAAATGCGACTGTCTTCTCGCAAATGCGATTTCGCATTTGCTAATTGTCACGACCCGGAATTTCCCACCCTCGGGAGTCGTGATGAAACCTACTTGTAGAAGTTAGGCAAGCCACGAACTTAGAAATCTTTAGCGCCTACTCGTACAAGCTAGGCTCTTTTTACAACTTATAGTAACAAGTGATAAACATCTAAATGATAGTGGAAGAATAACATTGTTTGTCAACATATGTCTCTACCCAGAAACTGGTGTTTACAATATCCATGGACTACAAAGAGTACTACATACAACAGTTTGAAGGAAGATTAACATTGTTTGTCTCGGATACATGAGATAACAGAACATAATAAAAGATAGAGGAGACACCGAGCCTGCGAACGCCTGCAAGGCTACCTCGGTGTCTCGGTGGACTGAAGGCAAGCTCCACTACTGCTACTGATCAAGTGCTGCTCTAGTATCTGTACAAAGTGCAGAGTGTAGTATCAGCACAACCGACCATATGTGTTGGTAAGTGTCTGGCCTAACCCCGGCGAGGTAGTGACGAGGCTAGGACCAGACTCCAGATAAACCTGTGCAGTTATATAATATATCGCAGAAAACAAACATGAATAAATAGTTTAAAAATGGGAGGTAGTACATGCTACAGGGAAATATATCAAGACCAACAGAAACTTAATAAGATATGAAAGGACAACTCAATATCTACAACACTAAAATAACAATATTGTTGCGGCACGCAACTCGATCCCTTATCATTTAACATTGTTGTGGCGTGCAACCTGATCCACATATATATAGTTGTTGTAGCGTGAAACCCGATCCAATATTGACTTTGAATCTACATTGTGTTGGCACTTTCAATTTTCAAGTCACGTTGTTGTTTTGGTTAAAGGTTTTAAATGTTATTATAGCTTGAAATGGTGACACAAACTGTATATGAGTTTTATAACATCATGTATGGCATCTCTGCTATAGAATATGATTTGGTATCAAGGAATGCATTTCATGTCTGTTTCAGATTATAAATAATCAGCACTTGATCGGCCTTAGGGGGTTCTCATGAATAGCTAATTTGTTTCAAGTAGTTGCCGTAAATCCCACAGTTGGGCCGGTGTCTTTGGCCTATTGGCATTCCGAGGCCTCTCATCTGAATCGGCCTAGTTTAGATTTCTTCTTTGTCCCCGAGCCCAATCTCCTAATTTACATGGCCTTCGTAATTAAGCCTAGGAGTCATAGAATAATTGAGGCGCGCCTTGCCAAATAAAACCTCAACATGCATGGCCCTCGTTTAATTAATCATGTTTATCCTTCAAATTTGAGGCGTGCTGTTTAGCAAATTCCACGGCCCTCGCAAAGTGCAAACGCGTAGTTGCTTTAGACGCGCTCTTAATAAAATTACCTTCCTAAACTCGGGTGCGCATTGATGCGACCCAAATCCAAATCTCGATGAAGTCGAAATGTGTTGACAATCACGGGCGCATTGATTGCGACAGGGTTCGAAACGCGTTTTCACGACATCGTAATTCTTATAAAATAAATAATGATATAAAAGAGGTTCACAAATTAAGACAAGCCTCACCGAACAAAAATAAATAAATGTGGGGCCCTCAATGAATGGTTATCAAAAATGATTAGAATTTGGGAGGGCCATTTAGCAAACTTCACGGCCTTCCCCAAAATAATATCACGTTAGAATCTTTAGGCGCGATTTTAATTAAATTACCTTGTTAAACTCGGGTGCGCATTGATGCGATCCAAATCCAAATCTCGACGAAGTTGAAATGTGTTGACAACCACGGGTGCATTGATTGCGACGCGATTCGAAACGCATTTTCACGACGTTGCAATTCTTTTAAAAATAATTATAATAAAAGTGGTTCAAAATTAAATAAAAGGCACATAAGCTAGCATGTATTAAGATTAGATAAAATTAAATACAACAGTTAAGCGACCTGCTAGAATCACGGAACTCGGGAATGCCTAACACCTTCTCCCGGGTTAACAGAATTCCTTACTCGGATTTCTGGTTCGCAGACTGTAACAGAGTCATATTTTTCCTCAGTTCGGGGTTCAACCAGTGACTTGGGACACCATTAATCTCGTAAGTGGTGACTCTGATTCTCTAATAATAAATCCCGTTTCGATTGTCCTTTAATTAGAAAAACTCCTTTGCGCCCTTGCAGGGTGTAGTAAAAAAGGAGGTGCGACAACTCTGGCGACTCTGCTGGGGACCGAACCCAGAATCTCTGGTTCAGGGTTCAGAATTCGAGCTTAGATAAATTGTTGTATTCGGTTGTATCTGATTTGCCTACATGTTTTGTGCTGAATGTGCTAAATGTTACCACTTTAATATTACCTGAACTATATATAAACTGTGCCGATGCCCTTCTCTCTTCACCTCTGGGGATGTGCTTACAGGTTGAGACTCCCTATTCTGTTAGTGTCATACCTTGAAAAAAGAAAGAGGCCGGACAAGTTACGAAGTCGGATGGCCTTTTGGTTCCCGGTAAGTTGCCCCCTCCTCGACTCGAGTTGTCCGCTCGGGTACACAGTCTAGAACACCGACCCAAGTTTGGAACATAGAATAATGTGACTTCATGCCGGATCCCTAGTAGAAACGCTTATTTGCATCACATTGCATTTGACTTAGGGGACTCAACACAGGGGTTGGGTCCGTCTAGGACTATCAACCTCAAATGAAAAGACCATCCTGATGCATTCTCTTGTGATGTGCATTTATTTGTTCCGAACCTGCATGTTGTAATCTCGAAAATGTTGAAAATTTGAGAAAAAGAAAAAAAAAGCAAAAAAAGAGAGAAATAACAGTTAGGGAATTAAAAACCCAATGCCCAAACACTGTCGAAACTCTGCCGAAATTTTGAGAAAATGAAAATGGAAAATGCTTTATTTCTAAATAGTCTATTTTACTAAAAGCAAAAGAAAAATAGAAAAAAAAGTCTTTTATTCTTAGTTTGGAAAATAGGTTATTTATTGTTTGTTGAAAAAGAAAAATTGAAAATGAAAAAGAGTATTGTTTTAAAATAGTTCGGTTAAATAAGTCGGTTAAAATAGTTAGGCAACCCTCATCGGGTCCAACCCTTCCTTTGCAAAAAAAACGCCAAAAAAAAATGTCAAAATTTTTATTTTTCGTCGTAAATAAGTCGGGTGATGCCGTTTTGCCAAAAATAGCCAAATGTTCCCAAACGAAATGTCGGAAGGCTGACTTTGCAAAACGGCCATCTTGGTCAATTTTTGATTTTTGACCGGTTGGCTTTCGCAGCCTTAAAATCTTTGTTCCCGAAGTGCTGAAAGACCGCGTTTGAGAATCGAGTTCTTCATTTTTAAAAAATATATAGGTAATTTTGAGTCGAAAATATAGATAGTTTTTTTTTTGAGTCGAATAAAAGTTTTTCTTTTGCTTAATCATCTTAATAAATGTGAAGGACGAGCACGATGCTAAATGAGCCCTTTTCAATAATGACCAAAATCCTTTTTGAGTTGCGATTATGGTGGAATGATTTAGGCTAAGAAGGGCAAGACGAAGTGAAAAAATATTTGAAAGATCTCCCGGATTTATGAGACTGTCACGACCCAAACTGAAGGGCCATGACTAGCACCCGACCACACTTGCCGAGCACCAACGTACATTTCATCTAACCTTCATTATTATCTTTTAAGGCTGACGAGATCAATATAAATGGTAGACCTAGATCATGGACAACCAGCAATAAAATATGACGGCATGAACATACATAGCAGGGGATGACCAGACAATCAAGAAACTACGTATAAGGTATGAGCTACCACGCTACTATGAAAGACTATACAACAAAAACTAGCCGACAAGGCATACCAAACTATACATGAGCCGACACCTGTCTATGAGCCTCTAAAAGAACATAAGTGTTGCAACATATCCGGAACAGGGCCCCGACATACCCATAATGTCTATAACAAAAATTGCATACCAAGACCAAGGCAAGTCCGGAGAAGGGATCTCGCCAATCACCGCTGAACTGGACAGTCTACTGTGGTGGGGGAGCTGCACCTACCTGTCTATCAGGACCTGCAGCACGACATGCAGCGTCCACAAATAAAAGGACGTCAGTACGAATAAAGTACTGAGTATGTAAGGCAAGGAACCATAAATACGATCAGTAATGTAAGCAAGGATAGAGAATATACAACCTGTAACATCTTAGTACCTCTGAGGGCTACTTACATGAAATGCATGATACATATGTATAAATACATAAACCTTTAAAGCATTCGCCTCTATGGGCATCATCATCATCATATCGTACCCGACCATAATAGGCTCGGTAGAATCGTACCCGGCCACGTGGAGCTCGGTAAAACCCAACTGATCAGTGGTTGCACAATAGGTGCCGTACCCGGCCAACTATAGCGTGGCTCGGTAGAGTAAAATAGATACATATATATAATGCATGCTCGACTCATGGAATCATATTCTAAACCTTTCGGAGTGACGTAAGGTCGGTATCCTCTGTACACGTTATTAGGACTAACTCTTCACTATGAACCTTATAAGAATCAGGAAGTACCAACAACATTGATAACATAAGACTAAGAGAAGCAACATTAACATCAATCGTTCCATAAGAGGGAAAACAATGTAAGTACTGCTAGCTTCTAAGAGTAGAGTATCTTGGAAGATCGTTCATTACATTATGTACAATCGGAGTCGTGCAAAAGAAGGAAAGGGATAGCCTCACATACCTTGTATATACTGCCCCAATCTCAAGCTATGCAATTGTCAAAACTCCTTAGTCTACAATAAGATAAACGATACTATCGTTATCATTTAAGCGTCATAACTATTATGTATCGACCACAACCTATTTTACGATGAAACGGACAGCACCTCCCCTATATATATGACCTCACACCATTCAAAACAGTCACCAAACAGCCCAAACAACATCAATAATAAACATATTGAGCCTCCCAAAATAGTCCACACATAGCCTAATCACTCCATACATACGACGACCACCGTAGTCGTGTCAAACAACCTGGAAATGTTACGAATAACTATCAGCCCATAACCCTACATATATATGGTGTTTCTCCACACCCTTCCTCCTCCAAAACTCCACAAGATAGTAGTAAAATACGCAGCCCAACAACAACGCAAAACAGTCCACAAAACAATAACATTACTACCAAGCCTTTCGATATATATCTCACAAGTTCTAGCTTCAATGGCTTAGCCGCAACTTGGATAATCTTAAATACATATAGAGTAAGAGGTTCCTTACCTTTATACAGAAAGAACAACTCCAATTTGACCTTAAATTTCCATGAAATATCCCTCCAATGCTGCCACAACAACAAAAAAGTGAAACTAGCGATCAATTAGTGTTTTTCGGCACTAGAATCACTTTAGAAGGCTTGAAATCACCTAGGATTGATATTAAGAACATGAGGGAGTATTTACAGAACATAAACCCTTTAAAACAACCTCCCACACGAGCTGAAACGACACAAAAATGAGCAACAACAAGAAGAACAAGAGACTTACTAGCGCCACGGAATTCCCGACACTTGATTTGTGTTGTTTGCCCTTTTTTGGGTCTTGAATCTTGAGAGAACCTTGAGAGGATGTTCCTAGGGTTCTAAGGTCTGAAAATAGTGAAAAGAAATGACTTAAAACGGGTTGGAGTCATCCTATATAGGTCCAAATATCTTAAACCGACTTAGTGGGCCCCATAGAGAGGTGCTTGGCGCAGTCTCGCAAAAACATGAATATCTCTCTACTCCGAGATCGTATCGATGAACGATTTAATGATTTGGAAACTAGACTCATAGATATTTAATTTTATTGGTAGATCACCCCGTAATTCCTTGTAAATTATGAGAAAAGATTAGAAACATTTGACCTAATGTTTAAGTAAAATTATGAACCTAAGTTGCGACAACTTTTGTCGACTTTTGTTTCATAACTCGTTTGACTTCAAGACTTATGATACGGATATTATATGATTAAAATACCTTAATAAATGACCTCTTGAGTGTATTAAGCACCGCTAGATTACCTGAAAATACGAGTTACAACATCCTTGATTCGTTTAACTTCTAATACTGGTTAATCACCCTTATACACTCTTGTATCACTTAAGACCAATAGGATTGACTTCTTATCATCTCAAAGATAATTCCTTCTTGGATTTATGTTAACTAATATATGGCATGAACTAACACATGTGGATATGGGTTGTAACACCCTCCCCCCTTAGGAACATTCGTCCTCGAATGTAAGGGTTTATGGGGAGTTTAAATCATCGTGGATTCCAATGGAAATTTCCGATCAATTTTCCCCTATAAAATGGTCACTAGCAAAACTTGAAAGTAATTAAGCCCAACATATGGCTTCACAAGTCTACACAAAGCATTATGCGTATTTACATTATCTACATATCACCATTTTGTATTAAAGAGGAGTATTCTCAAATTATTGCTTACCTCATAGAGCCGTTTCACCTTCCAATGTATCCTGTCTTCCACCAGCATCCTTGTTATCTTCATTCTGGAATAAGTAAGGGTATTTAGACTTCATCTCCTCTTCTGCTTCCCATGTCATTTCTTCCATATTTTTGTTCCTCCACAATACTTTGACGGAAGCTACATCTTTTGTTCTCAGCTTGCGGACTTGCCGATCTAATATCGCCACTGGCACTTCTTCATATGATAGGTCCTCTGTAACTTGTACATCTTTGATAGGGACGACTCGAGAAGGGTCTCCAATACATTTTCTCAACATAGATACATGGAATACCGGGTGGACAAATTCCAATTCGGATGGCAATTCTAACTCATAAGCAACCTGTCCAATCCGTCGAAGAATTTTATACGGCCCGATATACCTTGGACTCAGCTTACCTTTCTTCCCAAAACGCATAATACCCTTCATTGGTGAGATCCTCAGGAAAACCCAATCACCAACCTCAAACTCTAGATCACGACGTCGGACATCAGAATAAGATTTTTGCCTGCTTTGTGCCGTCCTCAATCGCTCCTGTATCACTTTCACCTTCTCAATAGCTTGGTGAATCAAATCTGGCCCATATAATTCTGTTTCACCGACTTCGAACCATCCAACTGGTGATCTACATCTCCTCCCGTATAGTGCCTCGTATGGGGCCATTTTAATACTGGAATGGTAGCTATTGTTATAGGCGAATTCTATGAGTGGAAGATGATCATCCCAATTCCCCTTAAAATCTAGAACACATGCTCGTAGCATATCTTCCAGTGTCTGAATGGTACGTTCAGCCTGTCCGTCAGTCTGCGGATGAAATGCAGTGCTGAGATTTACCTGTGTGCCTAAACCCTTCTGGAAAGACCTCCAAAAGTTAGCCGTAAATTGAGCTCCTCGGTCTGATATAATAGATATGGGCACACCATGAAGCCTAACAATCTCCTTGATATACAACTTCGCATAATCTTCAGCCGTGTAAGTTGTCTTTACTGGCAGAAAATGGGCACATTTTGTAAGTCGATCAATTATCACCCAGATGGAGTCAAACTTATGATAAGAGCGAGGTAATCCAATAATGAAGTCCATATTAATCACCTCCCACTTCCAGGTCGGAATCTCTATATTTTGAAGCAATCCACCGGGTTTCTGATGTTCTATCTTTACTTGTTGACAATTGGGACACTGGGCTACAAATTCTGCAATAGACTTCTTCATATTATCCCACCAATACTGCTCCTTGACATCATGATACATCTTTGTCGAGCCGGGATGGATGGAATATCGGGATTGATGAATCTCATTCATAATCTTCTCTCGCAACCCTGCCACATTAGGCACACACAATCGGCTCTGGTATCTCAGTGCCCCATCTTTTCCGATCCCAAAAGCCATACTTTTACACTGTTGAATGCTTTCTCTTAATCGTACTAAGATAGGATCTTCATATTGTCGTGCTTTTACCTCGGCTACCAAAGATGATTCTGATGTATTCTGTACAGTAACACCTCCATCATCAGAGTCTAACAATCTGATTCTCATATTGGCTAGCTGATGAAGCTCTTTAATCAACCCCCATCTACCTGCCTCAATATGTACTAAGCTTCCCATTGATTTACGGCTGAGAGCGTCTGCCACAACATTGGCTTTACCGGGATGATACAATATCTCGACGTCGTAGTCTTTCAATAATTCAAGCCACCTACGCTGCCTCAAATTCAACTCTTTCTGCTTGAAGATGTATTGTAAACTCTTGTGATCTGTGTAGATGTCAACATGGACGCCGTATAAGTAGTGCCGCCATATCTTCAAAGCATATATTACTGCAGCCAATTCCAAATCATGGGTTGGATAATTCTTTTCATGCTTCTTCAATTGTCTTGATGCATAAGCAATCACATTCCCACGCTGCATCAATACGCACCCCAAACCTATACCTGAGGCATCACAATATACCACATAACCTTCTGTTCCTTCAGGAAGAGTGAGCACTGGTGCAGATGTCAATCGATTCTTCAACTCCTGAAAACTACGTTCACAAGTGTCAGACCACTGGAATTTGGTAGCTTTTTGTGTTAACTTAGTCAATGGTGATGATATAGAGGAAAATCCTTCTACAAACCGCCTATAATATCCTGCTAGCCCTAGGAAGCTGCGGACTTCTGATGGTGTTGTAGGTCTCGGCCAATTCTTTACTGCATCGATCTTCTGAGTGTCGACACTAATACCCTCATCAGATATCACATGGCCAAGGAATGCTACTGAGTTCAGCCAGAATTCACATTTGGAGAGCTTAGCATATAACTTACGATCCTGAAGCGTCTGTAATACTATCCGCAAGTGGCCCGCGTGTTCCGCCTCCGAACGAGAATACACTAGAATGTCATCAATGAATACAATCACGAACACATCAAGATAGGGCCTGAATATAGTATTCATGAGATCCATAAAAGCTGCTGGGGCATTTGTTAGCCCGAACGACATCACCAAGAACTCAAAGTGCCCATATCTTGTCCGGAAGGCCGTCTTTGGAATATCTTTCTCCCTAACCCTTACCTGATGATACCCTGAACGTAAATCAATCTTGGAGAAATACTTGGCACCCTGGAGTTGGTCAAACAGGTCATCAATTCTTGGAAGTGGATACTTGTTCTTTATAGTAGACTTATTCAACTGTCGATAGTCGATACACATCCGTAACGACCCGTCTTTCTTCCGCACGAATAGGACTGGTGCACCCCAAGGTGAAGTGCTAGGCCTAATAAAGCCCTTATCTAGCAAGTCCTTCAACTGCACCTTCAACTCTCGCAACTCTGCCGGGGCCATTCTGTATGGAGGAATAGAGATCAGTTGAGTGTCACGCAACACATCAATGCTAAACTCAATCTCCCTTTCAGGAGGAAGGCCTGGGAGTTCATCTGGGAAAACATCTAGGAATTCGTTGACCACAGGGATTGATTGTAAAGTAGGCGGTTTCGCCTCCGCATCCCTAACGCGAACGAGATGATAAATGTAGCCTTTTGAGATCATTTTCCTTGCCTTAAGATATGAAATAAACCTACCTTTCGGTGTAGCAATGTTCCCTTTCCATTCAATGATGGGTTCACCCGGAAATTGGAACCTAACCATCTTCGTACGACAGTCAACATTTGCATAGCATGAGGCCAACCAGTCCATTCCTATTATCACATCAAAATCAACCATTTCTAACTCAAATAAATTTGCCGAGGTTTGACGACTACAAATCATCACAGTGCAACCTCTATATACCCTTCTAGCAATCACAGAATCTCCTATCGGAGTAGATACCGCGAGGGGTTTACTTATCAATTCAGGTTCAATGCCAAACTTATTAGCCACAAAGGGTGTAACATATGATAATGTAGATCCCGGATCAATCAGCGCATATACATCATAAGAAAACACAGATATAATACCTATAACAACATCTGGAGACGACTCGAGATCCTATCGACCTTCTAGAGCATAGGTTCGATTTTGAGCACCACTCGAACTCGGCACTGCACCTCTACCCCTACCACGACCTGTCGACTGCTGAAAACCCCGTGCTGGAGGTCGAACTGATGAGGAAGAACCAGACACAGATCCAGTCGGCTGAGCCATACCATCACCTCCTCTATTAGGACAATCCCGCATCATATGGCCAGGCTGCCCGCACGAATAGCATGCATCAGAACCTCGACGACACAGTCCAAAGTGGGCCTTGCCGCACTGATCACAATGTGGTGTTGGGGGTCTCATCTGACTAGTATCCCTGTGATGTTGCGAGCCAGATGCCCGCGAACTCTGACCTGGACCAGAATAGGATCGATCATATCGAGGCCTCTGAAACTGTGGAGGAGCACTAGCTACAGGTGGCGCCGAACTCCTCGAAAACTGTGGCCTGATGCGGCCTCTGAAGTCATCAGAATACCCTGCAAATCTCGCCCTCTTATGCTGGCCTCTATCCTGCTCCCTAACTGCCCTCTGCTGGCGCTTACGATCCTCTAGGGTCTGGGCATAAGCTTGAATACGGGAAATATCCATGCCCTCCACCAAGGAGGCTGTCGTACACTCATTTATTAGATGTGGTCCCAACCCATTCACGAACATATGCACCCTATCACTCATCTCGGCCACCATATGGGGAGCATACCTTGCCAAAGAATCAAACTGCATACTGTACTCTCGCACACTCATATTACCTTGTCTAAGGTTCAAGAACTTATCAGCTCTAGCTCGTCGTATCTCAACTGGCAAGTAGTGACGAAGAAAGGCCTCAGAAAATTCCTTCCACACAGCTGGAGGAGGGTTCGGACCCCTGGATCTCTCCCAACTATCATACCAGAGAACTGCTAAATCCCGTAGCCGATAAGAAGCCAACTCTACTGCCTCTGTATCACTAACATGCATAACCCGAAGTGTACGATGAACCTGGTCAATAAAAGTCTGTGGGTCCTCCTTGGGGTCTGATCCGGTAAACACTGGAGGGTCTAAATTAATAAAATCACGAACTCTTGTACTAACTGGTTTCTCAGCAGCACCTGTATTCTGCCTCTGAGCCTGAGCAGCTACCAAGCTAGTCAATAACTGCAAAGCACTCTGCATATCCTGGTCTGGAGTGCCAGACGGAGGAACTGGAGGCGCTGGGTGCCTTCTAATATCCTCTGGAGGAGATGGAGTAGATAAGGTATGAGAGGGCATCTCACTTTGAGCCTCACTTTGTCCTGCTCTGACTTGGGGAACCTGACTGGTACCCTCTCCCGCTGCTGTATCAAGCCGTCTACTAATCGTTTGCTTCCTAGTCGAAGGCATCACTGAAAAAAACAAGGTGAATATTAGAGACGAACACTTACGACTCAACTCTACGCACGATCTAGATTCAGGAAGAAGGTAACAACCCTAGATGTCATGTAGCCTCCTGATTATAAATGTGGCGCGCTACACATCCATAATCAAGACTCTACTAGACACGGCTCATAGACAACCCCTAGGACAGACTTGCTCTGATACCAAGTTTGTCACGACCCAAACTGAAGGGCCATGACTAGCACCCGACCACACTTGCCGAGCACCAACGTACATTTCATCTAACCTTCATTATTATCTTTTAAGGCTGACGAGATCAATATAAATGGTAGACCTAGATCATGGACAACCAACAATAAAATATGACGGCATGAACATACATAGCAGGGGATGACCAGACAATCAAGAAACTACGTATAAGGTATGAGCTACCACGCTACTATGAAAGACTATACAACAAAAACTAGCCGACAAGGCATACCAAACTATACATGAGCCGACACCTGTCTATGAGCCTCTAAAAGAACATAAGTGTTGCAACATAGCCGGAACAGGGCCCCGACATACCCATAATGTCTATAACAAAAATTGCATACCAAGACCAAGGCAAGTCCGGAGAAGGGATCTCGCCAATCACCGCTGAACTGGACAGTCTACTGTGGTGGGGGAGCTGCACCTGCCTGTCTATCAGGACCTGCAGCACGACATGCAGCGTCCACAAATAAAAGGACGTCAGTACGAATAAAGTACTGAGTATGTAAGGCAAGGAACCATAAATACGATCAGTAATGTAAGCAAGGATAGAGAATATACAACCTGTAACATCTTAGTACCTCTGAGGGCTACTTACATGAAATGCATGATACATATGTATAAATACATAAACCTTTAAAGCATTCGCCTCTATGGGCATCATCATCATCATATCGTACCCGGCCATAATAGGCTCGGTAGAATCGTACCCGGCCACGTGGAGCTCGGTAAAACCCAACTGATCAGTGGTTTCACAATAGGTGTCGTACCCGGCCAACTATAGCGTGGCTCGGTAGAGTAAAATAGATACATATATATAATGCATGCTCGACTCATGGAATCACATTCTAAACCTTTCGGAGTGACGTAAGGTCGGTATCCTCTGTACACGTTATTAGGACTAACTCTTCACTATGAACCTTATAAGAATCAGGAAGTACCAACAACATTGATAACATAAGACTAAGAGAAGCAACATTAACATCAATCGTTCCATAAGAGGGAAAACAATGTAAGTACTGCTAGCTTCTAAGAGTAGAGTATCTTGGAAGATCGTTCATTACATTATGTACAATCGGAGTCGTGCAAAAGAAGGAAAGGGATAGCCTCACATACCTTGTATATACTGCCCCAATCTCAAGCTATGCAATTGTCAAAACTCCTTAGTCTACAATAAGAGAAACGATACTATCGTTATCATTTAAGCGTCATAACTATTATGTATCGACCACAACCTATTTTACGATGAAACGGACAGCACCTCCCCTATATATATGACCTCACACCATTCAAAACAGTCACCAAACAGCCCAAACAACATCAATAATAAACATATTGAGCCTCCCAAAATAGTCCACACATAGCCTAATCACTCCATACATACGACGACCACCGTAGTCGTGTCAAACAACCTGGAAATGTTACGAATAACTATCAGCCCATAACCCTACATATATATGGTGTTTCTCCACACCCTTCCTCCTCCAAAACTCCACAAGATAGTAGTAAAATACGCAGCCCAACAACAACGCAAAACAGTCCACAAAACAATAACATTACTACCAAGCCTTTCGATATATATCTCACAAGTTCTAGCTTCAATGGCTTAGCCGCAACTTGGATAATCTTAAATACATATAGAGTAAGAGGTTCCTTACCTTTATACAGAAAGAACAACTCCAATTTGACCTTAAATTTCCATGAAATATCCCTCCAATGCTGCCACAACAACAAAAAAGTGAAACTAGCGATCAATTAGTGTTTTTCGGCACTAGAATCACTTTAGAAGGCTTGAAATCACCTAGGATTGATATTAAGAACATGAGGGAGTATTTACAGAACATAAACCCTTTAAAACAACCTCCCACACGAGCTGAAACGACACAAAAATGAGCAACAACAAGAAGAACAAGAGACTTACTAGCGCCACGGAATTCCCGACACTTGATTTGTGTTGTTTGCCCTTTTTTGGGTCTTGAATCTTGAGAGAACCTTGAGAGGATGTTCCTAGGGTTCTAAGGTCTGAAAATAGTGAAAAGAAATGACTTAAAACGGGTTGGAGTCATCCTATATAGGTCCAAATATCTTAAACCGACTTAGTGGGCCCCATAGAGAGGTGCTTGGCGCAGTCTCGCAAAAACATGAATATCTCTCTACTCCGAGATCGTATCGATGAACGGTTTAATGCGTTGGAAACTAGACTCATAGATATTTAATTTGGTTGGTATATCACCCCGTAATTCCTTGTAAATTATGAGAAAAGATTAGAAACATTTGACCTAATGTTTAAGTAAAATTATGAACCTAAGTTGCGACAACTTTTGTCGACTTTTGTTTCATAACTCGTTTGACTTCAAGACTTATGATACGGATATTATATAATTAAAATACCTTAATAAATGACCTCTTGAGTGTATTAAGCACCGTTAGATTACCTGAAAATACGAGTTACAACATCCTTGATTCGTTTAACTTCTAATACTAGTTAATCACCCTTATACACTCTTGTATCACTTAAGACCAATAGGATTGATTTCTTATCATCTCAAAGATAATTCCTTTTTGGATTTATGTTAACTAATATATGGCATGAACTAACACATGTGGATATGGGTTGTAACAGAGACATTCAGCCTCGGGGGGATATTATCAGGGCATTGGTCGCTTGGTGGGATTCGGCACATAATGTATTTCCTTTCTCGGACATTGAGCTCACCCCGACATTGGAAGAAATAACGGCATACATCGGAAGTGATCAAGCTCCATTGAGGTTCAAATACTTAATTGCTCCCAGGGCCATTATTGTACATCGGTTTTTGGATTCCTTGAAAATACCCCGAACAGTTCATCATCCAGATTTGGCAAAAGGTTTATGCAGTTTCCGCTACATATATGATAGATATGGCCACGTGGGCGGATTCAATAATCCAGACTTTAAGCTATGCAGTAGAAGTAACCGACAAAAATGGGAGGAACACAGACGGGTGGCTTTCATAATAGCCTTTTTGGGCCTCATAGTATTTCCAAGGAAAGATGGAGATATTGATTTGAAAGTAGCTGGGGTCGTCTGTACCTTGCAAACCATGGGGAAAAGCACTTTAGCACCTATGATCGTGGCTGACATCTTCCGGGCTCTCACGGCTTGCAAAGCTGGGGGAAATTTTTTTGAAGGATGTAACTTGTTGTTACAAATGTGGATGACTGAGCATTTGTGCCCCCGCTCTCAGCTCTTGAGTTACGGTTCATTCGAGAAAACTTGTATAGGAGAATTTCACACAAGAATCAAGGGGGCTAGTCTACCTGAAGGAGTCACGGCTTGGACATCATTATTGAGGACCCTCACTGCCATTCAAATACAGTGGGTGCTCGAATGGTTGCCTGTCGAAGAACTCATATATATGCCAGCGGCCAGGCCGCATTTTCTGTTGATGGGACTCAAAAGCATCCAGCCCTATGCACCATATCGGGTTCTGAGGTAACTTAGGAGGTACCAAGTAGTACCAAGAGATGAAGATCTGAGTACCCAAGTGGTCGAAATTAGTCCTGATAGTCGGTTTCCCGAAGAAGAGGTTCGCCAAATCTGGAGTGAGTATCAACATTTGATGGCAAACACTTATGTGTCAGATAAGGCTAAAGGGAAAGTTGCCCCAGGGTATCATGATTGGTTCAGAGGCGACGTGGCGTGTGGGAGACCGGGTAAAAGACCTCATCTCGAAGATTTTGCCGAGTCGTCCCAAGAGCAGTGGGACTGGTTAGCAAAGGAAGAAGGCTATCGAGTTGAGATTGGTAAACTGAAGCAGCAAGTTGAGAGTCTGAAATTCGAGAACAGTGTACAGGTTGCCGCGGATCAAGGTGAGAATAACAGACTGGCTCGAGAAAACGAAGCGCTTAGGGCCCGAATCCAGTAATTGAGGATAACCGTCGATAAGCAACCAAGGAGCCGATCAGATGAGCAACTAATAAAAAGGCTGGAAAATGAAGTCAGGGAATGGCAGGATGAATTAGAAAAATCCGAGAATATCGTGGCAGAGCTTAAAGCACAGTGGGATACAAGAACAGAGGAGCGTCGCCAGTACTTGAATCAGTTCAAAACGGACCATGAGAAAACTGTTGCCGATTTAAAGAGAAAAGTGGTTGCCCTTGATGGTAAAGCGGTTAGACAGGCTAGAGATTTTGGAATTGAAAGTGGACATTGTTACGACTTGTTTGCCCAAATGGAGGTAGAAGTGCAGCAGTTGCAAGATCAACACCTGCAAGATTCTCGAGCTTTAAAGACGTGCAGCGATCAGATAAGAAGCTTGTTTGTAGAAAAGAAGCAAACAAAAGACAGGATTAGAGCCATTGCTCATACCATTTTCAGGAGATGCCGGGTTTGTGAAGACATGACCCATACTACTTTTGTCTCCGCAGTGATGATCTATGTAAAACGAACCATGACTGAATTAGAGCAGCTTGAAAGGGATTTGGATCCTAGGACCGCGGCGAGGCCGAACGACGCCCTGCGGACACCTAAGTTTGAAGCATTAGAGTATGCATAGGCCATGTCTGTAGTTTTCTACCTTTTGAGTCTGTCTTTTGTCTGTCTGTTATCTTTTCAGGTCAAGTATGTTTGCAGTCTTAGAGTCTGTGTTTGCTTTTAATTTGCGTCTGTTAGTTTCATTCCGAAAAATGTTTATTTTGTAATAGTTTGTTTTAGTAATGAAAATTGAAAATTTAAAAAATAATTCTTATTTCCACCCTTTATTTTTGCATATATATTTCACGAACTACGTTTGGTCTGATTCGTGCGGGGTCACGATACGTAGGCAATCTCCATAGGATTCGACCGTAATCGTAACAACAAAATATAAGAAAGAGAGAGAGATAAAAGAAGGGAGCGGAAAAAGAGAGAAAGAAAGAAAAGAGCGGAAAAACAAAAAGAGAAAGTGAAAGCAAGAAATGAGCAGAAACACAAGAGAGGAAGAAATAAAAGAAAGAAAAGAGCACAAGAGAGGGATAAGGTGAGAAATTTGAAAGAAAGGTAAAATGAAAAAAGGAACGAAGTGCCGGGATGACGCAAACGCATAATAGAAATGATTAACTGTATAAGTGCATTCATACCAACGTGCGGTTGTCAAATCTGTGAAGACTTAATCGCTAACAAAGTGGTTGTATAAATGTGTGAGTTCAGGCAGGTGGTTAGTTGATTAGCAGTTCTAGCAACCCACCCGTACAACACCCGGTCGAAAGATAAAATAAACATGACAGGACAGGACTCGGATATCAGTCTCGTGGACCCTTCAAATGAAGTTGAGGTAACAGATGTGGGTGCTATGAAAGAAGAGATGAGGAAACTAAAAGCACAAATGGCCGAAATGTATCGAGCATGGTCTCAGGGACATCCGGCACCACTATACCCCACTAATCCATCTTACATCCCACCTCTGGCTCAGGCTCAGGAGCCCATCACTCCCCACGCATATTCAACTCTCCCCTATTACACCCAGGGCTATGGTACTACTTCATATGCCCCTCCAGCTCCACCACCCAAACAGAACCCTCCCCCACCCATGGTTCCAGTCTTTGTGGCACCTCCCCCAGCCCCATTACATAGATCGTCCAGTGAGCCGCTATTCCAAGCTCACGACACCCAATATTACCCTCTCGAACCCACTTTTAAAACGCCTGAGCCATATACCTATACTCCCCATTTTGAAATCCCAGAAGAAGTTGAGAAACCGGTTAAGAATGCAGAACAGGAGGAAGTGATTCGTAAAGTCAAAAGCCTGGAGCAATCCTTCAGGAACATGCATGGTTTAGGCAACCGAGTCAGTGTTGCATACAAAGATTTGTGCCCTTTCCCTGATGTTCAGTTGCCTGCGGGGTTTAAAATGCCGAAGTTTGACTTGTATGAGGGGCACGGTGATCCAGTAGCCCATCTGCATGGCTTTTGTAGCAAGATGAGAGGTGTTGGGGGGTAGTATGAATTGTTGATAGCCTATTTCGGTCAAAGTTTGAGCGGGTCCGCGCTGGAATGGTACACGAGACAGGACCCCGGCCGATGGTATACATGGGATGATTTGGCACAAGCATTCATTGGCCATTTTCAGTATAACCTTGAGATAGTCCCCGATCGTCTGTCATTGTTGAAGCTGGAAAAGAAGCCCGGGGAAAGTTTTAGAGAGTTTGGCTTCCGCTGGAGGGAACAAGCAGCAAGGGTTGATCCTCCGATGAGGGAGAGTGAGATGGTAGATTACTTCTTGCAAACATTGGAGCCCACCTATTTTGGTCATCTAGTGACATCTGTCGGAAAATCGTTTAATGAAGTGGTAAAGATGGGAGTCATGATTGAAGAGGGATTAAAGTCTAACAAGATCTTGAGCTACTCGGCATTGAAAGCAACCACCCAGGCCATCCAAAGTGGTACTGGTGGTGGGCTTGGAAAGAAGAAGAAGGAAGAAGTTGCTACGATTGAAACTAGTACTTGGTCCAGGCCCAATAACCCTCCACCCTACTACAACCAACCCAGACCCCACCACCCAAACTACCAATATACCCCATATGGCCCACCGCAACCCTACTATCCACCACTAGAACCACACTTTTCTATCCACCACGCCCAGACATACACTCAGCCTCCGGTGCACTTGTAATGGCGCACACCGACTCCCCAAAACATACATCCACCACCACAAAACACCTATCCACCCCCCAGGGCAAACAGACCAGGAACCAGCTTCCGCCCAAACCAAGCTTTTAGAAGTGAGAAGGCCCCAAACAGAAAAACATTTACTCCGCTGGGGGAATCTTACACCACTCACTTCCATAGATTGAAACAGTTGGGAATGTTGACCCCAATTGAGTCCAAAGCACCAAATCCCCTTCCTAGAAATTTGGACCATTTTGTTAGCTGCGAGTATTGCTCAGGGATGCCGGGGCACGATACTGAAAAATGTTGGAAGTTGAAAAACGCGGTACAAGAACTCATTGATAATCGCCGTATTGAAGTACAGGCTCCAGAGGCCCCAAACATCAATCAAAACCCGTTACCAGCGCATTATGAAGCCAATATAATCGAACTGATACATAAGGGGACAGAGCCTAAAAAACCCTCGCAGACGGTCATGTTGATCCGTTCTACGGAAGACAAGGTCAAAGAAAAGACAGTTAGCATAAGGCCAGCGGTTCAGCTAAAAGCTATAAAAGATAAGCCAGTGTTGGTAATGGAAAAAGGACCATTTGTTGCTGCAAAAAAGCCAGAGCCAGTCAAGTTAGTGGTACCGGGGTCATCATCTGTACCCGTGGTTGTTGTGAAAGGGTCCTACATAGAACCAGTTGTCATAAAGCCGATAGTCCAATTACCCGTGGTTTATAGCAAAGCCGTACTGTGGAAATATGACAAGGTAGTGTTGACATAAAAAGGAAAGGAAATTGAGGAAGAGAGTTGTGAAGCACAAGGACTAACTCGGTCAGGACGCTGTTTTGCGCCCGAAGAGTTGAGAAGGGCTATGGGCACTAAGGATAATCCAGTGTTAGTAAAAAAGGCTGTGACAGAAGAAGAGGCAGAAGAGTTTCTGAAAAAGATGAAAGTGCAAGATTATTCCAGTGTTGAACAATTGAGAAAAACACCAGCCCAGATCTCGTTGTTGTCATTATTGATCCATTCTGACGAGCATTGCCAAGCTTTGATGAAGATATTGAATGAAGCTCATGTACCCGACAAAATTTCAGTGAACCATCTGGAGACAATTGCCAACAAAATCTTTGAGGTAAACAGGGTAACATTTTCTGATGATGAATTGCCTGTGGAAGGCACAGAACACAATAAAGCTCTCTACCTGACGGTCAAGTGTGAAGATTCAATGGTTATTCGGGTGTTGATCGATAACGGGTCAAGTGATAATATTTGTACGTTGTCCACATTGAACAAGTTGAAGATTGATGACGATAGAATCCGTAAAAATAGTATTTGTGTTTGAGGGTTCGACAGAGGGGGAACAAACACAGTGGGGGATATTATACTCGAATTGACTATTGGCCCCGTCGAGTTCACTATGGAATTTCAGGTGTTAGATGCTACAGTGTCCTACAATCTTTTGTTGGGTCGACCATGGATCCACGCGGCCAAAGCAGTGCCTTCCACACTGCACCAAATGGTCAAGTTCGAGTGGGACAGACAAGAAATCGTGTTATATGGAGAAGATCCCACATGCGCCATGAATGATGCCATTGTGCCCTTTATAGAAACTGAAGATGATAAGGGACCATGGGTTTATCAGGTCTTCGACACGGTCCCGGTGAACAGAGTGCCCGAGGGTAAAAGCATCCCATGTCCTAACGGCATGGGTTCAAACCAACAACGGCAGATGTTAGAAGGGCTCGTAAATTGAAAAAGAAAGCTTGGGTTCTTCCCAAACCGATTCCACGCTTGTCCAGGTCTTTCGTCAGGCCGGGTAGCAAGAAGCAGTCATTGGCTAAGGTGTTGGGTCCACTGATTGGTGCAGAGGGGAACTTGGATAAGGTGTTCGAGAGGGTATTTGCTGAAGTGAACATGGTTGAGGCCGGGGAAGGGTCAAGCATAGCAGATATACAGTACATCGGACCGCATGCTAACATCAACAATTGGGAAGCTACTCCTCTTCCAATTCGGAGGGAGTCGTGGTAGTGGATTTTGTTTTCCTTTTGTCACCTGGATTATTCCAGGGTTTGTAATTCAGTTGCTATGTTTCGTCCGTTTGGATGAGTTAAAACCCTGTTATCTTTACATTCAATGAAATGCAATTTTCTTCATTCCTAATTTTGTTTCCATTTTTTTCTTTTCTTTTGTACAGTTCTTTTTATGATGATATCAATGATATGACATGCATAAGGAATCTTCGGCCCAGTTTTAAAAGCCAATCTAGCTCAGAAATAATAATACAAGAAATCGAGTGTGATGATGGGGTGGATTGTAACGACGATGAGGCTTATGAGGAAATTAGTAAAGAATTAAGTCTCTTTGAAGAAAAACCCAAACCTAACCTAAATGACACAGAAGCAGTTAATCTAGGGGACCAAGACAATGTATGGGAAACGAAAGTAAGTATTCATCTGGAGCCACAACTCAAGGAGGAGATAATTAGAGTATTGCATGAGTGCAAACATGTTTTTGCATGGTCGTATGATAATATGCCAGGTCTAAACACCGATTTTGTGGTTCACAAATTGCCCATTGATCCAGCACTCCCTCCTGTCAAGCAGAAGTTGATAAAGTTCAAAACGAACATAAGTGTGAAGATCAAAGAGGAAATTACCAAGAAATTTGACGCAAAGGTCATTCAGGTTACACGGTATCCCACTTGGTTAGCTAACGTTGTGCATGTGCCGAAGAAAGATGGCAAGACCAGGGTGTGTGTCGATTATCGAGATCATAACAAGGCGAGTCCAAAAGACAATTTCCCACTGCCCACATCCATATACTGATTGACAATTGTGCCAAACATGATATTGGTTCTTTTGTGGATTGTTACGCGGGTTATCATCAAATTCTAATGGACGAGGAAGATGCAGAAAAGACGGCATTCATCACGCCTTGGGGAACGTATTGTTATCGGGTCATGCCGTTCGGTTTGAAAAACGCTGGGGCAACTTATATGAGGGCCATGAAAACAATATTCCATGATATGATACACAAAGAAATCGAGGTGTACGTGGATGATGTGATCGTGAAGTCTAGACAGCAGTCCGACCATGTCAGAGATTTGAGAAAGTTCTTTCAAAGGCTTCGCAGGTACAATCGTAAGCTCAATCCTGCAAAGTGTGCTTTCGGGGAGCCATCTGGGAAGTTGTTGGAGTTTATAGTCAGCTGGCGGGGTATTGAATTAGACCTGTCGAAGATCAAAGCTATTCAGGAATTGCCACCTCCAAGAAACAAAACTGAGGTGATGAGTTTGTTAGGAAGATTGAACTATATCAGTAGGTTCATTGCTCAGATCACGACAACTTGTGAGCCGATTTTCAAATTGTTGAAGAAAGACATCGCGGTCAAATGGACTGATGAATGTCAGGAGGCTTTTGATAAGATAAAGGGGTATTTGTTGAGCCCACCTGTGCTGGTCCCGCCAGAACCAGGGAGGCCTTTGATTCTATATCTGACGGTTTTGGATAATTCATTCAGCTGTGTACTAGGGCAGCACGATGTTATGGGTAGAAAGGAGCAGGCTATCTACTATCTCAGCAAGAAGTTCACATCTTACGAGGTTAAGTATACTCATCTGGAGAGGACATGTTGCGCCCTAACTTGGGTGGCACAGAAGTTGAAACATTATTTGTCATCCTACACTACTTACCTCATATCTCGCTTGGACCGGTTGAAGTATATTTTTTAGAAGCCTATTCCTACAGGGAGGCTTGAAAAGTGGCAGATCCTGCTTACAGAGTTCGACATTATCTATGTGACAGGGACTGCGATGAAAGCACAGGCACTAGCCGACCATTTGGCTGAGAACCACGTCGATGAAGATTACGAACCTTTGAAAACTTATTTCCCTGATGAAGAGGTGATGCACATTGATGAATTGGAACAAGCTGAGAAGCCGGGATGGAAACTTTTCTTTGATGGGGCTGCAAATATGAAAGGCGTGGGAATAGGAGCGGTACTTATTTCTGAAACAGGTCAGCATTACCCTTTTACAGCTCGGCTTCGTTTCTACTGTACGAACAACATGGCAGAATATGAGGCGTGTATATTGGGATTGAGATTAGCTGTAGATATGGGTGTACGGGAAGTCTTGGTCATGGGTGACTCGGACCTACTGATACACCAAATTCAGGGAGAATGGGAAACACGAGATTTAAAGCTTATACCGTACCGATAATGTCTGCATGAGCTTTGCCAGCGGTTTCAGGCTATAGAGTTCAAGCACATTCCAAGGATTCATAATGAGGTTGTCGACTCTTTGGCTACTTTGGCGTCGATGTTGCATCATCCAGACAAGGCTTATGTTGACCCATTGCAGATTTAGGTACGCGATCAGCATGCTTACTGTAATATGATAGAAGAGGAAATCGACGGTGAGTCGTGGTTCCATGATATCAAAGAGTACATCAGGATGGGAGTATATCCGATACAAGCCACCGGTGATCAGAAAAGAATGATTCGGCGATTGGCAAGCGGGTTTTTCTTTAGTGGATGAGTGTTGTACAAAAGAACTCCTGACCTCGGGTTGTTGAGATGCATGGACGCAAGACATGCCACATCTATCATAACTGAGGTACATTTCGGAGTTTGTGGACCGCATATGAGTGGGTACGTTCTAGCAAAAAAGATTCTCCGAGCAGGTTATTATTGGCTCACTATGGAGCGGGATTGTATCAGTTTTGTGCGTAAATTTCATCAGTGCCAAGTGCATGGAGATTTGATTCATTCTCCACCATCAGAACTACATACGATGTCCGCACCATGGCCTTTTGTTGCATGGGGCATGGATGTTATTGGGCCAATTGATCCGGCAGCGTCAAATGGGCACAGGTTTATTCTGGTAGCTATAGACTATTTTACCAAATGGGTGGAAGCTAAGACGTTCAAGTATGTGACTAAGAAAGCTGTGGTCGACTTTGTGCACTCAAATATCATCTGTCGGTTTGGGATTCCGAAGGTAATCATCACGGATAATGGGGCTAATCTTAATAGTCATTTGATGAAGGAGACATGTGAGCAGTTTAAGATTACCCATAGGCATTCTACTCCATACCGTCCCAAGGCTAATGGGACGGTTGAAGCAGCCAATAAGAATATAAAGAAAATACTCCGAAAGATGGTTGAAGGGTCTAGACAGTGGCATGAGAAATTACCTTTTTCATTGTTAGGGTACCGCAACACCGTTCGTACCTCAGTGGGGGTGACTCCTTATTCATTGGTGTATGGCACCGAGGCAGTAATACCTGCAGATGTGGAAATCCCGTCTCTGCGAATCATTGCGGAGGCTGAGATCGATGATGATGAATGGGTGAAAAGTCGCCTTGAGCAGTTGAGTTTGATTGACGAAAAGAGATTGGCATCAGTGTGTCATGGTCAACTGTACCAACGAAGAATGGCAAGAGCATACAACAAGAAAGTGCGTCCAAGGAAATTCGAAGTCGGACAGTTATTACTGAGGCGGATTTTGCCTCATTGGGATGAAGCAAAAGGAAAATATTCCCCAAACTGGCAGGGACCATTTGTAGTAACCAGAGTGTTGTCTAACGGGGCATTGTATTTGACAGACGTAGAAGGAAAATGTATAGAAATGGCCATTAATTCTGATGCGGTCAAGAGATATTATGTATGATTTCTTTATTTCTGAATGTATCTGTTTGTATTTGGCATATCTTAAAGATTGAAATGACGAAGACGTTTTGTCCTGCTATCCAAATACTTTTATCCTTTGTCATCCCCTTTGAGCCTTACTTATGTTTCATACCCCTCTTTCGGAATCAATGACACTATCAGAGAACACAGGTGCCGAACATAAAAGAAAGAAAATAAAAGCAAAGTAAAAAGAAAAGTAAAGGAAAGAAAGGAAAAAGAAAAAAAAAGAAGAAGAAAAGAAGAGAAAGGAAAAATGAAAGGGAAGGAAAAGAGAAAGAGAAGAAATGAAAAAAGAAAGAAAAGGAAAGAAAGAAAAACACAACAACGAAGGTAATTATGATACAGTGAACTACGTTTGACTTGATCCCGAAAGGGTACGTAGGCAGCCTTACTCCGAGGTTCAGTCATACCAAAATAAAAATCCAAAAATCCCCAAGCAAGAAACTGGGGCAGAAGTTGTGATTGTTGTGAACAGTTGGATTCCGAAAGTTATAATTTGAACCCATTTGAATTATTTTGAGCCTTTTATACCTTTCTTTCTAACCCAATCCAAAAGCCTACATTACTCTCCAAAGAAAGACCTTCTGATCAATTTTTGAGAAATGCCAAGTCGAGCAGGTAGCGGTAATTCGTGGCAGTGGCAACACTCTGGTTCAAGCAAGAAGAACAAAAGATAAAAATGAGAGAGTCTTATGGGTGAAAACCCTCACGGGCACCGTAAGGCGACGGGAGCTGAGAGAAAATAAAATGAGAGAGTCTTAGTGGTGAAAACCTTCACGGGCACCTCAAGGCGAAAGTGAGTTGAGAAATGGCAAACTAAGAAAGGTCTGTTGATGGAAAACTGTTTCGAGGCACCGCAGGATGAACAAGGTTAAGGTCTGCTTAATTCAAACAATTGATGGAAGTCCTAGGCAACGAGGTATGGCAATTGAGAGTTGTTTAGTTGGATCGGCTGGGCCGATTAGTCCGGAATGCATGTCATGACCATTGGTGCCAGCTGTTCCGGTCAGATAAGTTTCTTTTCTTCACTTCATTTTTAGTAGTCATCCGATTTTCTAGATTCTTCTTATCCCTAACCCGTAAAACCATTGCATTTCATTCTCTTTGGGGGGGGGGGGGTTGTTTGTCTAAATGTTCTAATGTCAGTTATGTTCAAACGCAAGTGGGAAAGGATTTCAAGGCTCGCTACCAGCTTCCAAAATTGTAAGGCACAACGTGGTCAGAGCATATCAAAAACAACATGATGTCAAGTGGAATACAGGGAATTAACGGAAATTTCATCAGTGGAATGATTGGGAAAGGTCGTGAGAAATGCAAAGGTTCAAACAAAAGGGTTAGAAAAGCGAAATAACAGCATGGGTGTAAAACATTTAGGTCGCCAGAGGTTGGGGAATTTAAAAGTTGGTTAGAAAATCAAACGGTTCAGGGTCAGTGCATGGAAGTCAGTCAACACAAAGCAATGCAGGGGAAGGATTTTTCAGCAAGAATGCCATCAACTAACCACCATTTTAAACTAACAGAATTTTCTTTGATTGGAACGGGGGCAGAAAGTTGGTTGTTCAGGAGGAATTCTCCATAAAGGGAAAGCAAGCAGTAATCAAGTTTGACCGCAAAGTGCGGTTTGATTAAATACAAGATAATCATGAATAGCGTAGGGGAATATAATTTGGTTTCAAAGTTTGCATGTTTAGGATAAAATGCAAGTTGTCAGGACCTTCCTTGATAATAGGACATAATTCAAATACCCGGATAAGATAACATGGTATAGTGAGAAGTAACACCTTAGGTTCATAATTGTTTGGAGTTGACAGGATCTTCCTGGATAAAATGATGTAGTTTAAACCCTTGTAGATAGCACGATGTAGTGAGAGTAATACCTTAGGTTTGTAATTATTACCCCCCTGGATAATAGGATTTAGCTTTCAATTCTTAATAATATGTGATAATATGATTCAGCTTAACACTCACCCATACACCCAGCTTCCAAACTGGGGCAGAAAAATTTTCGTTGGTTGATTATTTTGTTGAAGTCAGGAGTCCGCCTGGAGAACAGAGACATACTTTTCAAGTTTGGTGTCATGAGTCCGCCTGAAGGACGGAAACATATAGTTTAAATTTTAAAAGTCAGGAGTCCGCCTGGAGAACAGAGACATACAATTTAAGTTTTAGCGATCAGGAGCCCGCCTGAAGAACAAAGGTGACACAATGCAAGTTTTAGTTTTCAATCAATTTCTTTGTCTATTTTGAAGTCAGGAGTCCGCCTGGAGAACAGAGACATACAGTTTAAATTTTAGAAGTCAGGAGTCCGCCTGGAGAACAGAGACATGCACTTCAAATTTCGGTAGTCAGGAGTCCGCCTGGAGAACAGAGACATACAATTTAAGTTTTAGCAATCAGGAACCCGCCTAAAGAACAGAGGTGACACAATGCAAGTTTTAGTTTTCAATCAATTTCTTCGCCTATTTTGAAGTCAGGAGTCCGCCTGGAGAACAGAGACATGCATTTCAAATTTTAGCAGTCAGGAGCCCGCCTGGAGAATGGAGGTATTTATATTTTAAGTTGTAGTTGAAGTCGGGAGCCCGCCTGTATGACAGAGGAGCCCGCCTGGATAATAGAGTAATACGTTTCAATTTCAAGTTAAGCAGTTAGGAGCCTGCCTGGATAATAGAGGAATACATTCAATTTCAAGTTCAGCAGTCAGGAACCCGCATGGATAATAGAGGAATACATTAAATTTCAAGTTCAGCAATCAGGAACCCGCCTGAAGAACAGAGGAATACACTCAAATCCAAGATTATTTAAGTTCAGTAATTTGGAAAGAAATGACAACATCTCAGTTCACGATTTGAAGTAACAATAGTGAGTTTCACAACAAGGCAACAAGGCAAGAAGGAAGTGCAAGATGCAAGTTTGAAGACTTTAGATAAGACTTTTGTAATTCACAGTTCATAGCTTAGTCTAGCTTCTTTTATTTTACCATGGTGTAATAAGGAAGGTCAGCAAGCAGTAGTAGTAGCAATCGCAGTGAAATCACAGCTCCTGGTATCCCAGCTACCAGACACTCCCGAACTACACTAACCTAATTCCTGTTTAGCCCAGGATATGTAGGCAACCTCTGAAACAGGGTGCGGTCAAAACTTTTCAAAATGTTTCACGACGGAATATTTGAACGGGCAAAAATCGCTCGTATTTGCTCACTTATCTTTGCACGAAAATATTTCATGTTTCCGAGCAAAGAGGGGCAGCTGTGAGCACGTGATTTTTGCCCTGTATATGAATAATTCCCAAAAATTCGAACAAAATAATTTTTGTGCATTTTGGTATTATTTTATGATATTGGTTGCGTTTTATGTGTGCATGTTAATTCATACGAAAATATGCATTTTCATTTAGCATATAATTTCATACTTTTAGGATCAATTAGGGGTTGGTTTATTTTAGAACCAAGCATGAAAAATTACAAAATAGTTTACTTTTGAATTTTTATTTTTTAAGTCGTGAATTTGGCGTAAAACAGGTTTAGATAGTTTTAGAATTTAATTAGTTTAGCTTTGGAATATTAGGACTCTATTGTAAATTAAAAAATATAAATAATAAAATAATATAAAAATAGTATAAAATGGAAAACAAAAGTAAATAATAAGCAAGCAAACTCATCCTACCTCTCCTCTCAAACCCTAATCCCAGCCGCCCCCAAACCCCTCGCCGGCGTGAAGCGCAACGTACGTCGTTCAACCCCAAATTAACACCATAGATCCCCCATGAATCCCTCTTTTTATTCCTACTATTGGTTTCCCTCGAATATTTCCAGAGCTCGTCGAATCCCCGATTGAAGTTTTTCGGCCAAGTCGCAAACTCATCCTAATCGGCCCAAAATCACACCACACCATCCCCAGACTTCCCTCAACCCAAATCCATGACCATCTTCTTTCGAATCTCGGTGAAGCGGCTTGAATTTCAGATCTAAGAATTTCTGTCCAAAACCCTAACCCAAAATCTTTGTGATTTTGGACCGTAATATCTTTAACCATGTGTTCTCTTGTAAAAACACATGGTTAGGGATGTTATGTGTCAAAAATCTGGAAAGGTTCGGACGTCAGCAATGGGCCAGAGTTTCTCGCGCTTCAGTGAGCTTTCTTGTTTCTTTTTACTTGTATGGTTGAAGTTTTAGTTAGTTTTGATTTCATTAAGTGTTCTGTTAATCTTACGATTTATTTTTGTGTATTAGTATAGTGTAAATTTTCTTTGTTCCTTGTTCCTTGTTCCATCTGTTTTAATCAGTAAAGCGTCTTCGCATTTTTAGTTTAGTTTGATGCATGTGTCATTTGTTAGTTAATCATAGTCTTAATTTCAGAATCGGCATAATTGATTAGTTTTGGATTGAATACCATTTTGTCCATTAATGTTAGCTAGATGTTTAGGTTGATTTCAATTGCTTTTTAGTTCTGAATTTAATGTTCGAATGGTCAATTGTGAGATTATTGGTTAAAAGTTATTTTAATTTCATTTAATGTTGATTGATCCTGGTCTCCTAGTTTTTCTAAGTTGTTTGGGTTTGGGTGATTGAATAATTGGGATTGGTTAGTTCAATTGGTTAATTTCTGAGTTCTAATTAATCAATCCTAGTTAGTTTTGAATTAATTTAGGGGATTGGTTATAGCTGTTGAGAATGTGGGTAGAATCAGTAACTTGGAGAAGCTTTCAGTGGTAGTTTAGGCATGGAAAGGGGTAATTCTGATAAGAATAGTAATTTCAAAGTAGGGGTAAGGGTAGTATAGGTATTGTGGGGGTAGAAGAGCATCCTAGGGCCTTATACAAGGGTACTTTAGTGTAGGTGTTAGCACAATAGAGGGATTTACTTGTTGGGCAAGTCAAAAATAAAGGGACTAAACTGAAAATGAGGGAGGGACTAAAAAGAAACCCAAAATCTGATTGACCCTCTTGTATCACCTACAAAAAGGCATCAAGTGCCTTGAGGAAGGGGATTCAACTTTCAGCCATAAAAATCACCCCTCACAAACATTCTCTTCATTTTTTTAAGATCTGAAAATTGAAATTTAAAACTTCAAAAGCCAAAAAATACATTATTCTAATAGAAAATCAAAAAAAAAATAGGTTAGTATTCCATTGGAATTTTCATTTTTAAACTCCCAGTAGTGTTTGAGTTCAAGGCCTGGTAGTTGCATTTGCTGATTTCGAAGGGTTGTAAATATCACTGAGCTGGATTTCGATTGAATCTGGTTTTGACTGGAAATAGAAGGAATTTGGTGGATAATTGTCAAGGTTATTTGGTCCATTCTGATTTTGGTTTGAGTCGATTTCTCAGTGGTTTCAAATTTCATTCTGGGCTGTGTCTCAATTTCCTGGGCTGTGTATTGTTGTTGTTTGATCATCTCTTGGTCTACTGTTGTTTGAACTGCTGCTGACTCACTCTTCTCCTTCATTATTCTTCAAATCTCCAGGTACAATACTCAAACCTGACATGGAATTGAATATTGATTGGCTTGCACGAAGCTGTTGGAAATTCAAGTTGAAATTCAATTAACTATCTCAAGTTTGATGTTCTTTAATACTTTTAGTATACATGATTAAGTGCTTCAGTTCTGTATATTTCTATTTTTGGTTTGTATCGAGTGCTAGTGCATGCTAAGGGCTTAGGTTGATTTCGTTGCTTGGATCTATTGTATAATTTCAGAATACTGGGTGTTTTAATACCGTTCGAAATCAAGTGTAGGAATTGATTGCTTTTAAGCTTTCAAATGGTGATCATGTTAAGCTTAGTTGAGTGGCTTTTGCGTTTCTGACTTTGAACTACATTGGCACTTTCAATTTTGAAGTCATGTTGTTGTTTTGGTTAAAGGTTTTAAATGCTATTATAGCTTGAAATGGTGACACAAACTGTATATGAGTTTTATAACATCATGTATGGCATCTCTGCTATAGAATATGATTTGGTATCAAGGAATGCATTTCATGTCTGTTTCAGATTATAAATAATCAGCACTTGATCGGCCTTAGGGGGTTCTCATGAATAGCTAATTTGTTTCAAGTAGTTGTCGTAAATCCCACAGTTGGGCCGGTGTCTTTGGCTTATTGGCGTTCCGAGGCCTCTCATCGGAATCAGCCTAGTTTAGATTTCTTCTTTGTCCCCGAGCCCAATCTCCTAATTTACATGGCCTTCGTAATTAACCTAGGAGTCATAGAATAATTGAGGCGCGCCATGGCAAATAAAACCTCAACATGCATGGCCCTCGTTTAATTAATCATGTTTATCCTTAAAATTTGAGGCGTGCCATTTAGCAAATTCCACGGTCCTCGCAAAGTGAAAACGCATAGTTGCTTTAGACGCGCTCTTAATAAAATTACCTTTCTAAACTCGGGTGCGCATTGATGCGACCCAAATCCAAATCTCGATGAAGTCGAAATGTGTTGACAATCACGGGCGCATTGATTGCGACAGGGTTCTAAACACGTTTTCACGACATCGTAATTCTTATAAAATAAATAATGATAGAAAAGAGGTTCACAAATTAAGACAAGCCTCACCGAACAAAAATAAATAAATGTGGGGCCCTCAATGAATGGTTATAAAAAATGATTAGAATTTGGGATGGCCATTTAGCAAACTTCACGGCCTTCCCCAAAATAATATTACGTTAGAATCTTTAGGTGCGATTTTAATTAAATTACCTTCTTAAACTCGGGTGCGCATTGATGCGATCCAAATCCAAATCTGGACGAAGTCGAAATGTGTTGACAACCACAGGTGCATTGATTGCGACGCGATTTAAAACGCATTTTCACGACGTTGCAATTCTTTTAAAAATAATTATAATAAAAGTGGTTCAAAATTAAATAAAAGGCACATAAGCTAGCATGTATTAAGATCAGATAAAATTAAATACAACGGTTAAGCGACCGTGCTAGAACCACGGAACTCGGGAATGCCTTACACCTTCTCCCGGGTTAATAGAATTCCTTACTCGGATTTCTGGTTCGCAGACTGTAACAGAGTCATATTTTTCCTCGGTTCGGGGTTCAATCGGTGACTTGGGACACCATTAATCTCCCAAGTGGCGACTCTGATTCTCTAATAATAAATCCTGTTCCGATTGTCCTTTAATTGGAAAAACTCATTTGCGCCCTTGCAGGGTGTAGTAAAAAAGGAGGTGCGACAAGGTTAAGTACACTCACCTGGAAAGGATATGTTACGCCCTAACTTGGGTGGCACAGAAATTGAAACATTATTTGTCATCCTACACTACTTACCTCATTTCACGCTTGGATCTATTTAAGTATTTCTTTCAAAAGCCTATGCCGACAGGTAGACTTGCGAAGTGGCAGATTTTGCTCACAGAGTTTGACATAATCTATGTGACTCGGACAGCGATGAAAGCCCAAACATTGGCCGATCATTTAACCGAGAACCCGGTCGATGAAGAGTATGAGCCACTGAGGACTTATTTTCCCGATGAGGAGGTGATGCATATTGACGAGCTAGAACAGGCCGAAAAACCAGGTTAGAAACTTTTCTTTGATGGGGCTGCTAACCTAAAAGGAGTGGGATAGGAGTCGTGCTTATTTCTGAAACAGGGCATCACTATCCTGTTACAGCTCAACTTCATTTTTATTGTACCAACAATATGGCTGAGTACGAAATATGCATTTTGGGTTTAAGTTTAGCTACAGACATGGGTGTCCAGGAAGTCTTGGTCTTGGGAGACTCAGATCTTCTGGTACACCAAATTCAAGGAGAATGGGAAACACGACATTTGAAGCTCATACCATACCAACAATGTTTGCATGATCTTTGTTAACGGTTTCGATCACTGGAGTTTAGGCATATTCTTAGGGTCCATAATGAGGTCGCCGATGCTTTGGCTACCCTAGCGTCAATGTTGCACCATCCAGACAAAGCCTATGTCGATCCTTCGCACATTCAAGTACGAGATCAGCATGCTTACTGCAACATGATTGAAGAAGAACTTGATGGCGAACCATGGTTCCATGATATCAAGGAATACATCAGAATGGGGATATACCCAGTGCAAGCCACGTGGGACCAAAAGAGAACAATTCGACGGTTAGCAAGTGGATTCTTCTTGAGTGGGGGAGTTATGTATAAAAGAACACCAGACATTGGATTGTTAAGATGCATAGATGCTAGACAAGCTATGGTTGTCATGTCCGAAGTACATTCAGGAATTTGCGGACCACATATGAGCGGATATGTGCTGGAAAAGAAAATTCTCCGAGCAGGTTATTATTGGTTCACCATAGAGCGAGATTGTATCAGTTTTGTGCGCAAATTTCATCAGTGCCAGATACATGGAGATTCGATTCATTCTGCACATCGAATTTGCACACGATGTCGGCACCATGGCCCTTCATTGCTTGGGGCATGGATATCATTGGACCAATTGAGCCAGCAGCATCCAATGGGCATAGATTCATTCTGATAGCCATTGATTATTTCACCAAGTGGGTTGAGGCCAATACTTTCAAATCGGTGACCAAGAAAGCAGTGGTCGATTTTGTTCACTCAAATATCATCTATCGATTCGGAATCCCAAAGATGATCATCACGGATAATGGTGCTAATCTTAACAGTAATTTGATGGAAGAGGTATGCCAACAGTTTAAGATTACACATCGCAATTCTACCCCATATCGTCCCAAGGCGAATGGAGCAGTTGAGGTAGCCAACAAAAACATAAAGAAGATACTTCGGAAAATGGTAGAAGGTTCCAGGCAATGGCATGAAAAATTACCATTTGCATTGCTGGGTTATCACACTACTGTCCGTACTTCAGTAGGTGAAACTCCTTATTTATTGGTATATGGAACTGAAGTAGTGATACATGCGGAAGTTGAAATCCCGTCCCTTCAGATTGTCGCTGAGGCTGAAATTGATAATAATGAGTGGGTCAAAACCCATCTAGAGCAGTTGAACTTGATTGATAAAAAAAGATTGGCAGCAGTGTGTCATGGCCAGTTATATCAAAAGAGAATGGCAAGAGCATACAACAAAAAGGTACGTCCCTGGAAGTTTGAAGTAGGCCAGCAGGTGTTGAAACGTATTCTTCCACACCAGGCTGAAGCAAAAGGCAAGTTCGCCCAAATTGGCAAGGGCCATTCATTGTGACCAGAGTGTTGTCCAATGGTGCTTTATGTTTAACAGATATCGAAGGAAAATGCATAGACATGGCTATCAATTCTGATGTAGTAAAAAGATATTATGTATGATTTCTTTGTTATAACTGTTGATTGTTTATATTTGGCATTATTTCTAAGATTGGAATGACTAAAGCAATTTGTTCTGCTATCTAAACACTTTACCCTTTGTTCCCCCTTATGAGCCTTATTTATTTCTTTGCATACCTCCCTTTTGGAATCAGTAATGAAAAAGAGAGAAAAAGAAAGAAAATAAAGGAGAAAATAAAAGAAATGAAAAGTATAACAACAAGGAAATTCAGGTGTGAACTATGTTTGACCTGATTCCTGTTAAGGATACGTAAGCAGCTTTACGGCTCAGTCATAGTAAAATAAAATATCAAAAGATCCCCAAGCAAGAAACTGTGGCAGAAGTTGTATTTGTAATAAAGAATGTGATTCCAAAAGTTGTAATTTTAAACCCATGTCAAATTGTTTTGAGCCTTTGATACCCTTTATTTCCAAGCCCATCCGAAAGCCCACATTACGGTCCAAGGAAAGACCTTCTAATCAATCTTCGAGATATGCCAAGTCGATCAAATAGAGGTGATTCATATCGAGGTAACACTCTGGTCCAAGCAAGAAAAATAATGAAAAGGAGAGAGTCTTATTGGTGAAAACCCTCATGGGCACCATGAGGCAACGAAAGCTGAGAGAAAGTAAAAATGAGAGAGTCTTATCGGTGAAAACCTTCACGGGCACCATGAGGTGACAAGGAATTGAGAAATGAATGAATGAGAGAGGTTTGTCAGTGAAAACCCTTCAGGGCACTACAAGTCGAACAAGATCCGTAAAGTTGGCGGAAAGTAAATTTAGTTGTGGGAAATCTTGGAGCACGAAGTAAAATAATTTAAAAAAGAGATTGGATAAATAGAATGGGCTGATTAATCCAAAATGCATACCATGATCATTGGTGTCGGTGATTCCGCTCAGATGAGTCCCTTTTCTTATCTCCAACAATCATCCAAATTTGGATTCTTTTCTTTATTCTTAAAAGCCTTACATTTCATTGCTGTTAATTTTACTTCTCTAAAGCTCTTCCAAGTTAGCCTTGTAAGAAGAAATTTCAAAGCTTACTACTAGTTTTGAAATTGCACAAAGCAAAATGCACCTAGAACATGCCAGAGATGATATAATGAAAAGTGGGACATAGGGTGTAAGCAAAGGTTATATCGATGGAATTGTTCAGTAATGTCGTAGGAGATATATGAGTTCAGACAAAAAGGTCAGAAATGGAGAACAACAGTTAGGGACCCTACAGTCAAGGATCGATCAGAAGGTCAAAACAGTCTTTTCGGCCAGTTCAACGCAGTTGGACGAAGCAAAGAATGGCAAAAAGAACCACCTCCAGCAAGAATGCCACAACTAACTACCACGTTTTAAACTGACAAAATTCTCTTTGATTTAAAATAGGGGCAAAGATGGCATTTCATTTCAGGAAATCATCCGTATGGAGAGTAAGTACGAGGCAGGTTTGATCGCAGAATTCTCAGGACCCTCCTGAAAAATGGGACTTAGTTTAAAATTCAAAATAACCATGAGTACCGGAATTTGGCATGAATGCACCATAGAGGATTATAAGTGGAGCTTCGAAGTTTGTATGTTGAGATACACTTTGGAAATTACCCCATGAGAACAAAGATTCTGATTTCTCTTCTTTCCCAGATTAATGATTATGATTTTCTACATCCTCAACTTTTTCCCCAAGCAGAAACACCATCTTTTTCCACTTTTTCCCCAATTTAATCGGAAATTCTCAGGACCCTCCTGGAAAATGCGACCTAGTTTAAAAATCGAAATAATCGTGAAAAGCAAGGTCTAGCATAGGTGTACCCCAAAGGAATATAAGTTGATTTCAAAGTTTGCATGTTTTAATATGGGATTCAATTAGGAATTTTTAGGACCCTCCTAAATAATGGGACCTAACATTGAGATTTTTTATTAGATAACAAGATTTAGCAAGAGTCACACCTTTAGAAGATATAACTTATATTTAAAATTGTCATTTAATTAAGAGTGGTGAGGACCCACTTGGATAACGGGATTTAGCTTTCAAATTCTTATTTTGTAACATTGTTCAATTTAACACTCACATATAAGCTTAGCTACCAAACTAGGGCAGAAAATTTTTCTTTGTTTTTGTCTATTTTGTTGAAGTCGGGAGCCCGCCTGGAAAACGAAGGGAAGAAGCAATTCGAGTTCAAGCAATCAGGCATCCACCTGGAGAACAAGGAAAAGCAGCGGAAGATTCAGCAATCAGGCGTCCACCTGGAGAACAAGGAAAGGCAGTGGAAGATTCAGCAATCAGGCGTCCACCTGGAGAACAAGGGAATACATTTCGAGTTCAGCAATCAGGAACCTGCCTGGAGAACAAGGGAATACAATTCAAGTTCAGCAGTCAGGCACCCAAATGGAGAACGAATGGAACAAGCAATTCAGGTTCGAGTAATCAGGAGCCCACCTATAGAATATAAGATAGGCAACAATGGTCAAAGAAAGATGTTTAAAGGTTCAGCAATCAGGTACCCGCCTGGAGGAGAGGGAAAGCATATCAAGAATGCAATTCGAGTCAGCAGCAAAGGAACAACTGAGGGAAATACAAATCAACAAGGCAACAACAGTCACAAGACCAAGTTTGAAAATAAATCATTATAAAGCATAGATTGTAGCTTAGTCTATCTTCTTCATTTTTGTCATGGTGTAATAAGGAGGTTAGTAAGCAGTATCAGCAGCAGCAATAGTAACAGTGAAACCACAGCTTTATGGTAGTCCCAGCTACCGAAACTTCCCGAACTACATTGACCTGATTCCTTTTTAGCCAAGGATATGTAGGAAACCTTTGAAGCAGAGGTTCGGTCAAATCTTTCAAAAAATGCTTCCTACGGAGTATTCAAAACGGGCAAATATCGCTCGTATCCGTTCACTTTATCTTTGCGCAAAAACTTTTTGTGTTTTCGGGCAAAGAGGGGCAGCTGTGAGCACGTGATTTTTGCCCTATAAGAATTACTCCCAAAAAATTAAAAATAAGATAATTTTTTCCGTTGTTTGCAATTTTGTGGATTTTTATAGTATTTTCTGTTATTATTTGCATGAGTTCATGCATGTTTATATGTTTAAATAAATAAAAAATACAAAAAATAGATTGAATTTGCATTTAGGATTTAATTTTATAATTTTTTTTAGTTGAGTAGTAAATTACTTATTTTTACAAAAATGAAAGAATCAAAAAATAATGTATTTTGCATTTTTAAAGTATTTAATGTAAAATTGTGTGATTATTTTATTTTTAGTATTTAATTATTTGTGATAAATATTATTTAATGTGGATTAGTATTTTAAGTCAATTTTGGTTTTATAATTTGAGTTAGGATTTTTGGTTTTAAATTTGAAAACAATTTAGGAAGAAAAAGAATTAATAAAAGAAAAGGAAATCAAATTGGGGCAAACTCAATTTAACCATCAATGCCCAAATCAAATACACCCCAAACTAGCCCGGACCTGTCTCCCCCAACCCGTTCCATCTCCAGCCTCAACCAAAACGACGTCGTTTGGACATGCTCTAATCTGGGCCATTGAATCAACCTGATCGAACGGTCCCAAACCTTTCCCACAACCCGACCCATTCCCATACCCAAACCACCCACTTAGCCACCAAACGACCCCATTTTTCCCCTTGATCAATCTGGATCGTCGATCTCCTCTAATCCAACGGCCCCGGTTAATTCCCCATTTTAATATACCAAACACCCCCCACTCGTCTCTTCAGAGACCAAGAACATGCACCACTGCACGCTGCCCTCTTCCGCCCACCGGAAATCGCCTCATGGTGGTTTCGGTGGCCCAAACAACCCCAAATTAACACCAGTGATTCTCCTTCACCTCATTATCTCAAATCCTTAAACTGTTCCTTTCGAATCACGGCCGAAATCGTCGAATCTTCGATCGAAATTTGAACCCCGAACCCTAGTTTACCCAATCGACCCCAAACTGACACCCCATAACCTTCTTGACCTCCTTATACCCAATACATATCTGGTTTCCCTCTAATTTGTCTAAAATAGATCGAATTTCAAATCTTGAGTTCTGATTCTAAAAGTCAGAGTTAAACACAAGAATTGTTGATGATTTCAAGGCCGATTTTGTCGCAAAATGGTGTTAATCATTTGTTCTAACAAAGAACGCTTGACTAACATCATTTGGCGATGAAGTCGGAAAAAATTCGAGTGCCAAATGAACCTGTTGAGTTGGTGAGTATCCAGTACTACTTCTTTTCTTTTCTTGTTATTATTCCACCTCTGCCCCGTCTTCTTCTTTTCTTAGGTTTGAATTAGGCTTAAAATTGTGAATTGTCCATTCGATTGTCTTTGGTGCATATCCATGTATGTCGTTAATTAATTTAATAGCGATGTTGATTTTTCAAACTAGTTAAAGGTTTTAGTCTTTTGTTTACTATAATTGTGGTACTTCGGAACTTAGGGAGGGATGAATAACAGAAGCCTTGAGGGTAATTTGGGTAGGGAAACCTGTCAATAATTAATTAGAGGGCTTCTCAATAGTGGTAGGGTCTAGGAAATGCACTACTGAATTAATTATAAGCACTAAGTAGTGGAATGAATTAAAAATGAAAAGGGGACTTGTAGTGGCTGGCTTAATGCCCTTTTAGGAGGTGGAAATCAGAGAACATGGGTGATGTAATTAAAGACTAAAAAATACAGGTGTAAAAGGGTATACAGTCTGGAAAGGGAGGGGAACAGAAGAAAAAAGGACAGAATACACCTTAAAAGGGGGATACTCACTGATATATAAGAAGCAAGGACTGACTTTGTGTAAAAAAAAAGTAGAGAGATGCAGAGATAGAGAGAGATAAGCATTAAGATATACACAGCAGTTGGATATTCTAAAATAGGAGGGAGGGAGATCCAAATACTCTAAAATACTGAGAGGAGAAATTTCTGAAAATACCAGGCAGCAGTAGAAACTATTGTTTCATTAAGTTATCTTGGTGATTTCTTAGATTTCAAATTCCTGAAATGAATCCTAGTTCACTATTTCATTGATCTCTCTTGTTTTGATTTTTTTTTCAAATTTTCAATCTGTCCAATCTAGTTTAGTTCATTCGAGTGTTAGAAGTGGAATGGATTTCGTTTTGAGTGGGATGTGAAGTTTGCTGAACAAGTAGATACTCTACGGGTTTCTGGGGTCGATCTTGACACCTGGTGGTTAGAATATGAGGTTTATCTGTTGTACTGTTGATTGTTTGAGCTTGCTGAATCTCATTTCTTCATTGTTTACCCTCTTTTCCAGGTATACACTTCTATTTCCACCTAATGTAAAGCTTGGCTTGGAATATATAAAAGATGGATTTATGGAGCTTTGAGTAGGAGTTATGTTGTGTTAGTTTACTTGTTTGTTTCTATTTCATTTTGGTAGTTTTGATCGTTACCCCTCCACCCCTGAATATGTGATCAAGAGAATAATTTTCTAAATATTGTAGATTACATGATAGTTTGGATGGGTATCTCTTTTAGTTGAAGCCTTTTAAATATATTCGGTTGGTTGCTTGTTTTTGCTTTAAGGTCTGGATTTGAGCCTGGTTGAATATAGCTAACTCAAGATCTTTTGGATTGTTAAATATGTACTAGTTAAGGTTGTTCCAATGTTTATTTGTCGAAGTAAATAAGTATTTTGCTTCCTGCTCTCTTATGAGTTTCTGAAATGTATGGACTTTTATGGTAATATGATTTGTTTCGATGCTGTAATTGAATCTTAATTTATTGAATCCTGCTGTCAGTTAATTTTTTAAAATTCACTACTGCTAATCAGAACAGAAGGGTATTTGTGTGGCATTGTGAAGTTTAGTCATTGCCGGGGATTGATCATTTAGCAGCTGTAATCACTAGTTGATCACAGTTGTAAATTGACGACCATGTACTCATGCTAAGTTATTTAAATTGTCCGATGGTTTGTTTTCCTATTCTTGTTTCTCTGTACGAATGTTTGATAGGCTTCTTATGATTAGCTGCGATCTCATTTGTATTCAAAGATCTACATGAGTTCTCGTATAACTAGCAGGTAGTGTGTTAAAATTGGAATTCTAGTGAAAAGTCAATTGAAGCTGTATGTGTCAATAGCACATGGGTTTTTGTAATTTCAAGCATTGAAAGTGTATTGCGTGATTGGCAGTATAATCGTTTAAGTCGACTATTCATGCACCTAACAAATGTTGAACTGGGTATTAGTTTTTGTACAAGTCATTTGTGTATTCTGGCTCATGTAATATTGCTATACAATTGTTTCATGATATCATCAGTTTCTTTCTAGTTTGATTTGAAAATAAAAAGGGTATAAGGATTTTCTTTTGGAATTCAGGATCCATGTTGGTAGAATCCATTTGACGTACATGTCAAAAATTAATATTTACACATCTATCCACATTGACCTTCCATAATTAATGGCCCTCACAAAACTAGTTAGCTTTTTATAGAAAACTTGAACTGCGCCATTTTCATTAAATAATCCATGGCCCTTATGTAATTAATTTTAATCCTTAGAAACCGAGCGTGCCATTTAGTTAAATTTCCATGGCCCTCGCAAAGTTAAAAAATGCATAGTTGCATTAGGCGCGTAATTTAAAATTACCTTCCTAAACTCGGGTGTGCATTTCATGTGACCCAAATTAAAATCCCAACAATGTTAAATAAAATGTGTCGTGGACCGCGTGGTTCAAGACATATTTTAAATGACGTTGCAATCTTCCTAAAAATGAATAAGAGCGATTAATAAGTTAAAATATAATCATAGGCTAAAACATGTATTAAATCAGATAATAGGCCAATTATAATAGTTGAGCGACCGTGCTAGAACCACGGAACCGGGGAATGCCTAACACCTTCTACCGGGTTAACAGAATTCCTTACCAGGATTTCTGTGTTCGCGGACTGTAAAACAGAGTCAATCTTTTCCTCGATTCGAGATTTGAACTGGTGACTTGGGACACCATAAATTATCCCAAGTGGCGACTCTGAATTTTTAATAATAAATGAATCCCGTTTCGATTGTCCCTTTAAGTTGGAAAAAACACCCTTATACCCTTTCCGGGGTGTAGGAAAAAAGGGAGGTGTGACACCACCTGAGTGTTGTAGCTGAGGAAATTGAGACTAACCCTGGCGACCTGAATGACCACCCCAAAAACTCTGGAGCGGAGGTGCACTAATAGGAGTTGGTGGTGCGCTGTAGGACTATTGATCGGAATACCACATCTGCGGACCACGGCTACCTGAAGCGCCGTGAGAGACTTGAAGAGATGACTAAAAGGGCCTAGGAGGATGGCCTCTACCATATGAATCCCTGCATCCAGAAGAGGCACCACTGAATCTACCTGAATGATAGGGCCTCTTATCCGACCATTGACCACCTCCCTACGACAGGACCATCTCCACTCTATAGGCCACATTGGCCGCCTCCTAAAAAGTGATCTCACTCCTAGCCTCCCTAGCCATTTGAAAGAGAATGGGCTGAATAAGACCATAAATAAACCTCCTCACCTTCTCTCTCTCTCGGTAGAAAGTATGAAAAGAGCATGGCAAGCTATGTCGATGAACCTGGTCTCATACTGGGTAACCGTCATGGAACCCTGCTGGAGGCGCTCAAACTGCCTCCGATAAGCCTCTCGCTGAGTAATGGGGAGAAACTTCTCCAGAAATAGTTGTATGAACTGCTCCCAAGTCAAGGCTGGCGATCCGGCCGGTCTAGCTAAGCAATAATCCATCCACCAAGTCTTGGGGGATCTAGACAAGCGAAATATTGCAAAATCGACCCCATTGGTCTCAATAATATCCATGTTCTTGAGAACTCATGGTAGCTGTCTAGATAATCCTGGGGATCCTCAGTAGATGTATCGTTGAAAGTGGAAGTGAAGATCTTGGTGAACCTATACAGCCTCCACAAACATCGGCAGACATAGCCGCTCCATCACAGGTCTGAGCTACCACACTCGGCTGAATTGCTCCAACTGGCTGAACCGCTGGAGTCTGAATCTGAAGAGCTACCTACTTCGGAGTGCGAGTAGTAGGAGTCTAGCCCCCCCTCCAGCCCGAGAGACGGCTGGTGCTACAGGAAGCAAGCCTACTGGTGACGCTCTCCATGAGACCCACTAATCGGACAAGAGCTTCCTAAAGGACTGGGGTAGAAATAAACCCCTCTGGGACCTGAGCTAGGCCTACTGGAGTTGCTGGAGCCTCATCATCAAAGTCAACTTGAGGCTCCACTATTGGGGCTGTTGCTCGGGACTGAGCTCTACCCCTACCTCAGCCTCGCCATCTGCCCCTCGTGGGAGCTACTGCTGGGGGCTCGAGCTACTGAGCGGTAGATGAGGAAGCGTGTGTTCTCGCCATCTGCGAAAGAACAGAGTAGAAATTCAATTAGCATTGAGAAACAGAACTGCACTACATGAAAGAACAAATGAGAAGTTTTCCTAACTCTATAGCCTCTGGGGATAAATACGGACGTCTCCGTACCGATCCCTAAGACTCTACTAAGCTTGTCCGTGAATTTTAAAACCTATGTAACCTACAGCTCTGATACCAACTTGTCAGGACCCGAAATTTCCCATCCTCGGGAGTCGTGATGGTGCCTACTCGTAGAAGCTAGGCAAGCCACGAACTTAGAAATCATTAGCTCTTCTGTTTTAATCTCTTTTTACAACTTATAGTAACAAGTGATAAACATCTAATTGACATCGGAAAATGAGATTTAAGCGGAAGTCTTAAATAAATATAAAACCAAAATGTTTCGAAAGTCAACACATGCCTCTACCCAGAAACTAGTGTCACAATATCCACGAACTACAAAGAGTACTACATACAACAGTTTGAAGGAAGAATAACATTGTTTGTATCGGATGCATGAGATAACAGAACATAATAAAAGATAGAGGAGATGTCGGGCCTGTGAATGCCTACAAGGCTACACCAGTGTCTCGGTGGACTGAAGGCTGGCTCCCCTACTGCTGCTGATCAAGTGTCGCTCCGGTATCTGCACAGAGTGCAGAATGTAGTATCAGCATAATTGACCCCAAGTGCTGGTAAGTGCCTGGCTTAACCCCAACGAGGTAGTGATGAGGCTAGGACCAAACTCCAGATGAACCTGTGCAGGTATATAATATATGGCGGAAAACAAACAGGAATAAGTAGTTTAAAAATGGGAGAGGGTACAAGCTTCGGGGATACATATCAAGACCGACAGAAACGTAAAAAGATATGAAAGGATAGCTCAATATGTACAACAATATAATAAAAATATTGTTGTGGTGCGTAACCCAATCCCTTATCATTTAGCATTGTTGCGGCATGTAACCTGATCCACATATATTTAGCTGTTTCGGCGTGCAACCCGATCCAATATAATATTTGTTGCGGCGTGCAACCCGATCCAATATAATATCTATTGCGGCGCGCAACCCGTTCCAATTATACAGTTAACAATAATCATAATTAACCGTCCCGACAAAGGATCAACAATAGACTATATTATCCCCGCAAGGGAACTCAGCAGTACAAGTATATACGTCCCAGAAAGGAAGAATCGGCTAGAACCAATCTTAACTCAACTCCTACTCGTCTCAATTACCACCATTTCTCAATCATAAGTAGATCCCACGATAAACAAACTAAGTCTTTACTCAATATCAAGGATTTACTCACTATTTCAACCATAGTAATATTGAAGAATATAACAAGTATCAATTTAAGACTCACGGTCATGCTTGACACCAACGTATAAATATTTGTCACCATGCATATAAATCATACTCAACAAGAAGCAAAGAGCAAATACGACTCAACTCCTAATCCCTCAAGCTAAGGTTAGACCAGAAACTTACCTCTATACAACGAACACAATTCAAGCCTCAACTACAGCTTTACCTCTTGTTCCACCACCAATTCGCTTGTATCTGGTCACAAGTTACTTAATTACATAAATAAACGCTAAATGAATCAATTTGAATACATGGAAATGGATTTTCCAAAGTTTTACCCAAAAGCCAAAATTGCCCCCGGCCCCACATGGTCAAAACCTGACTTTCGAACCAAAACCCTATTACCCATTCCCCACGAGCTCAAATATGTAATTTGTTTTTAAATCGGACCTCAAATCGAGGTCCAAATCCCTAATTTTTGAAAAACCTAGGTTCTACCCAAAAACACCCAATTTCCCCCATGAAAATAATTGATTTGAAGTTGAAATCATGTTAAAAGATGTTAATGATTAAAGAAAACTAGTTAAAAACGACTTACAATTGATTTGGAGAAGAAAGGTTGTTTGAAAAATCTCCTCTTATGTTTTTGGGATTATTGAAAAGTGCAAAATAACTGAAAATATCGTCTATTTATACCCCTCTCAGACCCCCTGTGTGTACCGCACAAAATGGACTGCGGCCGCACAGGTCTTCCTGAGGTACTGCAGTCCAGTGCCATGTGTGGATCGCACGAAATGGACTGCGTCCACACAAGCCTCCACCATGGACCGCAAGAAATCGAGCGTGGCCACGATGGCTTGGCCTTGCTCACCGCGGACCGCACACATCCCACCGCGTTCGCGGAGTCCCCATCGCGGACCGCGAGACCTGGCTTCAGAGACCTGCAACTTCTCTGAATCTGCAACTTTTCCCTATGTGTAAAAACATCCCGAAACTCACCCGAGCCCTCGGGGCTCCAAATCAAATGTCATACTAATTAAAAAATATCATATGGACCTACTCGTGCGATCACATCATCAAAATCACATGTAAAATCATGAATTAAATCTCAAAACTCAATATTTTCATCAAGAACTCTCAAAGTTCATAACTCTTCAACCGGAAGTCCAACTCACGTCAAATAAACTCCGTTTTTTCACCAAATTTCATGGCAACGTCTTAAATCATATATAAGACCTATACCGGGCATCGTAACCAAAAAACGGGCCCTATACCATCATGTTCTAAGCAAATTTTATTTTAATTTTCCTTAAAAAGTTTAAAAAAAACAATTTCTTTTAAAAATTTATTTCTCGATCTTGGGACCTCGGAATTCGATTTCGGGCATACGCCCAAGTCCCATATTTTCCTACAGACCCTCGGAGACCGTCAAATAACGGGTCCGGATCCGTTTACCTACAACATTGACCGAAGTCAAATTAACTCATCTTATAGCCAAATTTTATCATTTTTCACAGAATTTCATATTTAAGCTTTCCAGCTACGCGTTCGGACTGCGCACGCAAATTGAGGTGACTCTAAATGAGGTTTTCAAGGCCTCAAAACACGGAAACTTTGTTTTAAAATAAGTTATATCCTTTTGGGTCATTACGCAAATGGTCTCACACTTAGACGCATTTTCAACCATTTTTCACATCTTCTCAAAATATAAACTCTCTAGGGAGATTTTTTCAAAGGCAACTTCTCTTCCTAATCAATTGTAAGTGATTTCTAACTAGTTCTTCAATCTTTAAAATCTTTTCACATGATTTCAACTCAAAATCAATGATTTTCATGGGGGAAATTGGGTGTTTTCGGTAGAACCTAGGTTTTTAAAAAATTGGGGATTTGGACCTCGATTTGAGGTCCAATTTCAAAACAAATTATATATTTGGATTCGTGGAGGAATGGGTAATTTGGTTTTGGTTCGAACCTTGGGTTTTGACCATGTGGTCCCGGGGGCGATTTTTGACTTTTTGGGTAAATCTTTGGAAAACTTATTTTCATGCATTGTCATTGATTCATTTAGCATTTATTAATGTAGTTAAGTAACTTGTGGATACATACGAGCAAGTTGGTGCTGGAATCAAGAGTTAAAACGATAGTTGAGGCTTGAATTGTGTTCGTGGCATCGGTGTAAGTGTTTGGTCTAACCTTACCTCGAGGGATTAGGAGTCTTGTCTTATTTGCTATGTGTTAATTGTGGAGTACGACATATAGGCATGGTGACGAGTATCTATATGTCAGTGTCAAACATGCCCCTTAGTCTTGTATTGTAATTGTTATGACTCCGTTGTGGTTTATTGCGCTTCACATGTTATTATCATTATTGTTCCCTTGCCGGGATGTTATTATCATATTATTGTTCCCTTGTCGGGATTTGTTTTGATATTATTGTTCCCTTGTCGGGATGTTGTTGAAATATTATTGTTCCCTTGACGGGATGTTGATATATTGCTCTTGTTACCTTGCCGGGATTCTTTTGTGATTGTTGTTGATTTGTAACTGGGATCAGGTGGCATGCCACCACGGAAATATATGAAATGGACGCGAGTTGCACGCATGCAACAAGATATATGAAATAGGAGTGGGTTGCACGCCTGCAACGAGATATATGAAATGGGAGCGGGTTGCACACCTACAGCGAGATATATGAAATGGGAGCGGGTTGCACGCCTGCAACGAGATATATGAAATGGGAGCAGGTTGCACACCTGAAACGAGATATATGAAATGGGAGTGGGTTGCACGACTGCAAAGAGATATATGAAATGGGAGAGGGTTGCACGCCTGCAACGAGATATATGAAATGGGATCGGGTTGCACGCATGTAACGAGATGCATGAAATGGGATCGGATTGCACGCCTGCAACAAGATGTGAAATGAAAGTGAATTCTGTATTTGTTTTCCTTATCCTTGTTAGTAATTGGATTTTGGTTTCTTTATATTCCTCTTGATATTCTGTTGTTATCTGTTATTCCCCGAAGGATGTTTCCCCCCGTAATTATCTGCTTTTATTTTTTCGTTGTATATGGTTTAACTGCACAGGTTTTTTTGGTAGTATGGTCCTAGCCTCGCCATAACTTCGCCGAGGTTAGACTAGGCACTTACCAGCATATGGGGTCGGTTGTGCTGATACTACACTCTACACTGTGTATGTAGTATTCTCCTGCAGACGTCCGCGGGCCTTGGCGTCACCTCCTATCTTTACTTTATCCTGTTTCCTTTACTTATTTCAGAAACAGTGTATCTTTTATCTTTCAGACTTTGTATGTAGTATTCTTGGACTGTCTGTGAAACTGTGACACCAGTTCTGGGTAGTCGATGCTTAAACAATTGTTAGATACATATTCAGATAATTTATTGCTTTCTTGCGTTTATTATAAATTTCGTTGTCTACAAGTTATTGTTTTATAATTGTTGAAGAATATAAAAGGGGTAAAAGGGTAATTAGTTCAAACAATCGGCTTGCCTAGCTCACATTAGTAGGCGACATCACGTCTCCCGAGGGCGGTAAATCCGGGTCGTGACATTTTTTGAAATATTTTGTTTACATTTAAAAAAATATTCCACGTCATACCAATTTTTTCTATATATACTCTTTGTTACACTTAAAAGTCGCTATAGAAACTATTAATTAGAAACCAATTTCTCTCTTGTTGAGTTTTAAAAAAAATCATTCACATAATCTAATAATTCAAAACTAATATTCTTCAACGAAAAAAATATTATACTCTTGCAATATTGGCTTGACTACAGCTAAATGAAGGGGTTTCAGCTTATACCTTTCAATTCATTGAATGTGCTAAATAAATTAATGATAGCAACTATATAGCCAAAGTTTTGTTATTTGTTTGATGTCCATTCATGTAAATTGACTCTTCAAACAAATATTCTCCAAGAAGAAAAATGAAACAACTTTTTTTTTAATATTGATTGATTTTGTGATGTTTCTTTCTCCAGCATGTAAGTTTACTTTATTATATATGCAAGTAAACTTTTATTTGGTCGTGTAAACTCTTTTTTGTTATTTAGATAAACATAGACATGTACCCTATATATTACATTTATTTTAAAAGATTTCATTTTATTCAAATCTAGCTACAGTGTTTCAAAGAACTATACTTATAGGATTTTAAATGTGAAAAAGTTTTATAGTTATATGGAGTAATTTTTTTTTTTGCTAGAGGCGAAGTAGTATTTTAAATAATTAGAAAAAATAACAAAGTTCCTAACATGATTGCATATGATCATTAACCGTATTAAGTATGATAACATGATAAAAAAGATAAATTTTATTTTTGATTTAAATGCGAATTTTAAAAATTTATCTATAAATTAAAAATTATCTTTTAATTCAAATTCCTTATATATATATATATATATATATATATAAAACTAAAATAGTCAAATATAGAATAAAGATACCATATACTATTGATATTTATTAGCTTGCCACATGGCTTAACCATACTGTCAATTATATATGGTAACTTTCTTGCTTTAATATATATATATATATATAATCTATATTTTTAATTTGGGATTTACCAGCCACCTATCATTAATTAGACCGTTCAAAAAGCCGTATATTTCGACCAGCTAGCATCCAAGTCTAACGTTTACCCTCTTCAAAATATATATATATATATATATATATATATATATATATATATATATATATATATATATATATATATAATCTATATTTTTAATTTGGGATTTACCAGCCACCTATCATTAATTAGACCGTTCAAAAAGCCGTATATTTCGACCAGCTAGCATCCAAGTCTAACGTTTACCCTCTTCAAATTTTGTATATTATCTTTATTTGAATTATACTTCCAGAATCGTTTTCCCTCCATGTGTTTAAAGTTCTCTAGAATAAAATTACAAGAAAATAATTGTCAATTTACTCCATCCACTAGCTAGGGATGTACAAATAAAATCGAGAAACCATACTAAACCAATAATCAGAATCAAATCGAGAAAAAAACCCCGACTATGCATGGTTTGGTGTTGGGAAAAAAACTCGACCATAATTGATTTGGTTTTAATTAAAAAAAGACAAACCGAAACCAAACCAACCCGACATTACATGTATAGAAATTTAATATATTTAATACATAAAAATATTTATTGTAGTGTATTTTATAAATATTTATTTGTGATGACCCAAAAGGTCATCACTTGTTTTAAAAGCAATTTTATGTTCCGAGGCTTTGAAAACCTCTTTCTGTCTCACCTCGCATTATGTGCGTAGTCCGGACGCGCTTTTGGAAAGCTTCTATATGAAATCTAAGTAAAAATATGGAAATTGGCTTTTAAAATTTGATAAAAGTTGACTTTGGTCAACATTCTTGGTAAACGGACCCAGACCTGTGATCTGACGATCTCGTAGGATCCGTAGTAAAATATGGAGCCCGGTACAGGTCCTCTATAATAATTAAGTTGAATCTGTAAAGTTTGGTAGGAATCGGAGTCCGTTTAGTATAAATCGGACCTTTATTTGAGAAATGGAAAATTTTGATGTTCTTGAGAGATTTCATGAATTTGAGGCTTAATTCATAGTTGTTGATGTTATTTTGATAATTTGATCGCACGAGCGGGTCCGTATGATGTTTTTGGACGTGCGTGCATGTTTGGTTTGGATCCCCGAGGGCTCGGGTGAGTTTTGGATAAGCCACGAAGTGAATTTGGACTTAGAACATAACAGTTGCAGGTTCAGAGAAAGTTGCAGGTCTCTGAAACCAGGCTCCGCTGTCACGACCCAAAATCCACTAAAGGTCGTGATGGCGCCGAACACTGCTGTTAGGCAAGCTAACCAAAATACTTAATTAAATTCTCGTTTTAATAATTTTGAAAAGTATGATTTTCCTTCAAATTTTACTAGTAAAAGATAAACTTTACAATGTAAATAAAAGAATGTTTAGAAATAAATATAAGATACCCAATAATCATCCCAGAACCCGGTGTCACAAGTGCATGAGCATTTACTAGGAATGAAATAAAATATAATAACTATCTGGAATAAAAAGTGGACAGAAATGAGAATACAGTACAACACTCTGAAAGGGACTCTACTGGCTGCGGGTCGTCTCGACAAATGCAGCTCACCTAAGTCTCCGTATCAACCATGCCAATATGCCACTAAGCCACTAGCCACACATGAACATGTGCAACAAAAATGCACATCAAATGTAGTATGAGTACGAAAACAACGTGTACCCAATGAGTATCCTATCTAATCTTGAAGAAGTAGAGACGAGAGGTCGACTTTGACACTTACTAGTGGTCCAATGATAATATAGTGAAATGTGAGGAGATCATGGGTTTTTTATAAAACAAACAATTATAATTCATAAAGGTAAACAACTTCCCAAATAACAATGGATTTCCAAAGAATTACTTTTCATCTTCTTTATCAATTTATCTCTGGCCAGGGAAGGCAAATATAAACATTTATAAGTCTCAGGCAAAAACACAAGCATGCGCATATTTGTCACGACCCTAAAACCAACCCGGTCGTGATGGCGCCTATCATGAAACTAGGCCAGCCGACACAACTCCCGAAAATTTAACCATTTAATCAATAACAGTAATTTTTAAGCCTTTAATTAAGGTAAGTCTAAATAAATAGTGCTGAATAAATATACAAGCCTGACATCGGAGTGTCACAAGTCACGAGCATCTACTAAGGTCTGAATACAATGAAGAGTCTCAAAATATCCTAAATACAATATAAGGAAGACAAGAGGGAGAAAAGCAGTGTTGCGTACGTCGGACAACTATCTTGCTAACTCCGATGACTTTGCCATTGAGCAATCAACACCCGTTACCGGGTTCAGAAGTTCCTGAATATGCACACAAGGTACAGGGAGTAATGTGAGTACGCCAACTCAGTATGTAATAAAAGTAAATGAAAATTGAGCAGTAAGAAAATACGTAAAACACAGCATAACGCTACAGCAAACGCAGTACATTTCCAAAATAGTACAGAATCATTTTCTTAGTAAATCAAGCCCAGTTTCAATAAAACCCTTTTAAACAACTTCCAATAGCTTCAAGTAAATGATAAAAATAGTGAGAAAAAAATAGAAACATAAACAGCCCCTCGGGCAAAATATGTACCATAAACCACCCTTCGGGCATAATATCAATAGAACCAGCCCCTCGGGCTACCTCACAATCACTCGTAATCAACTCCTCGGGCATAACATGAATCAAGAACTGCCCCTCGGGCAAAACATGGATCAAGAATAGCCCATCGGGCAACAATATGAAACAACAACAGCTCCTCGGGCTACATTATATAACTCACACTGGATACCCTCGCTCACTAAGGGTGTACAGACTCCGGGAGGGGCCCCTTACGGCCCAAGCACAATAACAAGCCATCTAATGGCCTAATCAAACAGGATCTCGGCCTCATATCAAGCCACATCATAGCGTAACAAATCAGGCCCTCTGCCTCATAATCATGAATCAGTACAACACTGCTGCAGCGCGCAGTCCGATCCCTCAGTATCCTCATAACATAGGCCCTCGGCCTCACACAGTCAGAAATCTCTCAAGACACTCGGGCAACAGTAACACGTGATGCTCAGCCCAAAATATCATTTAAAATATAAAAAATGGAGTAAATATGTCTAAGTTATGAAATAGGTAGAATACAGCATAATTGAGTACAAATATGAAGTCAAAATAGTGAGGAATAGTAGTAAAAATTCCCTAAGGGTCCAAAACAGTTGGCACGAGGCCCAAATATGGCATTCAGCCCAAAATATGGTAATACTTTCCAAAACACACTGATATCAAATAGTTTTCATTCAAATACGCGACTTAGCACTCGTACAGGACGGACCAAGTCACAATTCCCAACGGTGCACGACCCCATGCTCGTCATCTAGCGTGTGCGTCACCTCAAAGTAGCACGACGATGTGAAATACGGGGTTTCATATGCTTAGGACAAACATTTACAATCATTACTTACCTCTATCCGGTCCAAACTCTAGCCTGCGATTCCTTTGCCGCTCGAATCGGCCTCCAAATGCTCCAAATCTAACCAAAATCAGTATATTATCATCAACATACACTAAAGGAAGAAAGACCAAGCGAATATTATTAAATTACATCAAAAATCCCGAAATTGGCAAAACCCAACCCCGGGCCCACGTCTCGGAATCCGATAAAAATCACAAAATCCGACAACCGATTCAACCACGAGTCCAACCATACCAAAATTACTAAATTTCGATAACAATTCAGCCTTCAAATCTTCAAATCTTATTTTCAAATATCTAGGTTCAAATCCCTAATTTACACCTCAAAAACATGTAATCTAGTCGGATTATTCGATGATAATTCAATATTATGGAGTAGAAATGATCACAAGTGACTTACCTCAAGATTTCTCATGACTTCTCGCTCAAACATCGCCCCAAGCCGCATTCTTTTCGTCCAAAAATGTGGGAATGAGCTAAAAAAACAAGACAACTCAATAAAACACGATTTTGGTCGCCAAAAGCCCCTTTCCCGTCGCTACAAGTGCCACATCTAGTCGCTAAAGGTGCCACCAGATCCTGCTGCATCAGTAATATTTATTTTCACTAAAAAGGCTCTAACTCTACCATACGAACTCGGAATTCGATGATTCTTATTCCTATGAGTCACAAATAATAATACGAACATAGTCCTTCAATCGAAACTCAATTCGAAGCTCATTTGCGCAGTACGATATCCATTTAGCTCGTTAAACAATTAACTCATGTTTCCCTTCGAAAACCCAATCGCGACTTGATGAAATTAGACCAAACTTTTCAGATCACTCCTATAATTCATTATCAAAATTCTGGAATTCTTGAAATCAAATTTCATTCTCTAGAACTAAAAATGGACCTTTGGATCATTACATGCTTATGCTCAAAACAGCAAAATCCTCCAAAAACTCTTCCAAAACTTATCCGAGACTCATGGGACCCCGAAAAACATGCCAACACACCCCATAACATCATTCAAACTTTTTCCAACTTTCGGAATGCAAAAAACAACATCAAAACATCGAATCACCCTCAGATTCAAGCCTAAGAATTCCAAAACTTCCGAATTCCGAATTCGATCAAAAAGTCTATCAAACCTCGTTTGAATGACCTGAAATGTTGCAAACACGTCACAAATGAGACAACAGACCTACTCCAATTTCCGGAATTCCATTCCGACCCCGATATCAAAATTTCGACTCCCCGACCGAAAAACGCCAAATTTCCAATTTCACCAATTCGAGCCTAAATCTACCACGGACCTCCAAAATACATGCCGGATGCGCTCCCAAGTCCAAAATCACCTAACGGAGCTAACCAAATCATAAAAATCCAAATTCGAGATTGAATACTAAAAAGTCAAAACTTGGTCAAACCTTTCAAATTTAAAGCTTCAAGTTGAGAATTGTTTTTCCAAATCTATTCCGATTATCCTAAAAACCAAAACCAACGATTTACATAGGCCATAATATATCATATGGGGCTAGTCATGCCGGAGAACTGGCGAGCAAAGTGCAAATGCTCAAAACGGCCGATCGGGTCGTCACAAGAGCATTGCCGCAAAACACCTGTAGAAACTCATTACCTCGTAAACACCCAAAAAACTAATCATATCCTTACCATGCTGATCCGGCCTACTACCAAGCTATCCCATCTATCCAAATTCCTTCTAATTTACCTTCAACTTGATACTTCTTCTTGCCATAACACCACAATCCTCGACCCAGACTCGCCACACGAGACCCAAGCATAAAGCCACATTGTCCTATGGTTCATAAGCCGCTGACTACTCTCTCAAATATCCCCTAAAGCGCCACATTCGAAATATTTTCCCTGAAGAGACATCATGCAAATCTAAAGGCATTACCTTCACCTCCTGATATTGATGTATAGAATCCATAATGATATAAAAATACCACGAGTCTTGACACCCTCCAATGCAAACCCCAGTTTCTAACCTAATATACAACTTGAAAATCTCCAATTATTAAATGTAACATCTTGAACCCATTAGAACCATTCTCAAAAGTCATCCACTCTACTCAAACCGCAATTAGACCGATCAAACGGACCGACGATCTGTGCTCATTAGCACTCCGACACCGCATAATGTAACTTCACCTTAATGCAACCAAGAAACTTCATGTTCTATGCAACATACATCCTTTACCAATAACAACTCAAGTCATTCCGTGATTCTCATACACCCATAAAGCATAACAAAACCTATATTGAAATTTCCTTTACTAGAGCCCTTCTCGGGATCAACCTCCATAAGCCATAACTAATTCACCAGTACGCCTCAAACTAGAACCAACATAGCACATAACTGTGCAATCAACTAATTAATTGCAGACTCCCCCACTTGACTCAAAGCCATAGATGAAAACATACAATAACTCATAATGCATATACTCTATCAGTACCATAATACCATAATGAGATTAAACTCCATACTTCATAAGCTCCTACAACACAGACCATCTCGTACTTCAAATCTTCTGCAAATCTCACATTTACCCTCGCAACAGTCAAGCCCACTCTCTTAAGTGACCCAAATTCAAATTGCATACATATGTTTCACTGGTAAAAGAGATCTTCCAACAAACAACATAAGGCTCATACAAACTTCAGAACACTCTAAAGGAGGTAACCCACCTACTTTGCCTCAAACTAATAGCTCTTCATACCCTTCCACCGTCATAAACATTACGCAATCACTTAATCTTCCTAAGTCTGAACTCATATCATAACATGAAATCTACTCCACTCCCCAACTAAACAACATGAAAAGATTCTTCACACACCCATAACTTGGGGCTATACATCAAGTTAAGATGAAAATCAAGCACCAATTAGTTCTTTTATCCTCAAGCAGACCCTTCTCGTTGCTTCCAAATCATATGAATACATCTCGCAGTCACATCTCACTCATAACATAGTCATCCAACCATCACTTCCACTAATAGGGACACTACCGGACATATAAATTTAAAAGCACGTGCTCACATAATCAGCACCTCAGTACTCAAGCTACAGGCAAAACCCGGCCTCAAGACCTCCATATTGGCCCAACATCAATACACAGAAATCACATCTCGCCCCTCGATCAGGGAATCACAAACCATCAATGCACAGCTGATACCGAGCGCTCATGCGCGCATCCTCACGCATGGAAGGAATTCAAAGAGTTACATTTCAAGCTGAATCAAGGATGCACGATAAGAATATAAGAATGTGAAGTTTTTCCTAAAGGTTCTGCAGCCTCCCGAGGATAAGTACAGACGTCTCTGTACCGATCCGCGAGACTCTACTAAACCTGCTCATGACTCGTGAGACCTATGTAACCTAAGCTCTGATACCAACTTGTCACGACCCTAAAATTGACCTGGTCATGATAGCGCCTATCATGAAACTAGGCCAGCCGACAATACTCCCGAGATTTAACCATTTAATCAATAGCAGTCATTTTTAAGCCTTTAATTAATCAAATATCTCATAAGATAACTTTAAATGAATAGTGCAAAATAAATACACAAGACTGACATTGGGGTGTCACAAGTCACGAGCATCTACTAAGGTCTGAATACACCTAAGAGTCTAAAAATATCCTAAATACAATATAAGGAACACAAGAGGGAGAAAAGCAGTGCTGCGAACGTCGGGCAACTATCTTGCTAACTCCAATAACTCTGCCACTGAGCAATCAACACCCGCTATCGAGTTCAGAAGTTCCTGAATCTGCACACAAGGTGCAGGGAGTAATGTGAGTACACCAACTCAGTAAGTAATAAAAGTAAATGAAAGCTAAGCAATAAGAAAATACGTAAAAGACAGCATAACGCTACAGCAAATGCAGTACATTTCCAAAACAATACAAAAATCATTTTCTTCGTAAATCAAGCTCAGTTTCAGTAAAACCTTTTTAAACAACTTCCAATAGTTTCAAACGAGTGATAAAAATAGTGAGTAAAAATGATAGAAACATAAATAGCCCCTCGGGCAAAATATGTACCATAAACTACTCTTTGGGCATAATATCAATAGAACCAGCCCCTCAGGCTACCTCACAATCACTCGTAATCAGCTCCTCGGGCATAACATGAATCAAGAACCGCCCCTCGGGCAAAACATGGATCAAGAACAGCCCCTCGGGCAACAATATGAAACACCAACAGCCCTTCGGGCTACATTATATCACTCACACTAGGTACCCGCGCTCATGGGGGGTGTACAGACTCCGGGAGGGGCCCCTTACGGCCCAAGCGCAATAACAAGTCATCTTGTGGCATAATCAAACAGGCTCTCGACCTCATATCAAGACACCTCGTGGCGTAACTAATTAGGCCTTTGGCCTCATAATCATGAATCAGTAAAACACTGCTACGACGCGCAGCCCGATCCCACAATATCCTCATAACACAGGCCATTGGCCTCACTCAGTCATAAATCTCTCAAGCCACTCGGGCAACAATAAAACATGATGCTCAGCCCAAAATATCATTTAAAATATCAAAAACGGAGTAAATATGGTTGCGTTATGAAAATAGTAGAATACAACATGATTGAATACAAATATTAAGTCAAAAAAGTGAGGAATAATAGTAAAAATTCCCTAAGGGTCCAAAATAGTTGGCACGAGACCCAAATATGGTATTCAGCCCAAAATATGGTAATATTTTCCAAAACACAATGATTTCAAATAGTTTTCAATCAAATACGCGACTTAACAGTCGTACGGGACGGGTCAAGTCACAATCCCCAACGGTGCACGACCCTACGCTCATCATCTAGCGTGTGCGTCACCTCAAAGTAGCACGGCGATGTGAAATCCGAGGTTTCATACCCTTAGGACCAACATTTACAATCATTACTTTCCTCTATAAGTCCAAACTCTAGCCCGCGATGTCTTTGCCCCTCGAATAGGCCTCCAAATGCTCCAAATCTAACCAAAATCAGTATATTATCATCAACATACACTAAAGGAACAAAGCCCAAGCGAAAATTATCAAATTACATCAAAAATCCTGAAATTGGCCAAACCCGTCCCCCGAGCCCACGTCTTGAAATCCGATAAAAATCACAAAATCCGACAACCCATTCAACCACGAGCCCAACCATACCAAAATTACTAAATTTCAATAACAATTCGGCCTTCAAATCTTAAAATCTTATTTTCAAATCCCTAGGTCCAAATCCCCAATTTACACCTTAAAAACATGTAATCTAGTCGGATTATTCGATGATAATTCAATATTATTGAGTAGAAATGATCACAAGTGACTTATCTCAAGATTCCCCATGACTTCTTGCTCAAAAATTGCCCCAAGCCACGTTCTTTTCGTCCAAAAATGTGGGAATGAGCTAAAAAAATAAGGCATCTCAGTAAAACATGATTCTGGTCGCTAAAATCCCCATTCCTGTCGCTAAAAGTGCCAAATCTGGTCGCTAAAGGTGCGCACCAGATCCTGTTGCACCAACAATTTTTATTTCCACTAAAAAGGCTCTAACTCCACCATATGAAATCGGAATTCGATGATTCTTGTTCCTATGAGTAAAAAATAATAATGCGAACATAGCCCTTCAATCGAAACTCAATTCGGAGATCATTTCCTTAGTATGATACCCATTTTGCTCGTTAAACAATTAACTCATATTTTGCATCAAAACCCAATCGCGACTTGATGAAATTAGACCAAACTTTTCTGATCACTCCTATAATTCATTATCAAAATTTCGGAAGTCTCAAAATAAAATTTTAATCTCCAGAACTGAAAATGGACCTTTGGATCATTACATGTTTATGCTCAAAACGGCAAAATCTTCCAAAAACTCTTCCAAAACTTATCCGAGCCTTATGGGACCCCGACCAAACATGCCAACACACCCCACAACATCATTCAAACATTTTCCAACCTTCGGAATTCCGAAAACATAATCAAAGCATCGAATAACCCTCGGATTCAAGCCTAACAATTCCAAAACTTCTGAATTCCGAATTCGATCAAGAAGTCTATCAAACCTCGCCCAAATGACCTGAAATTTTGCACACATGTCACAAATGATACAACTGACCTACTCCAATTTCCGTAATTCCATTCCGACCCCGATATCAAAATTTCCACTGCCGACCGAAAAAGGCCAATTTTCCAATTTTGCCAATTCGAGCCTAAATCTTCCACAAACCTCCAAAATACATTCCGGACGCGCTCCCAAGTCCAAAATCACCTAATGGAGCTAACTAAATTATAGAAATCCAAATTCAAGTTCGAATACTAAAAAGTCAAAACTTGGTCAACCTTTTAAATTTAAAGCTTCAAGCTGAGAATTGTTCTTCCAAATTTATTCCGATTATCCTGAAAACCAAAACCGACGATTTACATAGGTCATAATAAATCATACGGGGCTAGTCATGCCCGAGAACTGGCGAACAAAGTGCAAATGCTCAAAATGACTGGTTTAGTCATCACAATATCATGCCGAGGTCGTACGGCTCGATCCAACATAAATGTAAAATGTGCACTGCCGAGGGTCGAACGACACGAACCATAGATGCATCTATTACCCCGCTCGCGAATCATACATGTGACACGTGAGTGCATATTTGTAATAAAATTACAAATATTCTAAGTAGAGCATGCTTTTGGGTCCTAGACTACCCAGACTTACACATAATAGTAGCTACGCTCGGACTCTCGTCACCTCGTGAGTGCATAGCCCCCACAAATAGAAGCACATAACCAATTATTTTACCGATGAGGACAATTCCCTCTTACAAGGTTAGAAAAGAACTCACCTCGCTCCGAAGATCCATAACCGGCATTCCTTGCCCTTCCGAAGACTCGAATCAATGCACAATGCTCCAAAACTAGCCAATAATTATTCAAATCCATTAATGTATGTTAAATTACTCATTACAATCCAATTTATAACAATTCCTAACCCCGATCGAAAAGTTGACAAAATCGCCCTCGGGCCCACATGCCCGGATTCCAAAAAATTTCGAAGATAAAGTATATCCATGAACTCACGAACTCAAATATATGATTTTCTCTAAATTTCATAACAAAAATCGTGGTCAAAATCCAAGAATATCAATTCTCTAGATTTCCCTCAAACCCCAAGTTTCGACCAATTATTTAACTCAAGATAAGTGGGGATAACTTACCCTGTCGTTGATCATGAAAACCCCCTCTAGAAACCTTCCAAAATAGTCCACACCAAATGAAAATGGGGAAAAAATGACCAACCCCGACATTAAAAGAATACACTGCCTCTAACCTTTCCGCACATGCGGGGCATAAGCCGCACCTGCGACCATCGCTTCTGCGGCACACGTACCGCTTCTGCGGTCCCAGGGCCAGGTCCAAAATTTGCTTCTGCGGTCTCCTTAACGCAGGTACGCTCCCGCATCTGCGTTTAGAGTGTCTCACCTATGGTCATTGCACCCCTTCACCCAAACCGCATATGCGACCCCCTTGGCCACTTCTGCGGCTCCGCACCTGCGGCCAAGACCTCGCAGGTGCGGTTACACCAGATATCAGCTGCCTCAATTCTTCCTCAAATTCCAATATTGATCCGTTAGCCATCCGGAATCCAACCGAGGCCCCCGGGGACCCCAACCAATCATGCGGACTAGTCCCAAAACACATTACGGACTTGCTCGAGATCTCAAATCATATCAAACAAATCTTAAACCATGAATTGCCCTCCAATCCAAGCTCAATGAACTTTAGAATTTCAATCTTCAACATTCGATGCCGAAACCCATGAAATCACTTTCGATTAACTTCAAATTTTGCACACAAGTCACATTTGACATCACGGACCTACTCCAGCTTCCAGAATCGGATTCCGACCTCGATATCAAAAAGTCCACTTCCGGTCAAACTTCTCAAAAACCTTCAAATTTCTATCTTAAGGCAAATGACCCACGGACCTCCGAATTCACTTCCGATCACGCTCCTAACACCAGAATCATCATACGAAGCTAATCCCAGACACGGAATCCCTAACGGACATCGATAACACTGAAATGCACTTCAACCCAAACTTATGAAATTCTTCCAAAAATGCTAACTTCTACAATAGGTGCCGAAACGTTCCCGGGTCTTCCAAAACCCGATCCGGATAAATGCCCAAGTTCAAAATCATCACACGAACCTATAGGAACCTTTGAATCCTAATTCCGAGATCGTTTACTCATAAATCCAATATTAGTCAATTCTTTCATCTTAAAGCTTCCAAAATGAGAATTCTCTTTCCAATTCAACCCCGAACTTCCTGAAATTCAATTCTGACCATGCATACAAGTCATACTACTTGAAGTGAAGCTGTTCATGGCCTCAAACTGCTGAACGACGTGTTAAAGCTCAAAATGACTGTTCGGGTCATTACATTCTCTCCCACTTAAACATATGTTCGTCCTCGAACGTGCTGAGAACTGCACTGGAGTTGTCCGAAATCACTTTTTAACACCTCGAACACCTACCCGTGCTACCACAACTCAACTGGGAACCCTAGCTTGATCAATCTGAAGATACCCTTTTTCACTTAAGCAAATAAGTCTTAGAGCCCAATTCCAACATCCAGAATTCTCTGCCATGCCTGTTTCCAACATACACTCACCGTATCAATCACTGCATGCAGCACTAAAACATGGCTGCATACCTCTGCTGAAATCACACCTTGCACTACTTTACTTATAGGACCACAATAACATTCTCTAATCAAATTAGTCGAAATTCCACGAATACGACACTCCCAATGCATCTCATAACCTATATACATATTGCTCTGATTCTTAAAATACCACCATGACGGAAGATGCACGTAGAAATTCATAACCAACTGCCGAATCAACAAATCATTAGGGCTATACTCACGACAAGAATCATTACCTCCTTCTGAACCAAATAATGGAATTTACTCTTAAATATTCTTCATATAATCCGATTGCACTGACCTTGGTTCCGATAATCTCATCTCACCTAGTACGAACTGCTCAGGCAATAAGCCACCTAGACATGACCAAAAGTCTCATATGATGCTGCAATGTGCCAATAGGCTACCAACTTGAACGTGATACACAAGGAAGACGAACTCTGGAAAGGACTACTCAACTCACACAACTGCCATTAACTTTCCTCAAAAAATGAAAAACAAACACACAAAAACAGAATATAGAAACTTTACTCAACATCATACTGCTGCGGCGTGCAACCCGATCCAAACAACATACCTATGGCGGTGTACCACCCGATCCACACATAAAATTCCATAAGGAGATACACACCCAGCTAAATTGCTCATTACAACAAAAATACCAAATATCTGTCACAAGCACGCTAAGTGCTTAATACCATCCCTGGGGATACATATAGCACCATAAGCTAACAAACATAAGCACAACTGAGGTGCGATATATGATTAAAATCTCAAGAGTCATCCTGCTCACATAACACCATCACTATGTAGAACCTCAACACACAAGAAATTTATCAAGCTGTTCACAACTCACACGGCACAATATTGCATTACAGGAAATAGCCGACGGCGAAATAACATCCAACATCTGAATACTATTAAATAAGGAGAGTTATGCTGAAATGACACATCTGACCTGATATAGAGCCCACATTCATATTTAAATCCACCCACAGATCTCAGGTCGATTCTGATCGTACCAAATTAGGCCAATAATCTTTCCTGGGTCCATAACAACCCCCTCTTTTCCCTTAACAGACAAGAACAACCATCATAACCGGGGCTATCCTCCATAGTCCACAACCCAATAAGTCGAGTGCCATCCAGGCATAAATTCTCAAATTAATGATGTCACCACTATCTTCATACTTGGTTTAAATTCTTCAATCAATCAAGTGACTACCTGCCACACTTATACAATCTTCCCGTGGGGCACGCTCCCACGACCTTCCGTAACAGACAACAAGTCTGAGCATCTATACCACCAGTCGCACTAACGCTGAGAAAGCATTCAAGAATCCATAACCAGGATGCAAAGCCCTTTAAACACCGATCTCAGGTGATGCTGAAGACAATGCCAGCTTACTTTAAACATTCAAATCCCTTTCCTGCTCATCCGAGCTCGTGACATCCTTGTCAACACCGAACCACAACCTTAATCCTCACTTCCAAATCCCATAACACTCACTGTACCCAACATGCCAATATACAATAGAACACGATTTTCATCATAACTCCGGAGCCACTAATAGCTTAACACTTCATCATATAGAAACTTTTCACTTAACAAACTTCAGGAGAAACATAGCAACACATAAATGAATCCTCATAATCATAGAATATGCAAATCGTCAAGTAGTGGTCTAAGAAACCATAGAACTTCCGGGATCCGCCTACACATAACAGGTCATAACACTGGAATACTCCCAAATAAAATCAATTACGGCAGCCGACAAGCCTCACACGTACCGCCACAAATCACTTGCATAACTCAATCACGCTAAAGGAACTGATCCCTGCCGCCAGTATGCCGATTCAACCATGGTCAACCAATCCAACTTCTCCTAATTCATCACTAACTTGGCTTATAGATAATAATAGCTCCATTCCTTACATCACCAACCAAAATCCGCACCCATCTTGAGCGACTCCATTCTACGAGACCAAATTGTCTCCAAACCCATGAACCGTTTCATACCCTCATTGCAGACACATTCACATCTACAACTGATACACCCATTCTGATAACTTCTCCACGAATCCGAAGTCTTTTGCTCATTTTTCTCCCAATGCTACACTGCAAGTCAAACATATCATAGAACATTCCGAGCCTCTCGCCATCATCTTCTACATAAGCTTGGTTCTTAGTCGTACTTATAGGCTCGAAATCATTAGGCACCATACCATAACTTTTGAATCACTAGGACCGTTGTGGAGAGCCACCCACTCTGACTTGGTCCCGGATATAATCAACTCCATGAATCTTCTAGCATATGACCACCTTCTCGATGAAGCACTCGGCCAAACCACTTTCCTTTAAACCCGCATCTATACAAGGCATAAATCCTAAATCCTCCCCCAAGTCTAAAGATGATTCAATACGGCCAACCATAGCACACCTTTAATAATTCCTTTGCTCAAATTACCTCTTATGCTCTCTCCCTTAGCTGAAATGACTCATCAATATGCTAATAACCGGAAATCTCATTAATAGGCAACCATACATTCCAACCGTAGGCGGTGGGACTCTCCCACTTAGCTTGAAGCCACAATTACACAACTCTTGAATCCACCAATATTCTTTATCTCTTATTGACATGACCTTGCGCAATTAAACCGCCAGATTCCTTGAAATCCTTCCATTAGCACTTCATAAATACTCTGAATTTCCATCAAAATTCACATATTCGACCTCTTACCGGATGGCCATTAAAATCCTTCGCAGAAGCTTCGCCAATCACGCGATCGCTAACCTACTCACAGGGAATAACCCACCTACTAAAATTACCTACCGACTTCTTCCAATGTCGTTGCATGGGGTACAATTACTACGACATCAATAGTCCATCCTGAGCCCGCGCTCATCCACCAGCTACACAAGTTCATTCACTTCTCGTGGACATTAACTAAACGTATGACAATATCTTCCAATTCAAAATTATGTTGTATCCTTCTTCATATCAAGCAGCTTCTTTCCGTCATATCAAATCTCCCGCCGTTATGCTAGTCAGTAATTCAAATTAGGCTTGTAAACCCAATTACCGTCCACTAAAATTCCCCCAAATCATTCCAAACTTTCCTTAAGGTGCGTAATCATCCTACCACCAGACCCATATGCAACTCCGCCACTCTCCCACTTTGGCGAAACCTACTCCTTTAATCAACTACTCGACCTTCGCTACTGATACCTGGCTGCCTTAAAAATTCAACCATCGCATGACACCTCCCACATGTACTTCCTCATCCTTCGCTGCCCAATTATTGCCTTAAATAAAATCTATCTTCTTAGCACTTGCACCCACAAATCGCTACTAACTTTAAACCTTTCCGAAGATCATCTTTCTCGCCCCGTCAACATTGGAAGCACTGATTCAATCCTGAACCACCGCACCCCGCGATCTCTGACAGCCGCTTCTCAAATACTATTTCACAATATCCTACCCCAAAAGCGAATTGCTAAAGGCCATAACATCGGCGAACTTAACACATTCAATCGAGGACGATGACACCACATTGTAGATGAAAATTCCACCACGCTCGAAAATACCAAGTCTCGTTACTTCCTCTACCCAACTCTGGACGTTCATGGGCCAATTGTTTTTTGTCCGCCGAAAATAAAATATTGAATCTCTGAATCATACACTGAGTAGACTTCCATTCAGGTCATTCACCACCCCAACACATAGGCAAGAACCTTACCAACACGTCCCTACTATGCAACAACTGATCATGAGCAATCATAGAAATCTGCGCATAGACTCAAAGCTCTCAGGATACTGTTACTGAGCTGAAATGACAGGATATCCCTCCGCAAGGCAACGACAATAGCCCAATCAACTATGCAGGGAGAAACATCCCGCACCACATCAATAGTAACATTAAAATTCTTCAATTCTCGATTTATAATAAGCGCTTCGCGTCGCATAAGATTAAGTAGGAAGGAAACAAGGGCATAAGCCTCAAGGAATCAAATTGGACGATGAGGAATCAAGAAGGGAGGTGTTCCTACCAGTCCTGTAGCCTCTCTAGGATAAGTACAGGCATCTCCGTACCAATACGCGAGACTATACTAGACTTGCTCATGACTCGTGAGACCTAAGGGAACCTAGTGCTCTGATACCATGTTGTTACGACCCAAAATCCACTAAGAGTCGTGATGGCGCCGGACAATGCTGTCAGGTAAGCCAATCAAAATACTTAATTAAATTCTTGTTTTAATAATTTTGAAAATTATGATTTTCCTTGAAATTTCACTAGTAAAAGATAAACTTTACAATGTAAATAAAAGAATGTTTAGAAATAAATATAAGATACCCAATAATCATCCCAGAACCCGGTGTCACAAGTGCATGAGCATTTACTAGGAATGAAATAAAATACAGTAATTATCCGAAATACAATGTTGACAAAAATGAAAATATAGTACAACGCTCTAAAGTGGACTCTACTGGCTGTGGGTTGTCTCGACAAACGCAACTCACCTAAGTCTCCGTATCAATCATACCGCTATACCACTAAGCCACTAGCCACACATGAACCTGTGCAACAAAAATGCACAACGAGTATAGTATGAGTACGAAAACAACGTGTACCCAATGAGTATCCCGTCTAATCTCGAAGAAGTAGAGACTAGAGGTCGACTTCGACACTTACTAGTGGTCCAATGATAATATAGTGAAATGTGAGGAGATCATGGATTTTTTATAAAACAAACAATTATAATTCATAAAGCCAGATAGCAGGTAAACAACTTCTCAAATAACAATGGATTTCCAAAGAATTACTTTTCAGCTTCTTTATCAATTTATCTCCGGCCAGGGAAGGTAAATATAAACATTTATAAATATCAGGAAAAACACAAGCATGCGCATATCTGTCATGACCCTAAAACCGACCCGGTCTTGATGGCGCCTATCGTGAAACTAGGCCAACCGACAAAACTCCCGAAATTTAACCATTTAATCAATAACAGTAATTTTTAAGCCTTTAATTAAGGTAAGTCTAAATGAATAGTGCGGAATAAATATACAAGCCTGACATTGGGGTGTCACAAGTCACGAGCATCTACTAAGGTCTGAATACAATGAAGAGTCTAAAAATATCCTAAATAAATATAAGGAAGACAAGAGGGAGAAAAGTAGTGTTGCGTACGTCGGACAACTATCTTGCTAACTCCGATGACTTTGCCAGTGAGCAATCAACACCCGTTACCGGGTTCAGAAGTTCCTGAATATGCACACAAGGTACAAGGAGTAATGTGAGTACGCCAACTCAGTAAGTAATAAAAGTAAATGAAAGTTGAGCAATAAGAAAATACGAAAAACATAGCATAACTCTACAGCAAACGCAGTACATTTCCAAAACAGTACAGAATCATTTTCTTAGTTAATCAATCCCAGTTTCAATAAAACCCTTTTAAACAACGTCCAATAGCTTCAAGCAAATGATAAAAACAGTGAGAAAAAAATAGAAACATAAACAGCCCCTCGGGCAAAATATGTGCCACAAACCACCCTCCGGGAATAATATCAATAGAACCAGCCCCTCGGGCTACCTCACAATCACTCGTAATCAGCTCCTCGGGCATAACATGAATCAAGAACCGCCCCTCGGGCAAAACATGGATCAAGAATAGCCCCTCGAGCAACAATATGAAACAACAACAACTCCTTGGGCTACATTATATCACTCACACTGGGTACCCTCGCTCACTGGGGGTGTACAGACTCCAGGAGGGGCCCCTTACGGCCCAAGCGCAATAACAAGTCATCTCGTGGCATAATCAAACAGGCTCTCGGCCTCATATCAAGCCACCTCGTGGCGTAACAAATCAGTCCCTCGGCCTCATAATCATGAATTAGTACAACACTGCTGCAGCGTGCAGCCCGATCCCACAGTATCCTCACAGCACAGGCCCTCGGCCTCACTCAGTCAGAAATCTCTCAAGACACTCGGGCAATAGTAAAACATGATGCTAAGCCGAAAATATCATTTAAAATATAAAAAATGGAGTAAATATGTCTGAGTTATGAAAACAGTAGAATACAACATGACTGAGTACAAATATGAAGTCAAATCAGTGAGGAATAGTAGTAAAAATTCCCTAAGGGTCCAAAACAGTTGGCACGAGGCCCAAATATGGCATTCAGCCCAAAATATGGTAATACTTTCCAAAACACACTGATATCAAACAGTTTTCAATCAAATACGCGACTTACCAGTCGTACGGGACGGACCAAGTCACAATTCCCAACGGTACACGACCTCACACTTGTCATCTAGCGTGTGCGTCACCTCAAAGTAGCACGACGATGTGAAATCCGGGGTTTCATACCCTTAGGACAAACATTTACAATCATTACTTACCTCTTTCCGGTCCAAACTCTAGACCGCGATTCCTTTGCCACTCGAATCGGCCTCCAAATGCTCCAAATCTAACCAAAATCAGTATATTATCATAAACATACACTAAAGGAACAAAGCCCAAGCAAAAATTATTATATTACATCAAAAATCAAACTCAACCCCCGGACCCACGTCTCGAAATCCGATAAAAATCACAAAATCCGACAACCGATTCAACCACGAGTCCAACCATACCAAAATTACTAAATTCTGATAACAATTCGGCCTCCAAATCTTCAAATCTTATTTTCAACTCTCTAGGTCTAAATCCCCAATTTACACCTCAAAAACATGTAATCTAGTAGGATTATTCGATGATAATTCAATATTGTGGAGTAGAAATGATCACAAGTGACTTACCTCGAGATTTTCCATGACTTCTCGCTCAAAAATCGCTCCAAGCCACATTCTTTTCGTCCAAAAATGTGGGAATGAGTTAAAAAAACAAGACAGCTCAATAAAACACGATTCGGGTCGCCAAAAGCCCCTTTCCCGTTGCTACAAGTGTCAAATCTGGTCGGTAAAGGTGCCACCAGATCCTGCTGCACCAGCAATATTTATTTTCAGTAAAAAGGCTCTAACTCTACCATACGAACTCGGAATTCGATGATTCTTGTTCCTATGAGTCACAAATAATAATATGAACATAGACCTATAATCTAAACTCAATTCAGAGCTCATTTGCTCAGTGCGATATCCATTTCGCTCGTTAAACAATTAACTCATGTTTCCCTTCAAAAACTCAATCGCGACTTGATGAAATTAGACCAAACTTTTCAGATCACTCCTATAATCCATTATCAAAATTCCGGAAGTCTTCAAATCAAATTTCAATCTCTAGAACTAAAAATGGACCTTTGGATCATTACATGCTTATGCTCAAAACAGCAAAATCCTCCAAAAACTCTTCCAAAATTTATCCGAGCCTCATGGGACCCCGACAAATATGGAAACACACCCCATAACATCATTCAAACTTGTTCCAACCTTCGGAACGCTAAAACAACATCAAAACCTCGGATTCAAGCCTAAGAATTTCAAAACTTCCGAATTCCGAATTCGATCAAAAAGTCTATCAAACCTCGTCTGAATGACCTAAAAATTTTCACACACGTCACAAATGACACAACGGACCTACTCCAATTTCTGGAATTCCATTCCGACCTCGATACCAAAATTTCCACTCCCGACCGAAAAATGCCAAATTTTCAATTTCGCCAATTCAAGCCTAAATCTACCACGGACCTCCAAAATACAATCCGGATGCGCTCCCAACTCCAAAATCACCTAACGGAGCTAACCAAATCATAAAAATCCAAATTCGTGATGGAATACTAAAAAGTCAAAATTTGGTCAAACCTTTCAAATTTAAAGCTTCGAGTTGAGAATTGTTCTTCCAAATCTATTTCGATTATCCTGAAAACCAAAATCGACGATTTACATAGGTCATAATACATCATATGGGGCTTGTCATGCCCGAGAACTGGCGAGCAAAGTGCAAATGCTCAAAACGACCGATCGGGTCGTCACAAGAGCATTGTCGCGAAACACATGTAGAAACTCATTACCTCGTAAACACCTAAAGAACTAATCATATCCTTACCATGTTGATCCGGCCTACTACCAAGATATCCCATCTATCCAAATTCCTTCTAATTCACCTTCAACTTGATACTTCTTCTTGCCATAACACCGCAATCCTCGACCCAGAATCGCCACACGAGACCCAAGCATAAAGCCACACTGTCCTATGGTTCATAAGCCGCTGACTACTCTCTCAAATATCCCCTAAAGCACCACATTCGAAATACTTTCCCTGAAGAGACTTCCTGCGAATCTAAAGTCATTACCTTCACCTTCCTGATATTGATGTGTAGAATCCATAATGATATAAAAATACCACGAGTCTTGACACCCTCCAATGCAAACCTTAGTTTTTATCCAAATATACAACTTGAAAATCTCCAATTATTACATGTAACATCTTGAACCCATTAAAACCATTCTCAAGAGTCATCCACTCTACTCAAACCGCAATTAGCCCGATCAAACGGACCGATGATCTGTGCTCATGAGCACTCCGACACCGCAGAATGTTACCTCACCTTAATGCAACCAAGAAACTTCCTGTTTTATGCACCATACATCCTTTACCAATAACAACTCAATCATTCCGTGATTCTCATACACCTATAAAGCATAACATAACTTGTATTGAAATTTCCTTTACTCGAGCCCTTCTCGGTCTCAACCTCCGTAAGCCATAACTAATTCACCAGTACGCCTCAAACTGGAACCAACACTTGGCTCAAAACCATAGATCAAAACATGCAATAACTCATAATGCATATACTTTATCACTACCATAATACCTTAATGAGATTAAACTCCATACTTCATAAGCTCTTGCAACACAGACCATCTCGTACTTCAAATCTTCTGCAAATCTCACATTCACCCTCGCAACAGTCAAGCCCACTCTCTTAAGCGACCCAAATTCAAATTGCATACATATGTTTCACTGGTAAACGAGATCTTCCAACAAACAATAAAAGGCTCATACAAACTTCAGAACACTCTAAAGGAGGTAACCCTCATACTTTGCCTCAAACTAATAGCTCTTCATACCCTTCCACCGTCATAAAAATTACGCAATCACTTAACCTTCCTAAGTCTAAACTCATATCGTAACATGAAATCTACTCCACTCCCCAACTAAACAACATGAAAAGATTCTTCACACACCTATAACTCGGGGCTATACATCAAGTCAAGATGAAAATCAAACACCAATTCACATCTCACTCATCACATAGTCATCCAGCCATCACTTCCACTAATAGGGACAACACTGGACATATAAATTTAAAAGCACGTGCTCACATAATCAGTACCTAAGTACTCAAGCTACAGGCAAAACCTGACCTTAAGTCCTCCAGACTGACCCAATATCAACACACAAAAATGACATCTCACCCCTCGATCAGGAAATCACAAGCCATCAATGCACAGCTGATACCGAGCGCTCATGCGTGCATACAGACGCATGGAAGGAATTCAAAGAGTTATATTTCAAGTTGAATCAAGGACGCATGATATGAATTTAAGAATGTGAATTTTTTCCTAAAGGTTCTGCAGCCTCCCGAGGATAAGTACAGACGTCTCCGTACCGATCCGCGAGACTCTACTAAACCTGCTCATGACTCATTGTTGATACCCAATTTTTTCCCTATGTATTTTTATACAAAATACTTTCAAAATAGCATGTACATGCACATATAAGCATGCCCCAAGAGTTTTGGTATTTTTTCCAAATTTTTAAGATTTTTGAAATAAATTTATTATCTATTTTAGTAGTGCAAAATCCATAATTATTCCCAAAATAATAAGTTTTGGTGAATAATTTATTTATTCCCATATTTATACCAAAATATAGTTAATATAATTTTTGTATATTTTCACAAATTTATTTGGTATTTTAGAAGCTAAATTGCATATAATTGCAATTATAGCCTACTTTAAGATTAATAGCATTTTATAATTGTAAAATTGGTTTCAATATTTTTAAATTGATATTTATATATTATTAATTTCGTCAGTACTTTTAATTTTCTTTTCAAATCGTTTTAACTATTTTATATAAAATAAAAAGGAAAAACTGGCTATTTAACATTTAGCCTCATTTCATTGCAATTATAGCCCATTCGGATTTTAATTTTAGCCTCGATTTAACCCCAAACCAGTTAACCCAAGACCCAACCAAATCCTCCCCAGCCTAATCCTTAAATTAACCCGGCCTAGTTCCGAACTAATCTGAGTCATTGATCAGATAAAATCAACGGCCCAGATCCCCCTTTCCATAATTAAACCCTCACCTACCCCCTTCCCCCTGTCTCATTCTTTTGAGACTCCTCGTCTCTCTATCTCTCAAACTCTCTCGAAGGTTCCTGAAACTCTAGCCTCTCTCATCCCATTTTCAGCATCCGACTCACCGGAATCCATGGCCTCTCAGGCCATGGACGACCTATACTCACCTCCTCCGGCTCTTGTATGCTTGATGCTCGAAGGATCGAGGCCAGACCTCGAAGGTCTTCACTCATACCTTCACCGATTCGAAGATTCCGACCATCGTCGACCTTGCTCCGGTGGCTCTTGTTCTTCTGAGCCTGTTTCTGACCTCATCCGACTTAGATCGGACTTTCTTCCAAGCCTTTCTCATTTCTAGGGTTTCTCTGAAACCCTAAGGTATTCGAGGTTCTTTCCCTCTTTGTTTTCTTATATCTATGCTACATCTATGTTCTACTAGATTTTTTTCTGACTCTTTTTTTTTGTGAATCTGTCTATGTTATGTTTGTATGTTCTCTTTTCTACCTAGCATGTTCTTCTCCCGTATCTTTATGTTTGCCTTATTTTGCATGTTCTTCTATTGTGCTCCGTTCTTTCTTCTACTGGTTTCTATATCATGCTTTCACACGTTTATCTTATGTGTTCATCTACCCCTATGTTCCTTTACTGTATTTTCTACTAAGCTCTTAATTTTTATTTTCCTTCTTCTGGACTTTGTTCTTTCTAAACATGTTTCATCTACTGTTTCCTTAAGTTTACACTACCTCTTTGTCTTCTGAACTTGTTTAAGTTCCAAGCTTTTCTTAAAACATGTTCTTTATGCTTCAAATCAGCTTTTTCACTATGTTTGTTTCTAACCTGCTATTTTACCTGTTTGTTTTCTCATGAGTCTCTGAAAAAGACCTCTGAGCCTGTTTTAGTTATTTGTCTTCTCGTCTCTACATCTGATTCGAGTCGAAAACCCTAGGATTTAGGGTTTTTGGCAAATTTAATCTCGTGCTCGGACTAGGGTTCTATTATGGAACCCTGGATTCTCTCAAACTAAGTTTGAGTCTATGTACTGAATTTGAGCCTCTTTGTTTATAACTCTGAACTTTTCTATACTAGATTCTTTCTAATTAGCATGACAGTTCTTTCTTGTTTGACATGTTTGTGTGCTTTATATATGAGGAATTCTTTCTTCAAAAGGGGTTTTTCCAACTACTAATTGATTGATTCTGAAATCTTCTAATGGGTTTGATTGATTGTTACTAATTTTCTTTGATTAAACCTTTCTTCACCTTTTCTGGTTGGGTTCATTCATACCAAAACTCAAATTCTGATTCTACTGATTGTTGATTGATTGCCTTTCCTTATTTGCACAAACCGTGTTGCTATCAAACTCTTTCCTTAAATAGTTCCTATGTATTTTCCCTTCTTGTACTACTTTGGAAAAGATTCTGATCAAATTCTTTCCTTAATTACCTTCTACCCGTTTGAAATCAAATCCCTTAGCTGAAGGGAAATTCTATGTGATTGATTGTAAACTATTTTCTTACATTTCTTACTTGCTTCTTTGCACTATAAAATGGACAATTCAATACTTTTTACAAGACACTTCGAATTGCATACTATTACACACTACTACTACTTTCAAAACCTGCATTCCCTCTTACTCTCTTCTCTACTGTTGTTCTCTGCCCCTGCTTATTATTAACTGGGTGAAAGTCAAGGCTAATATACTACTACTACTTTGTCTTTGCATCCTGCTCTTGCTCTTTTACGGGTATGTCTTGATTCAGTCCCTAGAAATCATCCTAAGGTGTTTACTTAGAACCTTTATATCTATGCCTATTACCTGCAAAGTTTGACATGTTCATATGTTGCTGTTTGCTTTACTTTCTTGTGAATGCTTGATCCCTATACATTTACCCTCTATGTGTTTGTAAATGGGGATTCAGGGCATGGAAACATGAGTTATTGTCCATGAACGGAATTTTAACCCCAAGTAAAGGGTGTCAGTATGTTTTATTGCTGATCATGTCCTTTGCCCACTTTTCCTTTGTCAACTGTTTCTATTATGAATCCCCTACCCTTATCCCCTATGTATGTTGAGTTAAGGCTCATGATCTGGTAGCCTCTTAAATGGCTGCCCAGTCCTGAGCCTGGGTTTCAATAAGCCCTAACTACTCTACTTGAAATGACAAGTTGGTCAGGGGTGTACCAGTACTTCAAGTTGCTTGGCATGACCACCAGCTTATCACTTCCCCTCCCCTGCACTTGCACCTACTCTTAGATTTTGAGTTATGCCCCCCTCCTATGAGCCTTGCTTTGGGACCTTGAGTTCCCTCTGAACTTGGTCATTTGAGGGCTGGCCCTTCCACACTGCACTATGTCCTTGATTCTGAAATATATTTGGGGTGTAAGCATTGCCCGGAGCCCCTTTGAGACTCTTGTGAACTTTGACACATCCCAAATAAGAGAAAGGCTTTGGAACTTGATCTTTGGAGTTGGTTTACTTCATGCTTCAGACAGAAGTACGAATCATGCTCTCCTTGGTTGGGACTTTTAGTTTTCTGATGTAATTTTTATTTTATTTTTCTTTTATCAATTCTGGTTTGTAATAATCTTGTAATAAACATTTGGGGTCGGCTAGTGAAAAAGGGTGGGGAACTATGCATGCAAGGGGTAGATATCATGCCTATAGGGGTTATTATTTATAAAATTCTACATCTCATCTAGAGATCATGCCTATAGGAATTGATATGTTTTAAAGTTCTGTATTTTATAAATCATTGAAACTCTGTATTCTCACATAGATACCATGTCCATAAGATTTTCGGCATTCTCATATAGACACCATACCTATAAGACTTTATGTATTCTGCATATGCATCTATCATTAGGCAAACGTGTATATAGGTTTAAATAACAATCAGTATTTTAGACACCAGGCCTATAGGACTTCTGCACTTCTATAAACGTTTAAAATCAGTAACTCCTAGATATCATGTCTATAGGATTCTTGCAACTGTTTAAGATCAATGACACTTAGAAACCATGCTTATAGGATCAGTTAATTGAATCAGCCTCGTTTCGAATCTAAAACTCGTCTTAAAATCTGCAGATCCCTTTTTCTAAAATTAGTAAAGCTTTTCCTTAAAATCAGTATACTTTGCATTATTAGATATCATGCCTATAGGTTTCACCTAGGCAAGCTTTAGGGTAAAAGCCATAAGTGCATCAATCTTTGACAATTCCAACCAGCAGCCAGGTCTGATTCAGATTTCTTATCTGAAGTATGTAATAAATCAGTCTACCTCACAGATTTTTTTAAGTTTAATTCAGACCTAATCAGTACATGTAATACATGCTAAACTCTATGCTTTTCTGACTTGAGGAAGTTTATTTGAGCCTTTAAACTGTTTTGTGTTTTCCCATATCTGTTTTATGTGTTTTGTTTGTCGCCCTAGAATTTTATCCTTTTAAAACCATAAAATCCCCAACTCCCTCCCCTTCAGGATTAGTAGTCTCAATGCCTCCGAGCTTGATAGGATTGGGACGGGTAATAGCATGCAATAAGTAACGATACCATTCCGCGCTTTAATACCTTAATGGGGTGGGAAGGGTAGAATATGAATATGATGACCGGTGTGCTAATATCACGTGCAACCCCTCTTCTGAGAAGTGATTGCTGGATATTGCATTGAAGTGATCCATATTAATCACAAACCTAGGACCCCCTTTTCTTTATTCACTTCCTTTAGAGTTGTTTAAACTTTTCAAATCCTTGCTCTTTTTCTACTTACTTTTATAAGTTTCAACCTAATTGCAATGTTGTATGCAAGTCCTTATTTGAGCCTTGATTGTTTACTTGTAAAGTCACAATTGTAGCATGGTCGGGAACCACACTTGTGGATCTTGAGGGGTGCTTCCCCTCGGGATAATTTCTAGCCATTACCCTAATCTCTAGTCTCTTCATCTCAAACTCTTCTAAAAAGTGTCCTAATGCACTATAATCATTATGTGGCGATTCTTCAACTTCTAAACCCAATTCTCGAAAGGGAATAGAGTTGTCCTCCCAATGTCGTATACCCGATTTCTGACCCCACGGTTAGAGAAAAAGGGGGCGTCGACAGCATGGCAACTCTGCTGGGAATTCTTTAGGCTTTTACCATTGCATGTTGCTTGTGACTTTACTATCTCATTAATTGCTTTATTTACTATCTTTTATTCGCTACGAAACTGACTTGGCTCTTCATGTCTTTTCTTTCCTTTAGCTACCTTCCTTTACTGCTTTATTTCAATACTGTTGTAATTATTGCAATTATTGTAATCATTTATCTTATGAACGTGAAAATACATGTTAATTTGTTTCATTCTTGTAAACTGCATCTTCAACATCATATTCCACTCGTGCCAAACAAATACCATAGCAACGCTTATAATGAGTGGTTGCGCTCTTCCAATATTATCACCCTTTAAATTTGGCAAAGGCGTATTTGCGGTAAAACCAGTCGATCAGCGGTGCAGTCAAGGGTTCTGTGCCTTTCCATCTTGAGTTGTCCTCTCAAGGGTACCTGTCTAATACCCCAATAGAAACCTTACTCTAACTGTGCATGCATCATGGTCAAACCTAGCCGAGTCAGTTATGTTGTCCACATATAGCCTTGTCCAAAGGCCATTGGGTTTCCCTGAAACCCAAACGGACACCTACATGTTCTGTGCATATATTTGGAGAACTAAATGTTTTTTATGCTAATTATTGGTTTAAATAGTCGAGTCTGGAGGGGTAAGGGTCTAACACTCTGTTTTGTAGAAAATAAGGCACGAAGTCCCCAAATTTGGCATGGTAACCAACATTCATCCAAGGGTGTTGAATTGGTGGGAAGATCTCCACTCCAGTGATTAGACACTCATCCGCAAATACTTAGGGAAACTGCCTTCTCTTCTAGAAATCCAACCTAACAACAAAATCATAGAGGCTGCAACTCTGTTCTGGGACAGTGGCAGGTCCGTGTTTCGCTTCGGGGACCTTGAAATAACTCCTTTGCTCAAAGAAATAGGAGGCATAACTGGCATTCCTTGGGAGACTCCGGGTTTGCTTATGCCAGAAAATCGCAAGGGTAGGGGTTTCCTTAAGATGATGGGACTGAAGAAGAACCCAGAGTTGACCTATTTGAAAGACTCCTACATCCCATTTGACTATCTGTACGAGAGGTACAACCATAGCAAGTCATACCGCACCTACTCAGATGAATTTGCCCTCACCTCACTTGGGCATATTCACAAAAGGGTCTTCGTATTCATGTTTTGTTTCCTGGGAATGATAGTGTTCCCTATGAAGAAGGCTAGGATCCACACCAAACTGGCCATGGTAACTAAGACTCTGATGGAAGGAATTGGCGGACAACCTTTCAGTATAGTGCCCATGATTGTTGCTGAGATATACCGGGCTCTGGACAATTGTCAGCGAAAAGCAAGTCATTTTGAGGGATACAATTTATTACTTCAGCTCTGGCTCATGGAGCACCTCCAGAAAGGAGAATACCGACAAGAGATCTTACGCAGAGACTGGGATGATCACATTGCCTTCCACCAGCCAAGGCGTATGAATTATATGCCTAAAATGTTCGCTCAGCTAGAAGATGCTGGAAGATGGGTGAAGCTATTTGAGAATCTAAAAGAAGACCAGGTACTGTGGATGGTCGAATGGTTCCCTATGGAAGAATTCATTGTTCGATCCCGAGACGCACCATTTCTCATACTCATTGGTCTAAGAGGAACTTATCCCTACATTCCCCTCCGAGCCATGAGGCAGGCTGGAAAGAAGCAAATCATACCAAGGGTCGACAAAATGAGTCACTTTAGGGCTAATTTCTAGGACGATGATATCCCTCACAAATGCCAAGCTCAACACATGTGGCATTGCAAGCTCGTTTTGGGGAAAGAATCTATTGAGCCAGACAGGTATCACGCTGGTTGCATGCCGCATTATTCGGGTTGGTTGGAAGATAATCACAATGGTATGTGTCAGCCCGGGTTCATTCACGAACACAGAATCATCGACGAGAAAGTTGAAGCACGGGTTAAGTACAATCAACTGCGCAAGAGAATTCGAGAGTGTTAAAGTGAGCATCGAGAAATACAAGAAGCCCATCAAAAGTTGATCGAGGAATGGAAGGATATGGATGTCAGCACTAACAAGCGACTAGGGCATTTGGAGCGAGGTCTAGTGGAGCTAGAAGGAAAGTTCCTCAAGAGGATTGAACATTGTCGAAACGCTGAAGGGAATGCAGGCGGACATTTGGCCCAAGCTTATATGCTGTTAGGACTGCGTGAGTTGGTGAAGCTGTTCGTGGGGGATAAAGCTACCAAATCTGGGGAAGGTCCTTCCGGGACCAAGTAGTTAGGAGTCTTTTATTTTGCTTTTAATGATGTAATAAGGTCGATGGCCACTAGTGACATTTTATTTTCTGTTATTTAGAGTCATTTTGGATTTGTCTTATTTTTATTAATAAAATAAAACATTTAGCATTATAAGTTCTCCAAGTTAATTTGTCGCTAGGCCTACCTCGGGCACAATGAGGCACCCAAATTAGGACGCGATTTATATTCTTGCACAATGTGTTTAAATATTGCAACATTTTTTCTTCATAATCTGCACTAACTTGTTATCTTTTTTGTTTTTCTTTTCTTTTATTATTCCCCTCCACAAAGGTTAGTTCGTGCATTCTGGCACCATCATCATACAGTACGAGGTCCAAGGGCCCTCCTTCTCCCCCTCCTCCGAGTCCTATCCGGAACAAGGACAAAGGTAGAATGGGATATTCAAGCGCCAGAAAGGAAATTGAAAGAATTGAGATTCCTCAGGGTACCCCGGTTGCTAAGGAAACTGCTGCCCAACTTGAGCAAAAAATGTTGAAGTTCCAAGAAGAACTGGATCAAGTTCGGAACTTGGCAAATTTATCATTCACTCTCACCGCTCCTGATGTCAACTTTTCAAATACTCAAAATCCCGCACCTCCACAGAACACCCCACAACCACAGATGCAACCCACTCATATTCAACATTGCAACATATGTCACACTCCACTACCCATTCCTGAATCACTGAACACCACAAACGACCACCCCCACAACACTCCCATCTACGTAGATACCATACCCCACTACACTCAACCAATCTCAAGTGTACCTGAGTCTGATGACAAGGACTCTCTTATTAGAAACTTGGTGGCAGAACTCAAGAAATTGACCAGCCGAGTCTAGGGCATGGAAGGAAACAAAGGCATAGAGGGGCTGAATTATGAGGACCTCTGCATTAAGCCAGATGTTGAACTTCCAGAGGGATACAAACCTCCCAAGTTCGAAATGTTTGATGGCATGGGAGATCCCAGAGTCCATTTGAGGACATATTGTGATAAGCTGGTCGGAGTCGGAAGGAATGAGAAAATTCGTATGAAACTCTTCATGAGAAGCCTGAAGGGGGATGCTTCATCCTGGTACATCAGTCAGGACCCCAAGAAATGGACAAGCTGGGTAGGTATGGCATCGAATTTCATGGATAGGTTCCGATTCAATACAGAGAATGCACCGGATGTATTCTACATCCAGAATCCGAAGAAGAAGCCTACCGATACATTCCGCGAGTATGCTACTCGTTGGAGATCAGAGGCTGTTAAGGTCAGGCCGTCCCTAGAAGAGGAACAAATGAATAGATTCTTCGTCCGAGCTCAAGACCCACAATATTATGAGAGGTTTATGCTAATCGAGGGCCAGAAATTCTCCGATATCGTCAAGATGGGCGAAAGAATTGAGGAAGGCATTAAGAATGGTATGGTTACTAATCTTGAAGCATTGCAGTCCACTAACAAGGCTTTACAGTCTGGTGGCACATCAAAGAAGAAGGATGTCAATGCCGTGATAGTCGCACAGGGAGCCAAATCACCACTAAAATACCACACTTACTTGTCACCTCCACTTACATATCAACCTATCCTGAATTACCAAGCACACACACCCTCTTACCAAAATCCTCCACCCGTTTACCAATCATCTCCACCTCTCACATATCAACCCACTTCACCCAGATACTCTCAACATGTACCTGTTTACCAAGCTTATAATGCCCAACCCTCTCACTACCAATCACCTCCCACTCGCCTAAATTTCCCTAAACCCAGACCAAATTTTGACCGCAGAACTCCCAGGCAATATACAGCCATCGCTGAGCCAATTGACCAGTTGTATAAGAAACTTAAAGCTGCTGGTTACGTCTCTCCTATCCCTGCCATAACTCTAGAAAATCCTTCCCAGTAGGTCAACCCTAATAAGACCTGTGCGTATCACTCCGGCATGAAAGGTCACACTATTGACGAATGCCGCTCTGATCGACAATAAGGTTATCGTAGCAAAGGAGACTGCTCCGAATGTCCGCAACAACCCTCTGCCTGATCATAGAGGCGGGGACATTCACATGATTGAGATCGAAGATGACTGGGACCCCGAGGGATCGATAGGACTGATTGCTGAGGATAATGAGCCAAAGAAACCAGCAGTCACACTTAACCCGATTATTATGCAGAACCAGTCCTCCAGGGGAAATGAAGTAAACATGTCTATGCCTCTCGAATTTGAAGAACCTTCTTCTGCGAAGCTGGCCGGGACAATTGAGGTTGAGTTTGGGGCTCCAAAGGCACCTGTACTCTTTGAAGTTGATATGTTACCATCGAGGGTACCCATCCCTGTAGCAATGTCAGACATAACACCATTCCACTTAAATGACATACCATGGGATTACACAGCTGAAGCAAAGAGGAAAGGAAAGACCAAGATGAATTATTGTGCAGGGTATGACCAGAACAGGCAGGGTTTACACTCTATAGCACCTAGCTGAGTCCAGTAAGCAAGCCTCGGGACGGACTACTGAAACTGGTCTTGATGATATTTGGAGGAAAATACAAGCTAAGGATTATTCGGTCGTTGAGCAGTTGAACAAAACACCAACATAGATCTCCATCCTAGCTCTTCTACAGAGCTATGACGCATACAAAAAGGCCTTGATGAAGATATTGAGCGAAGCTTATGTGTCCAGCAACATAACTGGGGGCGAAATGGCAAATATGGTAGGACAAATACTGGAAAGCCACAAAATCACCTTCTATGAAGATGAGCTGCCGCCGGAAGGACTGAGTCACAACATGGCCCTACATATCACCGTTCAATGCGAGGATTACTTTGTCTCTAGAGTCTTGATCGATGGAGGCTCCAGCCTCAACATTTGTCCGTTGATAACTCTCAGGACATTGGGAAATAGCATACACGAGATCAAAGATGGGGCCATCAACGTCAAAGCCTTTGATGGGTCCCAAAGGTATACTATCGGGGAAATCAGCCTATGCTTGAAAATGGGGCCAACCTGGTTCGACATTGACTTTCAAGTGATAGATGTCCCAGCATCCTACAATTTTCTGCTAGGACGACCATGGATCCATGCCGCTGGAGCTGTAGCATCGACCCTGCATCAGGCAGTGAAGTTCGAATGGAATCACCAAGAGGTGATCATTCATGGCGATGGTAGCAACCCCATATATAGTCGCCAGACCATCCCGATGATTGGAGGAAGAAGGAAAATAGGGGGAAAAACATACCACCACATTGAAAGAGTCAACGCTGTAGACAAAGATAAATGGTGGGATAACAAGATTGAAAGTATCCTGAATTGGTATGGATACGAACCTGGAAAGGGACTCGGCAAAACCCTCCAGGGAATCACCAAACCTATCAAGCTGAAGAAACATGGCACTACATTTTGTTTGGGGTATGAGTACACTTGGGAGGAGTTAAATCACTGGTCACCACCATGGCACGGTCCCTACTACCCACTGGAGCATCCGATACCTTACCTAAAGCAGACTTTCCAGCCGGCAGATATTATATATGGGTCGAAGGAAGAAGAAGCATAGGCAGCCGTGAAGAATCTGTTCCTGGAGGATGATGATATGGACTGCTGTGTTATTTTCGAGGAGGAAGGGGAGGAAGGCACTTCTATATAAGTTGTGAACCGAGGAGAGCACCTCATCAATTGGTCAATTAGAACCACCAGGGACCGAAAAGCTTCGGGGTAGCAAGGCTAAACAAAAGCACCATGCATCACATTTTACTTTTTACTAGATGATTTTATTTCCGCATTGTCTTTAATTCTGAAAAGAGCTTTGATACTCAAAACAATTACAAATTTAATCGAAGCATTTCAGTTTATTATATATCTCGCTCTTATTATTTTTCTATCATTCACTTTATTTTACACAACATTACTATTACTTGCCTTGACGATGAACCAATAATTGTGACTTGCAACGAGACAATGCAACAAACGGATACGGACTCAGAAGAGGATAATATACCAGAAGAGGTCGTCAGAGGAGTTGAGAATTTTGAAAATAGGACAAAGTCTAACTTGGCCGAAACTAAGGTCGTTAATCTGGAAGATACAGGGAATGTCAAAGAAACGCGCATCAGTGTTCACCTGTCACCATCAGAAAAGAAAGAGTACACGGAGTTCCTGAAGGAATATGAAGACATATTCGCCTAGTCATATGATGATATGACTGGTCTCAGCACATCCATTGTAGCTCACAAACTGCCAAGAAATCCAACATGCCCACTGGCAAGCTCGCCAAGTGGCAGATCCTTCTAAGTGAATTCAACATTGTTTACGTGACCCAGAAAGCAATCAAAGGGCAATCCTTGGCGGACCATCTCGCCGATAATCCCGTGAATGGAGAATACGAGCCCCTAAAAACGTATTTTCCCCATGAAGAGGTATCTTTCATAGGAGAAGATATTGCAGAATCCTATGATGGTTGGAGGTTGTTTTTCGACGGAGCTGCAAATTTCAAAGGAGTTGTCATAGGAGCAGTCTTAGTATCAGAAACTGGCCAGCACTACCCGGTATCCGCCAAGCTCAGGTTCCCTTGCAAAAATAATGTGGCCGAATATGAAGCCTGCATCTTAGGGCTCAAAATGGCCATTGACATGAACGTTCAAGAATTGCTAGTGATCGGGGATTTAGACTTGCTCATACATTAGGTTCGAGGAGACTGGGCAACCAAGAACTCTAAGATACTTCCCTACTTGCATCATATACAGGAGTTGAGGAAAAGGTTCATAAAGACAGAATTTCAGCACGTCCCCAGAGTCCAGAACAAGTTTGCTGATGCATTAGCTACTTTATCGTCCATGATCCAGCATCCAGATACAAATTTCATTGACCCTATCCCAGTAAAGATTCATGATCAGCCAGCTTATTGTGCCCACGTTGAGGAAGAAGCGGATGGAAAGCCATGGTTCCATGACATCGAGGAGTACTTGACAACAGGGGAATATCCAGGACTTGCCAACGCTACTTAGAAGCGCACACTTCGTAGGCTATCCAGCAACGTTTTTTCACAGTAGAGGAATCCTATGCAGAAGGACTCCCGATTTGGGTTTACTAAGGTATGTTGAAGCAAAAGAAGCATCCAGGCTATTGGACGAAGTGCATGCAGGGACCTGCGGGCTGCACATGAACAGTTTTGTCTTAGCAAAGAAGATACTCCGAGCAGGGTATTTTTGGATGACTATGGAAACAGACTATATCTAGTATGTTCGCAAATGCCATCACTGTCAGATACACACAGATATGATAAAGGCACCTCCAAACGAGCTTACTACAACAAGCTCACCATGGCCACTCGTCGCTTTAGGAATGGATGTTATCGGACCTATCGAGCCTGCCACATCAAATGGGCACAGGTTCATCTTAGTGGCAATCGATTATTTTACCAAATGGGTTAAAGCAGCATCATACAAGGCGGTCACTAAGAAGGTTGTGGCGGGTTTCGTCCGCGACCGCATTGTTTGTTGGTTCGGAGTTTCGGAGTAAATCATCACCGATAATGGTTCCAATCTCAACAACGACTTGATGAAAGCAATGTGTGAAACTTTCAAGATCAAACACAAGAACTCTACAACCTACAGGCCTCAGATGAACGGAGCTGTGGAAGCAGCCAACAAGAATATCAAGAAGATACTAAGGAAGATGGTCGAAAGGCACAAACAATGGCATGAGAAGCTATCATTCGCCTTTTTGGGATACCGCACTACAGTCTGCACATCGACCGGAGCAACTCCTTACATGCTGGTTTGTGGTACAGAGGCGGTCATCCCCATCGAGGTAGAAATTCCCTCCTTAAGGATCATACAAGAAGTAGAATTGGATGATGTAGAATGGGTAAAAGGTCGCTACGAGCAGTTAGCCCTTATTGATGGGAAAAGGATGAATGCGGTTTGCCACAGTTAGTTGTATCAGAACAGAATATCCAGAGCCTTCAACAAAAGGGTTAAGCCAAGGAAGTTTACACCGGGGCAGCTGGTGTTGAAGAAAATATTCCCACATCAAGACGAAGCCAAGGGGAAGTTCTCTCCCAATTGGCAGGGTCCATACATTGTTCACCGGGATCTAACTAGAGGAGCCCTTATTCTTACAGAGATGGATGGAGAAGTCTGGCCGAAGCCAATCAATTCAGATGCAGTGAAACGATATTATGTGTAACCACTTATGATTCCCTTAATGATGTAATTTGAACTACGCCTCACCCGATTCCCGTTTAAGAGGGGATACGTAGGCAGCCCTATGGGTTCGGTCATAATTTAATAAAAAATCCATTTTCCCCGCTATTGGAACTGGGGCAGAATTTTGAGGAGGACCCTCAAAATTTCGAGGTTAATTTTAGTTCATGCATCGCCAGAAGCGCCAGCCCAGTAAACTGGGGTAGAATTTTGAGGAGGACCCTCAAAATTCCAAAGAAGTTTTTTAGTCATTCAGCACAGTCGTCAGAAATGTCCGCTCAGCAAACTGGGGCAGAATTTTGAGGAGGACTCTCAAAATTCCGGAGAAAAAGAGGCTGCAATGTCTTCAACCACGTCGCAGTCATTGATTCATCTAAAGAAAACTATTTTTGATTATATATTTACTAGAGCATGCATAACTATTATCCGAATTGCTATTGTTTAGCGATGCTACCCCAATAACAAACAATGTCAAGAGCCCAGGGAAGACGAACTAACCTTTCCCCTTACAGAACTAACCTTTCCCCTTACAGAACTCAATTCGCAATATCATTAGGTATATTTATGCACTCTCAAGAATACAACTTCTCAGAATCATCACTTGTCCACAATTTCTATCCGTATACAATCTCCCCAGCAGTCATATTGTCGTAATCATCCTCTTGCACTGCATAAGGCTACCTTTCTACCTTCCGAGGTTAAGCTCTACCTCCATCTGCATCGCATAAGGCTACCTTTCTGCCTTTCAAGACTAAGCTCTGTCTACATTTGCATTTTGCATAAGGCTACCTTTCTGCCTTCCGAGACTAAGCACCGTCTTGATATGCATTTTTGCATTGCATAAGGCTACTTTTCTGCCTTCCGAGGTTAAGCTCTACCTCCATCATCATCTGCATAAGGCTACTTATTTGCCTTTCGAGACTAAGCACCGTCTCCATATGCATTTTTGCATTGCATAAGGCTAATTTTCTGCCTTCCGAGGTTAAGCTCTACCTCCATCATCATCTGCATAAGGCTACTTATCTGCTTTTTGAGACTAAGCACCGTCTCCATCTGCATTTTTGCATTGCATAAGGCTACTTTTCTGCCTTCCAAGGTTAAGCTCTACCTCCATCATCATCTGCATAAGGTTACTTATCTGCCTTTCGAGACCAAGCTCTATCTCCATCTGCATTTCCTGCATTGCATAAGGCTACCATTCTGCCTTCCGAGACTAAGCATTGTCTCCATCCTGCATTTTTCTGCATTTTGCATAAGGCTACCTTTCTACCTTCCGAGGTTAAGCTCTACCTCCATCTGCATCACTAAGCTCTGTCTCCATATGCATTTTGCATAAGGCTACCTTTCTTCCTTCCGAGGTTAAGCTCTACCTCCATCTGCATTTCTCTGCATTGCATAAGGCTACCTTTATGCCTTCCGAGGTTAAGCTCTACCTCCATCTGCATCGCATTAAGCTACCTTTCTGCCTTTCGAGACTAAGCTCTGTCTCCATTTGCATTTTGCATAAGGCTACCTTTCTGCCTTCCGAGACTAAGAATTGTCTCCATCTTGCATTTTCTGCATTTTGCATAGGGCTACCTTTCTGCCTTCCAAGACTAAGCTCTGTCTCCATCCTGCATCGGCTGAAAGATTGCCACCTTATCTTTCTCGCATGGCTAAAATATCGCCATCTTTTATTTACGTCTGGCATCGGCTGAAATATCGCTGAATCCTACATTTCATGGTCTGAAAGATCGCCACCTTCTGCATTTCATGGGCTGAAAGATCGCCAAATTGTCCAAAGGTGTCATTGTTCGGAGGCACCATTTGTATAGCCCGAGAACGTCATGCCATGGCCTGAGGACCCCATTTTATCTTTTGCATATCATTATTCAAAGGCATCATAGTTCAGAGGCATCATTCTCATAGCCCGAGAACGTCATTTCATAGCCTGCGAATCCTTTATCATACGCTTCATGGCCCAGGACATCATGGTCCGAGGACAGCATCCTACCCGTCTGAAGATAGCATTCATTGTCCAACGGGAACTTGCATCACGTTTAAGTTTATGCACGATATATGTTTGTATTGCTCACTTGCAGGTACACTGACTATCAACGGCCATCTCAGCAGGAGCGATCCCGCTCTGGTTCTCGCAGTCTATTAGATTTCAACCACCTTTCGCAACATAAACATCGCGTCCGTTCCTTTCGAAAATCTCAATCGGCATATTCCATCAATGGATCCTGAACTACATATGGCCTGATTCCTCTGAGACCAGGGATATGTAGGCAGCGCAGGAACCAGAGCTCGGTCAAAACTCCTTTCAAATCGCCACTTCCGGTCAAAATTGGTCATCTTATCTTTACCCGACAACTCTTTCATCCTTACCGGGTAAACAGGGCCAACTGTTGATACCCAATTTTTCCCTATGTATTTTTATACAAAATAGCATGTACACATATAGGCATGCCCCAAGAGTTTTGGTATTTTTTCCTAATTTTTAAGATTTTCAAAATCAATTTATTGTCTATTTTAGCAGTGCAAAATCCATAATTATTTCCAAAATCATCAGTTTTGGTGAATAATTTATTTTATTCCCATATTTATACCAAAATATAGTTAATATAATTTTTGCATATTTTCACAAATTTATTTGGTATTTAGAAGCTAAATTGCATATAATTGCAATTATAGCCTACTTTAAGATTAATAGCATTTTATAATTGTAAAATTGGTTCCAATATTTTTAAATTGATATTTATATATTATTAATTGGGTCAGTACTTTTAATTTTCTTTTAAAATCGTTTTAACTATTTTATATAAAATAAAAAGGGAAAACTGGCCATTTAACATTTAGCCTCATTTCATTGCAATTATAGCCCATTCGGATTTTAATTTTAGCCTCAATTTAACCCCAACCCAATTAACCCAAGACCCAACCAAATCGGCCCAACCCAATCCTTAAATTAACTCGGGCCAGTTCCGAACTAATCTGAGCCATTGATCAAATAAAATCAACGGCCCAAATCCCCCTTTCCATAATTAAACACTCACCTACCCCCTTCCCCCCGTCTCATTCTTTTGAGACTCCTCATCTCTATATCTCTCAAACTCTCTCGAAGGTTCCTGAAACTCTAGCCTCTCTCATCCCATCTTCAACATCCGACTGACCGGAATCCATGGCCTCTCAGGCCATGGACGACCTATACTCATCTCCTCCGGCTCTTGCATGCCTGATGCTCGAAGGATCGAGGCCAGACCTCGAAGGTCTTCACTCAGACCTTCAGCGATTCGAAGATTTCGTCCATCTCCGACCTTGCTCCGGTGGCTCTTGTTCTTCTGAGCCTATTTCTGACCTCATCCGACTTAGATCGGACTTTCTTCCAAGCCTTTCTCATTTCTAGGGTTTCTCCGAAACCCTAAGCTATTCGAGGTTCTTTCCCTCTTTGTTTTCATATATCTATGCTACATTTATGTTCTACTGGAGTTTTGAAACGTTTCCCCAATCTTTTCTTTCAAAATTTGTTTCTCCTCGATTTTGAGTTTCTGAAAAAATCTTAAAATGTTTTCTGACTCTTCTTTTTTTTTATGTGAATCTGTCTATGTTATGTTTGTATGTTCTCTTTTCTACCTTGCATGTTCTTCTCCCATATCTTTATGTTTGCCTTATTTTGCATGTTCTTCTATTGTGCTCCGTGCTTTCTTCTATTGGTTTCTATATCATGCTTTCACACGTTTATCTTATGTGTTCATTTACCCCTGTGTACCTTTACTGTATTTTCTACTAAACTCTTAGTTCTTATTTGCCTTCTTCTGGACTTTGTTCTTTCTAAACATGTTTCATCTACTGTTTCCTTAAGTTTACACTACCTCTTTGTCTTTTGAACTTGTTTAAGTTCCAAGCTTTTCTTAAAACATGTTCTTTATGCTTCAAATCAGCTTTTTCACTATGTTTGTTTCGAACCTGCTATTTTACCTATTTGTTTTCTCATGAGTCTCTGAAAAAGACTTCTGAGCATGTTTCAGTTATTTGTCTTCTCGTCTCTACATCTTATTCGAGTCGAAAACCCTAGGATTTAGGGTTTTTGGCGAATTTAATATCGTGCTCGGACTAGGGTTCTATTATGGAACCCTGGATTCTCTCAAACTAAGTTTGAGTCTATGTACTGAATTTGAGCCTCTTTGTTTATAACTATGAACTTTTCTATACTAGATTCTTTCTAATTAGCATGACAGTTTTTTCTTGTTTGACATGTTTGTGTGCTTTATATATGAGGAATTCTTTCTTCAAACGGGGTTTTGTCAACTACTAATTGATTGATTCTGAAATCCTCTAATGGGTTTGATTGATTGTTACTGATTTTCTTTGATTAAACCTTTCTTCACCTTTTCTAGTTGGGTTCATTCATACCAAAACTCAAATTCTGATTCTACTGACTGTTGATTGATTGCCTTTCCTTATTTGCACAAATCGTGTTGCTATCAAACTCTTTCCTTAAATAGTTCCTATGTATTTTCCCTTCTTGTACTACTTTGGAAAAGATTCTCATCAAATTCTTTCCTTAATTACCTTCTACCCGTTTGAAATCAAATCCCTTAGCTGAAGGGAAATTCTATGTGATTGATTGTAAACTATTCTCTTACTTTTCTTACTTGCTTCTCTACACTATAAAAGGGACAATTCAATACTTTTTACAAGACACTTCGAATTGCATACTCTTACACACTACTACTACTTTCAAAACATGTATTCCCTCTTGCTCTCTTCTCTACTGTTGTTCTCTGCCCCTGCTTATTATTAGCTGGGTGAAAGTCAAGGCTAATATACTACTACTTTGTCTTTGCATCCTGCTCTTGCTCTTTACTGGTATGTCTTGATTCAGTCCCTAACAATCATCCTAATGTGTTTACTTAGAACCTTTATATCTATGCCTATTACCTGCAAAGTTTGACATGTTCATATGCTGCTGTTTGCTTTACTTTCTTGCGAATGCTTGATCCCTATATATTTACCCTCTATGTGTTTGTAAATGGGGATTCAGGGCATGGCAACATGAGTTGTTATCCATGAACGGAATTTTAACCCTAAGTAAAGGGTGTCGGTATGTTTTATTGTTGATCATGTCCTTTGCCCACTTTTCCTTTGTCTACTTTTTTTGTTATTAATCTCCTACCCTTACCCCCTATGTATGCTGAGTTAAGGCTCATGATCCGGTAGCGTCTTAAATGGCTACCCAGGACTGAGCCTGGGTTTCAATAAGCCCTAACTCCTCAACTTGAAATGACAAGTTGGTCAGGGGTGTGCCAGTACTTCAAGTTGCTTGGTATGACCACCAGCTTATCACTCCCCCTCCCCTGCAATTTCACCTACTCTTAGATTTTGAGTTCTGCCCCCATCCTATGAGCCTTGCTTTGGGACCTTGAGTTCTCTCTGAACTTGGACATTTGAGGGTTGGCCCTTCCACACTACATTATGTCCTTGATTCTGAAATATATTTGGGGTGTAAGCATTGCCCGGAGCCCCTTTGAGACTCTTGGGAACTTTGACACATCCCAAATAAGAGAAAGGCTTTGGAACTTGATCTTTGGAGTTGGTTTACTTCATGCTTCAGACAGAAGTACGAATCAGGCTCTCCTTGGTTGGGACTTTTAGTTTTCTGATGTAATTTTTATTTTATTTTTCTTTTATCAATTCTGGTTTGTAATAATCTTGTAATAAACATTTGGGGTCGGTTAGTGAAAAAGGGTGGGAAACTATGCATGCAAGGGGTAGATATCATGCCTATAGGGGTTATTATTTATAAAATTCTACATCTCATCTAGAGGTTTATTTGAGCCTTTCAACTGTTTTGTGTCTTCCCATATCTGCTTTATGTGTTTTGTTTGTCGACCTAGAATTTTATCCTTTTAAAACCATAAAATCCCCAACTCCCTCCCCTTCAGGATTAGTAGTCTCAATGCCTCCGAGATTGATAGGATTGGGACGGGTAATAGCATGCAATAAGTAACGATACAATTCCGCACTTTAATACCTTAACGGTGTGGGAAGGGTAGAATATGGATATGATGACCGGTGCGCTAATATCACGTGCGACCCCTCTTCTGAGGAGTGATTGCTAGATATTGCATTGAAGTGATCCATATTAATCACAAACCTAGGACCCCTTTTTCAGTATTCGCTTCCTTTAGAGTTATTTAAGCTTTTCAAATCCTTGCTCTTTTTCTACTTACTTTCATAAGTTTCAACCTAATTGCAATGTTGTATGCAAGTCCTTATTTGAGCCTTGATTGTTTACTTGTAAAGTCACAATTGTATCATGGCCGGGAACCACACTTGTTGATCTTGAGGGGTGCCTAACACCTTCCCCTCGGGATAATTTCTAGCCCTTACCCTAATCTCTGGTCTCTTCATCTCAAACTCTTCTAAAAGTTGTCCTAATGCACTATAATCAATAGGTGGCAACTCTTCAACTTCTAAACCCAATTCTCGAAAGGGAATAGAGTTGTCCTCCCAATATCGTATACCCGATTTCTGACCCCATGGTTAGAGAAAAAGGGGGCGTCGACACTCATGAGACCTATGTAACCTAGGCTCTGATACCAACTTTTCACGACCCAAAAATCGACCTAGTCGTGATAGCGCCTATCATGAAACTAGGTTAGCCGACAATACTCCCGAGGTTTAACCATTTAATCAATATTAGTCATTTTTAAGCCTTTAATTAATCAAATATCTCATAAGATAACTCTAAATGAACAGTGTGAAATAAATACACAAGTCTGACATTGGGATGTCACAAGTCACGAGCATCTACTAAGGTCTGAATACAATGAAGAGTCTAAAAATATCCTAAATACAATATAAGGAAGATAAGAGGGAGAAAAGCAGTGCTGCGAACGTCGGGCAACTATCTTGCTAACTCCGATGACTCTGCCACTGAGCAATCAACACCCGCTACAAGGTTTAGAAGTTCTTGAATCTGCACACAAGGTGCAGGGAGTATTGTGAGTATGTCAACTCAGTAAGTAATAAAAGTAAATGAAAGCTGAGTAGTAAGAAAATACGTAAAAGACAACATAACGCGACAGCAAATGCAGTACATTTCCAAAACAATACAGAAATCATTTTCTTTGTAAATCAAGCTCAGTTTCAGTAAAACCTTTTTAAACAACTTCCAACAGTTTCAAACGAGTGATAAAAATAGTGATTTAAAACGATAGAAACATAAACAGCCCCTCGAGCAAAATATGTACCATAAACTACCCTTCGGGCTTAATATCAATAGAACCAGCCACTCAGGCTACCTCACAATCACTCGTAATCAGCTCCTCTGGCATAACATGAATCAAGAACCGTCCCTCGGGCAAAACATGGATCAAGAATATCCCTTAGGGTAACAATATGAAACAACAACAGCCCCTCGGGTTAAATTATATCACTCACACTGGGTACCCGCTCTCACTGGGGGTGTACAAACTCCGGGAGGGGCCCCCTACGGCCCAAGCGCAATAACAAGCCATCTCGTGGCATAGTCAAACTGGCTCTCGGCCTTATATCAAGCTTGTGGCATAACAAATCAGGCCCTCGGCCTCATAATCATGAATCAATAAAACACTGATGTGGCGCGCAGCCCGATCCCACAGTATCCTCACAACACAGGCCATCAGCCTCACTCAGTGAGAAATCTCTCAAGCCACTCCAGCAACAATAAAACATGATGCTCAGCCCAAAATATCACTTAAAATATCAAAAACGGAGAAAATATGGATGCGTTATGAAAATAGTTGAATACAACATGACTGAGTACAAATATTAAGTCAAAACAATGAGAAATAGTAGTAAAAATTCCCTAAGGGTCCAAAACAGTTGGCACGAGGCCCAAATATGGTATTCAGCCCAAAATATGGTAATACTTTCCAAAACACAATGATATCAAATAGTTTTCAATCAAATACGCGACTTCGCAGTCGTACGGGGCAGACCAAGTCATAATCCCCAACGGTGCACGACCCTACGCTCGTCATCTAGCGTGTGCGTCACCTCAAAGTAACACGATGATGTGAAATCCGAGGTTTCATACCCATAGGACAAACATTTACAATCATTACTTTCCTCTATCCAGTCCAAACATTAGCCCGTAATGTCTTTGCCCCTCGAATTGGCCTCCAAATGCTCCAAATCTAACAAAAATCAGTATATTATCATAAACATACACTAAAGGAACAAAGCCCAAGCAAAAATTATCAAATTACAAATCCTGAAATTGGCCAAACCAGACCCGCGAGCCCATGTCTTGGAATGCGATAAATCACAAAATCCGAAAACCTATTCAACCACAAGCCAAACCATACCAAAATTACTATATTCCGATAACAATTCGGCCTCCAAATCTTCAAATCTTATTTTCAAATTCCTAGGTCCAAATCCCCAATTTACACCTCAAAAACATGTAATCTAGTCGGATTATTCGATGATAATTCAATATTATTGAGTAGAAATGATCACAAGTGACTTACCTCAGGATTTCCCATGACTTTTCGTTCAAAAATCGCCCCAAGCCGCGTTCTTTTCATCCAAAAATGTGGGAATGAGCTAAAAAAACAAGACAGCTCAGTAAAACATCATTCTGGTCGCTAAAATCCCCATTCCTGTCACTAAAAGTGCGCACCAGATCCTGTTGCACCAGCAATATTTATTTTCACTAAAAAGGTTCTAACTCCACCATACAAAATCGGAATTTGATGATTCTTGTTCCTATGAGTAAAAAATAATAATACGAACATAGCCCTTCAATCAAAACACAATTCGGAGATCATTTTCTTAGTATGATACCCATTTTGCTCGTTAAACAATTAACTCATGTTTTGCGTCAAAAACCCAATCGCGACTTGATGAAATTAGACCAAACTTTCCAGATCACTCCTATAATTCATTATCAAAATTCCAGAAGTCTCAAAATAAAATTTCAATCTCTATAACTAAAAATGGACCTTTGGATCATTACATGCTTATGCTCAAAACGGAAAAATCTTCCAAAAACTCTTCCAAAACCTATCCGAGCCTCATGGGACCCCGACCAAACATGCCAACACAACCCATAACATCATTCAAACATGTTCCAACCTTCGGAATGCTCAAAACATAATCAAAACATCGAATCACCCTCGGATTCAAGCCTAAGAATTTCAAAACTTCCGAATTCCGAATTCGATCAAAAAGTCTATCAAATCTCGTCCGAATGACCTAAATTTTGCACACATGTAACAAATGATACAATGGACCTACTCCAATTTCCGGAATTCTATTCCGACCCGATATCAAAATTTCCACTGCCGACCGAAAAACGCCAAATTTACAATTTCGCCAATTCGAACCAAAATCTACCACGGACCTCCAAAATACATTCCGGACGCGCTCCAAAGTCCAAAATCACCTAACGGAGCTAACCAAATTATAGAAATCCAAATTTGACTTCGAATACTAAAAAGTCAAAACTTGGTCAAAACTTTCAAATTTAAAGCTTCAGGCTGCGAATTGTTCTTCCAAATCTATTCCGATTATCCTGAAAACTAAAATCGACGATTTACATAGGTCATAATACATCATACAGGGCTATTCATGTCCGAGAACTGGCAAACGAAGTGTAAATGCTCAAAACGACCGGTCGAGTCATCACAATATCATGTCGAGGTCGTATGGCCCGATCCAACATAAATGTAAAATGTGCACTGCCGAGAGTCGAACGGCACGAACTATAGATGCATCTATTACCCCGCTCGTGAATCATACATGTGACGCGGGCACACATAGATACACCCATTCAAACAGCTAATTAAGAAATTATCGGGGAACATTTATCCAAATAAAAGTCAATTCTCTTTTACTGATTTAAGAAAATGAAGTTTTAATCCTTTTAGAAATTCATTTACCAATTCAATAGGATAAGCAATTCAACTATCAATAAAATTACAAATATTCTAAGTAGATCATGCTTTTGGGTCCTAGACTACCCGGACTTACACATAATAGTAGCTACGCTCGGACTCTCGTCACCTCGTGCGTACATAGCCCCCACAAATAGAAGCACATAACCAATTATTTCACCAATGAGGACAATTCCCTCTTACAAGGTTAGAAAAGAGACTCACCTCGCTATGAAGATCCATAACCGGCATTCATCGCCCTTACGAAGACTCGAATCAATGCACAATTCTCCAAAACTAGCCAATAATTATTCAAATCCATTAATGTATGTTCAATTACTCATTACAATCCAATTTATAACAATTCCTAACCCGATCAAAAAGTTGACAAAATTGCCCTCGGGCCCGAATTCCGAAATTTTTCGAGATAAAGTTTATCCATGAACTCACGAACTCAAATATATGATCTTTTCTTAATTTCATACCAAAAATTGTGGTCAAAATCCAAGAATATCAATTTTCTAGGTTTTCCCTCAAACCCCAAGTTTCTACCAATTTTCATGCTCAAATCCGCACACAATCAATAATTTAACTCAAGATAGGTGGGGATAGCTTACCATGTCGTTGATGATGAATACCCCCTCTAGAAACTTTCCCAAATTGTCCACACCAAATGAAAATGGGGAAAAAATGACCAACCCCCGACATTAAAAGAATACACTGCCTCCAACCTTTCCGCACCTGCGGTGCATAAGCCGTACCTGCGACCATCGCTTCTACGGTGCATGTGCCACTTCTATGGTCCCAGGGCCAGGGCCAAAATCCGCTTCTGCGGTCTCCTCAATGCAGGTACGTTCCCGCATATGCGGTTAAAGCATCGCACCTGTGGTCATTGCACCGCTTCGCCCAAACAGCATATGCGACCCCCTTGGCCACTTCTACGGCTCCGCACATGCGGCCAAGACCTCGCAGGTGCGGTTACACCATATATCAGCTGCCTCAATTCTTCCTCAAATTCCAATATTGATCTGTTAACCATCCAGAATCCACCCAAGGCCCCCGGGGACCCCAACCAATCATGCTAACTAGTCCCAAAACACATTACGCACTTGCTCGAGGTCTCAAATCATATCAAATAGCTCCTAAACCATTAATCGCCCTCCAATCGAAGCTTAATGAACTTTAGAATTTCAATCTTCAACATTCGATGCAGAAACCCATCAAATTACGTCCGATTAACATCAAATTTTGCACACAAGTCACATTTGACATCACGAACCTACTCCAGCTTCCAGAATCGGATTCCGACCCCGATATCAAAAAGTCCACTTCCAGTCAAACTTCTCAAAAACCTTCAAATTTCTATCTTTAGCCAAATGACTCCAAAATGACCCACGAACCTCCGAATTCACTTTCGATCGCGCTCCTAACACCAGAATCACCATACGGAGCTAATCCAGACTCGGAATCTCAAACGGACATCGATAACACTAAAATGCACTTCAACCCAAACTTATGTAATTCGTCCAAAAATGCTAACTTCAACAATAGGTGCCGAAATGTTCCCGGGTCTTCCAAAATCCAATCCGGATATATGCCCAAGTCCAAAATCATCACACGAACCTACTGGAACCTTCGAATCCCCATTTTGAGATCGTTTACTCATAAATCCAATATTAGTCAATTCTTTAATCTTAAAGCTTCCGAAAAGAGAATTCTCTTTCCAATTCAACACCGAACTTCCCGAAATTCAATTCTGACCACGCATACAAGTCATAATACCTGAAGTGAAGCTGCTCATGGCCTCAAACTGCTGAACGCCGCGTTAGAGTTCGAAACGACCGGTCGGGTCTTTACATTCTCTCCCACTTAAACATATGTTTGTCCTCGAACGTGCTAAGAACTGCAATGGAGTTGTCCGAAATCACTTTTTAACACCTTAAGCACCTACCCGTGCTACCACAACTCAATTGGGCACCCTAGCTTGATCAATCTGAAGATTCCCTTTTTCACTTAAGCAAATAAGTCTTAGAGCCCAATTCCAACATCCAGAATTCTCTGCCAGGCTTGTTTCTAACATACACTCACCATATCAATCACTACACGTAGCACTAAAACATGACTGCATACCTCTACTGAATTCACACCTTGCATCACTTTACTCACAGGACCACAATAACATTCTCTGATCAAACTAGTCGAAATTCCACGAATCTGACACTCCCAATGCATCTTAATACCTATATACATATTGCTCTGATTCTTACAATACCACCATGACGGAAGATGCACGTAGAAATTCATAACCAACTGTCGAATACAAATCATTGGGACTATACTCATGACAAGAATCATTACCTCCTTCTGAACCAAATAATGGAATTTACTCTTTAATAATGTTCAAATAATCCGATTGCACTGATCTTGGTTCCAATAATCTCATCTCACCGTACGAACTGCTCAGGCAATAAGCCACCCAAACATGACCAAAAGTCTCATATGATGCCGCAATGTGCCAATAGGCTACCAACTCGAATGTGATACACAAGGAAGACGAACTCTGGAAGGGACTACTCAACTCACACAACTGCCATGAACTTTCCTCAAAAAATGAAAAACAAACACACAAAAACAAAATATAGAAACTGTACTCAACATCACATTGTTGCGGCGTGCAACCCAATCCAAACAACATACCTATGGCGGTGTGACACCCGATCGACACATAAAATTCAAATAAGGAGATACACACCCAACTAAATTGCTCATTACAACAAAAATACCGAATATCGGTCACAAGCATGCTAAGTGCTTAATACCATCCCTAGGAGACATATAGCGCCATAAGCTAACAAACTCAAGCACAGCTAAGGTGCGATATATGATTAGAATCTCAAGAGTCATCCTGCTCAAATAACACCATCACTACGTGGAACCTCAACACATAAGAAATTTATCCAGCCATTCACAACTCACACGACACAGTATTGCATTACAGGAAATAGCCGACGGCGATATAACATCCAACATCTGAATACTCTTCCATAAGGAGAGGTAGGCTGAAATGACACATTTGGCCTGATGTAGTGCCCACATTCATATTTAAATCCACCCACGGATCTCAGGTCGATTTTGATCGTACCAAACTAGGCCAATAACACACAAGAAAAACCATCATAATCGGGGCAATCCTCCACAGTTCACAACCTAATAAGTCGAGTTCCCTCTAGGCATAAATTCTCAAATTAATGATGTCACCACTATCTTCATACTTGGTTTAAATTCGTTAATCAATCAAGTTACTACCTACCACCCTTATACAATATTCCTGTGGGGCACGCTCTCACGACCTTCCGTAACAGACAACAAGTCTGAGCATCCATACCACCAGCCGCACTAATGCTGAGAAAGCGTTCAAGAATCCATAACTAGGATGCAAAGCCCTTTAAACACCGATCTTAGGTGATGCTGAAGACAATGCCAGCTTACTTTAAACATTCAAATACCTTTCCTGCTCATCCGAGCTCGTGACATCCTTGTCAATACCGAACCACAACCTTGATCCTCACTTCCAAATCCCATAACACTCACTACACCCAACATGCCAATATACAATAGAACATGATTTTCATCATAACTCTGGAACCACTAATATCTTAACACTTCATCATATAGAAACTTTTAACTTAACTCACTTCAGGAGAACCATAGCAACACACATGTGAATCCTCATAATCATAGAATATGCAAATCGTCAAGTAGTGGTCTAAGCCACCATAGCACTTCCGGGATCCGCCTACACATAACAGGCCATAACACTGGAATACTCCCAAATAAAATCAATTATGGCGGCCAACAAGCCTCACACGTACCGCCACAAATCACTTGCATAACTCAATCACGCTAAAGGAATTGATCCCTGCCACCAGTATGCCAATTCAACCATGGTCAACCAATCCAATTTCTTCTAATTCATCACTAACTTGGCTTATAGATAATAATAGCTCAATTCCATACATAACCAACCAAAATCCGCACCCATCTTGAGCGACTCCATTCTACGAGACCAAATTGTCTCCAAACCAATGAACTGTTTCATACCCTCATTGCACACACATTCGCATCTACAACTAATACACCCATTCTGATAACTTCTCCACGAATCCGAAGTCTTTTGCTCATTTTTCTCCTAATGCTACACTGCAAGTCGAACATATCATAGAACATTCTGAGCCTCTCGCCATCATCTTCTACATAAGCTCGGTTTTTAGTCGTACTTATAGGATCGAAATCATTAGGCACCACACCATAACTTTTGAATCACTAGGACCGTTGTGGAGAGCCACCCACTCTGACTTGGTGCCGAATATAATCAACTCCATGAATCTTCTAGCACATGAACACCTTCTCGATGAAGCACCCAGCTGAATCACTTTCCTTGAAACTCGTATCTATACAAGGCATAAATACTGAATCCTTCCCCAAGTCTAAACATGTGTCAATAAGGCCAACCATAACACACCTTTAACAATTCCTTTACTCAAATTACCTCTTATTCTCTCTCTCTTAGCTGAAATAACTCATCAATATGCTAATAAATGGAAATCTCGTAAATAAGAGACCATGAATTCAAACCGTAGGCAGTGGAATCTCCCTCTTAGCTTGAAGCCACAATTAAACAACTCTGGAGCCCACCAATATTCTTTATCTCTTATTGACATGACCTTGCGCAATTAAACTGCCAGACTCCTTGAAATCCTTCCATTAGCACTTCATGAACACTCTGAATTTCCATCAATATACACATATTCGACCTCTTATCGGATGGCCAATAAAATCCTTCGCAGAAGCTTCGCCAATCACACGACCGCTAACCTGCTCACAGGGAATAACCCACCTGTGGAAATTACCTACCTCATCTTCCAACGTCACTGCACTGGGGTACAATTACTACGACATCAATAATCCATCTTGAGCTCGCGCTCACCCACCAACTACACAAGTCCATTCACTCCTCGTGGACATTAACTAAATGTATGACAATATCTTCCAATTCAAAATTATGTTGTATCCTTCTTCATATCAAGCAGCTCCTTTCCGTCATATCGAATCTCCCGCGGTTATGCTAGTTAGTATTTCAAATTAGGCTCGTAAACCCAATTATCGTCCACTAAAATTCCCCCAAATCATTCCAAACTTTACTTAAGGTGCGTAATCATCCTACCACTAGACCCATATGCTACTCCGACACTCTCCCACTTTGGCGAAACCCGCACCTTTAATCAACTACTCAACCTTCGCTACTGATACTTGGCTGCCTTAAAACTTCAACCATCGCATGACACCTCCCACATGTACTTCCTCATCCTTCGCTGCCCAATTATTGCCTTAAATAAAATCTATCTTCGTAGCACTTGCACCCACAAATCTCTACTAACTTTAAACCTTTCCGAAGATCATCTTTCTCGAGCCGTCAACATTGGAAGCATCGATTCAATCCTGAACCACTGCACCCCGCGATCTCTGACTGCCGCTTCTCAAATACTATTTCACAATATCCTACCCCAAAAGAAAATTGCAGAAGGCCATAACATCGGCTAACTTAATGCATTCAATCGAGGAAGACAACACCACACTGTAGATGAAAATTCCACCACGCTCGAAAATACCAAGTCTCTTACTTCCTCTACCCAACTCTGGACGTTCATGGGCCAATTGCTTTTTCTCCACCGAAAATAAAATACCGAACCTCTGAATCATACACTGAGTAGACCTCCATTCAGGTCATTCACCACCCAACACATGGCCAAGAACCTTACCAACAGGTCAATACTGTGCAACAACCGATCATGAGCAATCATAGAAAGCTGCGCATAGACTCAAAGCTCTCAGGAATACTATTACTGAGCTAAAATGACAGGATATCCCTCTGCAAGGCAACGACAATAGCCCAATCAACTATGCAGGGAGAAACATCCCGCACCACATCAATAGTAACATTAAAATTCTTCAATTCTCGATTTATAATAAGCGCTTCACATCACATAATATTAAGTATGAAGGAAACAAGGGCATAAGCCTCAAGGAAACAAATTGCACGATGAGGAATTAAGAAGGAAGGTGTTCCTACCAGTCCTATAGCCTCTCGAGGATAAGTACAGGTGTCTTTGTACCGATACGCGAGACTCTACTAGACTTGCTCATGACTCATGAGACCTGAGGGAACCTGGTGCTCTAATACCATGTTGTCACGACCCAAAATCTACTAAGGGTCGTAATGGCGCCGGACACTGTTATTAGGCAAGCCAACCAAAATACTTAATTAAATTCTTGTTTTAATAATTTTAAAAACTATGATTTTCCTTCAAATTGTACTAGTAAAAGGTAAACTTTACAATATAAATAAAAGAATGTTTAGAAATAAATACAAGATACCCAAGAATCATCCCAGAACCCGTGTCACAAGTGCATGAGCATTTACTAGGAATGAAATAAAATACAGTAAATATCCGAAATACAAAGTGGACAGAAATGAAAATAAAGTACAACGCTCTGAAGGGGACTCAGCTGGTAGCGGGTCGTCTCGACAAATGTAGCTCACCTAAGTCTCTGTATCAACCATGCCGCTATGCCACTAAGCCAGTATCCACACATGAACCTGTGCAACAAAAATGCACGGCAAGTATAGTATGAGTACGAAAACAACGTGTACCCAAAGAGTATCACGGTCTAATCTCGAAGAAGTAGAGACGAGAGGTCGACTTCGACACTTACTAGTGGTCCAATGATAATATAGTGAAATGTGAGGAGATTATGGATTTTTTATAAAACAATCAATTATAATTCATAAAGCCAGATAGTAGGTAACAACTTCCCAAATAATAATGGATTTCCAAATAATTACTTTTCATCTTCTTTATCAATTAATCTCAGGCCAGGGAAGTAAAATATCAACATTTATAAATCTCAGGCAAACAGTACAAGCATGCGCATATCATGTCGAGGTCGTACGGCCCGATCCAACATAAATATAAAATGTGCACTACTGGTCGAACGACACGAACCATAGATACATCTATTACCCCGCTCGCTAATCATACATGCGACGCGGTCAACATAAATAAACGAACACCACGCTCGCAAATCATACATGCGACGCAGGCACACATAGTTACACACATTCAAACAGCTAATTAAGAATTTATCGAGGAACATTTATCCAAATAAAAGCCAATTCTCTTTTACTGATTTAAGAAAATAAAGTTTTAATCCTTTTAGAAATTCATTTACCAATTCGATAGGATTTAAGCAATTCAACTATCAATAAGATTACAAATATTCCAAGTAGAGCATGCTTTTGGGTCCTTGACTACCCGGACTTATACATAATAGTAGTTACGTACGAATTCTCATCACCTTGTGCGTACGTAGATTCCACAAATAGAAGAACATAACCAATTATTTCACCTATGGGGACAATTTCCTCTTAAAAGGTTAGAAAGGAGACTCAGCTTGCTCCGAAGATCGAAAACCGACATTCCTCACCCTTCGGAAGACTCGAATCAATGCACAATGCTCCAAAACTAGCCAATAATTATGCAAATCCATTAGTGTATGTTCAATTACTCATTACAATCCAATTTATAACAATTCCTAACCCCGACAAAAAGTTGACAAAATCGTCCTCAGGCCCACGTGCCCGGATTCCGAAATATTTCGAAGATAAAGTTTACCCATGAACTCACGAGCTCAAATATATGATTTTCTCTTAATTTCATACCAAAAATCGTGGTCAAAATCCAAGAATCTCAATTTTCTAGGTTTTCCCTCAAACCCCAAGTTTCTACCGATTTTCATGCTCAAATTCGCACATAATCAATGTATTTAAATCAAGATAGGTGGGGATAGCTTACCCTATTGTTGATGATGAAAACCCCCTCTTGAAACTCTCCAAAATCGTCCACACCAAATGAAAATGGGGGAAAAATGACCAACCCCCAACATTAAAAGATTACACTGCCTCCAGCTTTTCCGCACCTGCGGTGCATAAGCCGCACCTGCGACCATCGCTTCTGTGGCGCACGTGCCGCTTCTGCGGTCCCAGTGTCAGGGCCAAAATCCGCTTCTGCGGTCTCCTCAACGCAGGTGCGCTCCCGCATCTGCGGTTAAAGTACCGCACTTGTAGTTAGTGCACCCCTTCGCCCAAACCGCATATGCAACTCCCTTGGCCGTTTCTGCGGCTCCCAACTGTGGCCAAGACCTCGCTGGTGCGGTTACAGCAGATATCAGCTGCCTCAATTCTTCCTCAAATTCCAATATTGATCTGTTAACCATCCGGAATCCACTCGAGGCCCCCCGGACCCCAACCAATCATGACAACTAGTCCCAAAACACATTACGGACCTGCTCGAGGTCTCAAATCATATCAAACAACACTTAAACCATGAATCGCTCTCCAATTCAATCTTAATAAACTTTAGAATTTCAATCTTCAACATTCGATGTCGAACCCCATCAAATCACGTTTGATTGACCTCAAATTTTACACACAAGTCACATTTGACATTACAGACCTGCTCCAACTTCCGAAATCGGATTCCGACCCCGATATCAAAAAGTCCACTTCCGATCAAACTTCTCAAAAACCTTCAAGTTTCTATCTTTAGCCAAATGACTCAAAAATGACCCACGAACCTCCGAATTCACTTTCGATCGCGCTCCCAACACCAGAATCACCATACGGAGCCATTCCAAGACTCGGAATCCCAAACGGACATCGATAACACTGAAATGCACTTCAACCCAAACTTATGAAATTCTTCCAAATATGCTAACTTCTACAATAGGTGCTGAAACGATCCCGGGTCTTCCAAAACCTGATCCAGACATACGCCCAAGTCCGAAATAATCACACGACCCTGCTGGAACCTTCAAATCTCGATTTCGAGGTCATTTACTCAAAAATCCAATATTAGTCAATTCTTTCAACTTAAAGCTTCCGAAATGAGAATTCGCTTTCCAATTCAACCCCGAAATTCAATTCCGACCAAACATACAAGTCATAATACCAGAAGTGAAGCTGCTCATGGACTCAAACTGCTAAACGACGCGTTAGAGTTCAAAACGATCGGTCGGGTCATTACATTCTCTCCCACTTAAACATACGTTCATCCCCGAACGCACTTAGAACTATACTAGAGTTGTCCGAAATCACTGTTTAACACCTCAAGCACCTACCTGTGCTACCACAACTCAACTGGGCACCCTAGATCAATCAATCTGAAGATACCCTTTTTCACTTAAGCAAATAAGTCTTAGAGCCCAATTCCGACATCCGAAATTCTCTACCAAGCATGTTTCCAACATACACTCACTGTATCAATCACTACATGCAACACTAAAACATGACTTCATACCTCTACTGAATTCATACCTTGCACCATTTTACTCACAGGACCACAATAACATTCTATGATCAAATTAGTCTAAATTCCACGAATTTGATGCTCCCAATGCATCTCATGACCTATATACATATTGCTCTGATTCTTACAATACCACCATGACGGAAGATGCGAGTAGAAATTCATAACCAACTGCCGAATCAACAAATCATTGGGGCTATACTTATGACAAGAACCATTACCTCCTTCTGAACGAAATAATGGAATTTACTCTTTAATATTCTTCATTAATCCGATTGCACTGGTCTTGGTTCCGATAATCTCATCTCACCCAGTACGAACTGCTCAGGCAATAAGCCACCCAGACATGACCAAAAGTCTCATATGATGCTGTAATGTGCCAATGGGCTACCAACTCGAACGTGATACACAAGGAAGACAATCTTTGGAAGGGACTACTCAACTCACGCAACTACCATAAACTTTCCTCAAAAATGAAAAACAAACACACAAAAACAGAATATAGAAACTTACTCAACATCACACTGTTGCAGCGTGCAACCTGATCCAAACAGCATACCCATGTTGCTGTGCCACCTGATCCACACATAAAATTCATATACGGAGATACATACCGAGCTAAATTGCTCATTACAACAAAAATACCGAATATTACCATCCCTGGGGAGACATATAGTGCCATAAGCTAACAAACTCAAGCACAACTAAGGTGTGATATATGATCTGAATCTCAAGAGTCATCCTGCTAACATAATACCATCGCTACGCGGAACCACAAAATACAAGAAATTTATCGAGCCGTTCACAACTCACGCAGCACAATATAGCATTACAGGAAATAGCCGATGATGAAATAACATCCAACGTCTGAATACTCTTCCATAAGGAGAGTTATGCTAAAATGGCACATCTAGCTTGATATAGAGCCCACATTCATATTTAAATCCACCCACAGATCTCAGGTCGATTTTGATCGTACCAAACTAAACCAATAATCTTTCCTGGGTCCATAACAACCCCGTCTTTTCCCAAAACACACAAGAACAACCATCATAATTGGGGCAATCCTCCAAAGTCCACAACCCAAAAAGTCGAGTGACCTCCAGGCATAAAATCTCAAATTAATGATGTCACCACTATCTTCATACTTGGTTTAATTTCTTCAATCAATCAAGTGACTACCTGCCACACTTATACAATCTTCCCGTGGGGCACGCTCCCATGACCTTCCGTAACAGCCAACAAGTCTGAGCATCAATACCACCAGCCGCACTAACGCTGAGAAAGCATTCAAGAATCCATAACCAGGATGCAAAGCCCTTTAAACACCGATCTCAGGTGATGCTGAAGACAATGCTAGCTTGCTTTAAACATTCAAATCCCTTTCCTGCTCATCCGAGCTCATGATATCCTTGTCAACACCAAACCACAACCTTGATCCTCACTTCTAAATCCCATACCACTCACTGCACCCAACATGATAATATACAATAGAACACGATTTTCATCATAACTCCGGAACCACTAATAGCTTAACACTTCATCATATAAAAACTTTCACTTAACTCACTTCAGGAGAACCATAGCAACACACAAGTGAATCATCATAACTGTAGAATATGCAAATCGTCAAGTAGTGATCTAAGCCACCATTGCCCTTCTAGGATCCGCCTACACATAATAGGCCATAACACTGGAATACTCCCGAATTAAATCAATTACGGCGGCCGACAAGCCTCACATGTACCACCACAAATCACTTGCATAACTCAATCACGCTGAAGGAACTGATCCTTGCCACCAGTATGCCAATTCAACCATCGTCAACCAATCCAAATTCTTTTAATTCATCATTAACTTGCCTTAGAGATAATAATAGCTCCATTCCTTACATCACCAACCAAAATCCGCACTCATCTTGAGCGACTTCATTCCACAAGACCACATTTTCTCCAAACCCATGAACTGTTTCATACCCTCCTTGCACACACATTTGCATCTTCAACTAATACACTCTTTCTGATAACTTCTCCACGAATCCGAAGTCTTTTGCTCATTTTTCTCCCAATGCTACACTGCAAGTCAAACATATCATAGAACATTCCGAGCCTCTCGCCATCATCTTCTACATAAGCTTGGTTCTTAGCCGTACTTATAGGCTCGAAATCATTAGGCACCACACCATAACTTTTGAATCACTAGGACCGTTGTGGAGAGCCACCCACTCTGACTTGGTCCCGAATATAATCAACTCCATGAATCTTCTAGAACATGAACACCTTCTCGATGAAGCATCCGGCTTAATCACTTTCCTTGAAACTCGTATCTATACAAGGCATAAATCCTGAATCCTCCCCCAAGTGTAAACATGAGTCAATAAGGTCAACCATAACACACCTTTAACAATTCCTTTGCTCAAATTACCTCTTATTCTCTCTCCCTTAGTTGAAATGAATCATCAATATGCTAATAACCGGAAATCTCGTAAATAGGAGACCATGCATTCAAACCGTAGGCGGTTGGATCTCCCACTTAGCTTGAAGCCACAATTACACAACTCTGGAACCCACCAATATTCTTTATCTCTTATTGACAAGTCCTTGCGCAATTAAACCACCACATTACTTGAAATCCTTCCATTAGCACTTCATGAACACTCTGAATTACCATCAATATTCACATATTTGACCTCTACCGGATGGCCAGTAACATCCATCGCAGAAGTTTCACCAATCACGCGACTGCTAACCTGCTCACAAGGAATAACCAACCTGTCGAAATTACCTACCGACATCTTCCAATGTCGCTGCACGGGGTACAATTACTACGACATCAATAATCCATCATGAGCTCGCGCTCATCCACCAGCTGCACAAGTCCATTCACTCCTCGTGGACATTAACTAAATGTACGACAATATCTTCCAATTCAAAATTATGTTGTATCCTTATTTATATCAAGCAGCTCCTTTCCATCATATCAAATCTCCCGTCATTATGCTAGTCAATATTTCAAATTTGGCTCATAAACCCAATCACTGTCCACTAAAATTCCCCCAAATCATTCCAAACTTTCCTTAAGGTGCATAGTCATCCTACCACCAGACTTAAATGCAACTCTGCCACTCTCCCACTTTGGCGAAACCCGCTCCTTAATCAACTATTCAACCTTCACTTCTAATACATGGCCTCGTTAAAAACTCAACCATCGCATGACACCTCCCACATGTAATTCCTCATCCTTCGTTGCCCAGTTATTGCCTTAAATAAAATCTATCTTCGTAGCACTTGCACCCACAAATAACTACTAACTTTAAACCTTTCCGAAGATCATCTTTCTCGAGTCGTCAACATTGGAAGGACCGATTCATTCCTGAACCACTGCACCCCGTGATCTCTGATAGCAGTTTCTCAAATACTATTTCACAATATCCTGCCCCAAAAGTGAATTGCATAAGACCATTACATCGGCGAACTTAACACATTCAATCGAGGACGACGACACAATATTTTAGATAAAAATTTCACCACTCTCGAAAATACCAAGTCTCGTTACTTCCTCTACCCAACTCTGGACGTTCATAGGCTATTGCTTTTTCTCTGTCGAAAATAAAATACCAAATCTCTGAATCATACACTGAGTAGACCTCCATTTAGTTCATTCACCACCCTAACATATGGGCAAGAACCTTACCAACACATCCATATTGTGCGACAACCGATCATGAGCAATCATAAAAATCTGTGCATAGACTCAAAGCTCTCAAGAATATTGTTACTGAGCTGAAATGACAAAATATCCTTTCGCAAGGCAACGATAATAGCCCAATCAACTATGCAGGGATAAACATCCCATACCACATCAATAGTACCATTAAAATTCTTCAATTCTCGATTTATAATAAGCGTTTTGCGTCGCATAATATTAAGTAGGAAGGAAACAAGGGCATAAGCCTTAAGGAATAAAATCGCATGATGATGAATCAAGAAGGGACGTGCTCCTAACAGTCCTGTAGCGTCTCGAGGATAAGTACAAACAACTCTGTACCGATCCGCGAGACTCTACTAGACTTGCTCATGACTCGTGAAACCTAAGGGAACCTAGTGCTCTGATACCATGTTGTCACGACTCAAAATCCACTAAGGGTCGTGATGGCACCGGACACTGCTGTCAGGCAAGCCAACCAAAATACTTAATTAAATTCTCATTTTAATTATTTTGAAAACTATGATTTTCCTTCAAATTTTACTAGTAAAAGACAAACTTTACAATGTAAATAAAAGAATGTTTAGAAATAAATACAAGATACCCAATAATCATCCCAGAACCCAGTGTCACAAGTTTATGAGCATTTACTAGGAATGAAATAAAATACAGTAACTATACAGAATACAAAGTGGACAGAAATGCAAATGCAGTATAATGCTATAAAGGGGACTCTACTGGTTGTGGGTCGTCTCGACAAATGCATCTCACCTAAGTCTCCATATCAACCATGCCGCTATGCCACTAAGACACTAGCCACACATGAACTTGTGCAACAAAAATGCACAGCAAGTATAGTATAAGTATGAAAACAATGTGTACTCAATGAATGTCCTGTCTAATCTCGAAGAAGTAGAGATGAGAGGTCGACTTCGACACTTACTAGTGGTCCAATGATAATATAGTGAAATGTGAGGAGATCATGGATTTTTTTTTATCAAACAAACAATTATAATTCATAAAGCCAGATAGCAGGTAAACAACTTCCCAAATAATAATGGATTTCCAAAGAATTACTTTTCATCTTCTTTATCAATTTATCTCCAGCCAGGGAAGGCAAATATCAACATTTATAAATCTTGGGAAAACAATACAAGCATATGCATATAATGCCGAGGTCGTACGGCCTGATCCAACATAAATGTAAAATGAGCACTACCGAGGGTCAAACGGTACGAACCATAGATGCATCTATTACCCCCGCTCGCGAATCATACATGCGATGCGGTCAACATAAATAAACGAACACCCCGCTCGCGAATCATACATGTGACGTGGGCACACATAGATACACACATTCAAACAGCTAATTAAGAATTTATCGGGGAACATTTATCCAAATACAAGCCAATTCTCTTTTACTGATTTAAGAAAATGAAGTTTTAATCTTTTTAGAAATTCGTTTACCAATTTGATAGGATTTAAGCAATTCAACTATCAATAAGATTACAAATATTCCAAGTAGAGCATGTTTTTGGGTCCTAGACTACCCGGACTTACACATAATAGAAGCTACGCATGGACTCTCGTCACCTCGTGCGTACATAGCTCCCACAACTAGAAGCACATAACCAATTATTTCACCTATGGGGATAATTCCCTCTTACAAGGTTAGAATGGAGACTCACCACGCTCCAAAGATCCATAACTGGCATTCCTCGCCCTTCCAAAGACTCGAATCAATGCACAATGCTCCAAAACTAGCCAATAATTATGCAAAACCATTAATGTATGTTCAATTACTCATTATAATCCAATTTATAACAATTCCTAACCCTGATCAAAAAGTTGACAAAATCGCCCTCAGGCCCACGTGTACGGATTCCGAAATTTTTTGAAGATAAAGTTTACCCATGAACTCACAAACTCAAATATATGATTTTCTCTTAATTTCATACCAAAAATCGTGGTCAAAATCCAAGAATATCAATTTTCTAGGTTTTCCCTCAAACCCCAAGTTTCTACGAATTATCATGCTCAAATCCGCACATAATCAATGTATTTAACTCAAGATAGGTAGGGATAGCTTACCTTGTCGTTGATGATGAAAACCCCCTCTTGAAACACTCCAAAACCGTCCACACCAAATGAAAATAGGGGAAAAATGACCAACCCCCGACTTTAAAAGAATACACTGCCTCCAGCCTTTCCGCACCTGCGGTGCATAAGCCGCACCTGCGACCATCGCTTCTGCGGTGCACGTGCCGCTTCTGCGGTCCCAGGGTCAGGGCCAAAATCTGCTTTTGTGGTCTCCTCAACGCAGTTGCGCTCCCGCATCTGCGGTTAAAGTGCCGCACCTGCGGTCATTGCACCCCTTCGCACAAACCGCAAATGCAACCCCCTTGGTCGCTTCTGCGGCTTCGCACCTGCACCCAAAAGCTCCCAGGTGCGGTTCACCAGATATCAGCTGCCTCAATTCTTCCTCAAATTCCAATATTGATCCGTTAACCATCCAAAATCCACCCCAGTCCCCCCGGGACACCAACCAATCATGCCAACCAGTCCCAAAACACATTACGGACTTGCTCGAGGTCTCAAATCATATAAAACAACGCTTAAACCATGAATCGCCCTCCAAACCAAGCTTAAAGAACTTTAGAATTTCAATCTTCAACATTGGATACCGAAACCCATCAAATCACGTCTGATTGACCTCAAATTTTGCACACAAGTCACATTTTACATTACGAACCTATTCCAACTTTCGGAATCGAATTCCAACCCCGATATTAAAAAGTCCACTTCCGGTCAAACTTCTCAAAAACCTTCAAATTTCTATCTTTAGCCAAATGACTCCAAAATGACCCACGGACCTCCGAATTCACTTTCGATCGCGCTCCCAACACCAGAATCACCATACGGAGCTATTCCCAAACTAGGAATCCCAAACGGACATCGATAATACTGAAATACACTTCAACCCAAACTTATGAAATTCTTCAAAAAATGCTAACTTCTACAATAGGTGTCGAAACGTTCCCGGATCTTCCAAAACCCGATCCGGACATATGCCCAAGTCCAAAATTATCACACAAACCTGATGGAATCTTCGTATCCCGATTCTGAGGTCATTTACTCAAAAATCCAATATTAGTCAATTCTTTCAACTTAAAGCTTCCGAAATGACAATTCTCTTTCCAATTCAACCCTAAACTTCCCGAAATTCAGTTCCGACCACGCGTACAAGTCATAAGACCAGAAGTGAAGCAACTCATGGCCTCAAACTGTTGAATGATGTGTTAGAGCTCAAAACGACCGATCGGGTCATTACATCCCGATCTATGGTGGGGTCTTTGTGACCACGGTGCAGTCTTCGTGACCGTAGTGGGATTTATGCGGTCCGCAATGAGCAAGGCCATGTCTTCGCGGCTGCGCTAGATATTTCACGGTCCGCGGTGGAGCTCCGCGGCCGCGGTCCTTTTTATGCGTTCTGTGGTGAGGGTCTGAGAGAAGTATATATAAACGAGACTTTTCAGTTATTTTTCAATTTTTAAAACCCTAAAACATAAGAGGCAATTTTTCAAGACACTCTTTCTTCTCCAAAACACAAGTAAGTGATTTTTAACTTATTTATTTCACTCCTTAACTTCCTTTTACAAGATTTAATCCTAGAATCTAGGGTTTTCGTGGTGGAATTGGGAATTTTGGGTAGAACTTAGGAATATCGGAATTTGGGGATTTAGACCTCAAATTGAGGTCGGATTCCAAAACCAATTATATATCCGAGCTTGGGGTGAATGGGTAATCAGGTTTTGGACCGAATTTCGGGTTTGGACCAAGCGGGTCCGGGGTCGATTTTTGACTTTTTGGGGAAATCTTTATAAAACCTATTTTTATGCATTAGAGTTGATTCATTTAGCATTTATTGATATCGTTAAGTAAATTATGGCTAGATACAAGCGAATTGGTGGTGGAAATAAGAGGTAAAGCGGTAGTTGAGGCTTGAATCGTGTTCATGGCATCGAGGTAAGTGCTTGGTCTAACCTTAGCTTGAGGGATTGGGAGTTGTATCTTATTTGCTATGTATTAATTGTTGAGTACGACATATAGGCATGATGACGAGTATCTATGTGTTGGTGTCAAGCATGCTTGTGAGTCTTATACTATTATTAATGTGACTCTATTTCATATTATTCATGCCTTATATGATGATTACTATTGTTGAACAAGGCTTGTGGAACTATTATTGGTAATTGAACATTATAGAGCGTTGGCTCAAGTTGAGAATTGAGTTGTGAAGTAAATGTGGGAAAGATAAGAGATTTATGATATTGTCTCCCTTGCTAGGATGTTATTGCTTTTGATATTATCTCCCTTGTCAGGATGTTATTACTCATGATATTATTTCCCTTGCCGGGATATAGTTGATATGCTATTGTTCCCTTGCGGGATTTTATTGTTATATTATTGATTCCCTAGCCCAAATTACTTTGTAATTGTTGCTTGGGTTAGGAAGAGTGTAAAGTATGAAGGGTGATGCCGTGTATGATTTTAAGAGTGTTAATGCACGAAGGGTGATGTCGTGCCAATATTGTGAGGTAAAAGCACGAAGGTGTCATGACCCCGGTTCTCCCTCCATGAACCATCGTGACGGCACCTAGTATCTACGACTAGGTAAGCCTAACAATGCTGAAAATAAACAAAATTTGCGGAAGAAATAATTAAAACCAAAATAGTGAAATAAAATAGTGTTTAAAATGCCGCTCGACATACACAATAGCAACTCTCAAAACTAATATCTTTTCCCAAAACTCGAAATCTCATGATCACAAGCTTTTAAATGTCTACAAGAATCTAACTCCAGAATATCTAACAAAGAGACAAAAGTACAGAAGGGCTAATACAAAAAGGGAGAGTAGAAAGGGACTCTTCGGTCTGCAGATATACCTCGGAGTCTCTACAAGCGCCTTGTCTCAAGCGTGATAAGTCTGAGTGAAAGTACCTAGATCTGCACATGAAAAACATGCGCAGAAAGGGCATGAGTACACCACAGCGGTACTTAGTAAGTGCCAAGCCTAACCTCAGTCGGGTAGTGACGAGGAAGGTTAGGGCCCTACTGATGTTAAATGAAATATAAGGTATGACAGTATAGAGTAAGACAGTAAATATTAAGTGCAACAGTAAGAAATAATATAGAATAGAAAGAACAATAACAATTATAACAGAGACGAGGAAATTCATGGAAAGAAGTACAGCTCAACAAGGAGACAACAACCGGGGATCTCTCAGTATCTCGAGGATCTCTTAGTATCCTCAATATATGTGTCGGGGATCTCTTGGTATCCCGAGGATCTCTTAGCATCCTCAATATTTATGCTGGGGATCTCTCGGTATCCCAAGGATCTCTTAGTATCCTCAATACGTGTCGGGGATCTCTTGGTATCCCGCACTACAGTCTAAATCAATATATCTATATGCAGTGGGATCTCTCGGGATACCGTCCCGTAGTCCCAAAGTAAACACGCAGCAACAACAGGAAGAACACTCAACTAAATTCAATTTTACAACAAGGTAAATAGGTAATTCTAGCCTAGCATGCTTCACGTAGTCCAAATAAGACAGTTTGAGCAAATAAAGCAATTAAGTCAATTAGCCATGATTCTCTAATCTAACAACAGGCTTAAAAGTGCAAGTAGAATAAATAGGAAGGGAAAACACAATTAAAGTTACTTAATGAAACCAGGATTTTTCAACAATTAGCACAAGTACGCGCTCGTCACCTCATGTACATGACATTTCAAATATCAACAATACCAATCCTAAGAGGAATGTCCCCCATAAAAGGTTAAGCAAGCCACTTACCTCGAACCAGCTCAAAATCAACGTGAAACCACGCTCTTGTCACGAGTACTCAACTCCAAATTGCCCGAATCTATTCAATTCAATTGCATAATGTAAATAACACTTCAAGTAACTGATTTTACAAATAAATTCTAAGCTAATATGCCAAATTAGGTAAAATGACCAAAACGCCACTCGGGCCCACATCTCGGAATCGGATAAAATTTGTATTCTCATAATCCCCATACTCTCACGAGTTCATGTATACCAAAATTATCCAAAGCCAAGGTCAAATTCCTAATAAAAATTCGAATTCTAGGTCTAAGAACTTTCTTCCAATTTTTTCCCAATTTCATCTCCAATCCGAAATTAAATGATAAAACTAACAATAGATTAGTGGAATACAACTAGAAAGGGTTAAGTTACTCAATAATTTCCTCTTCAAATTCCTCCCAAAATTGCCTTCTCCCGTGCTCCAATTTTATTTTTCCAAGTTTTGAACTAAACCCTCGATTCGGTCCCTTTTCTGACCAGTGAAACGGCACCTATAATCCCGCTTCTGCGAAGACCCTGTCGCATCTAAGACATTTCATTAAAGGGGGACTTCCGCACCTGCGATTGCTCTACCACAGATGCGGTGCCGCTTCTGCTGTACCTGACCACATTTGCGGTCAATTGCCTTTTGCCTCAAACCGCTTCTGCGGTTGCTCGACCATTTTTGTGGTCTCATACCTGTGGTCTCCAAGTCGCAACTGCGGTTATGACAGCAGCCTTGAAGCTTCAGCTGTAACTCACAACTCCAAACCTTTCCGTCAAACATCCGAAATCATCCCGAGGCCCCCGGGACCTCAACCAAAAGCACGAACAAGTCCTATACCACGATTAAAACTTATGCCAATCCTTAAAACACCCAAAACAACATCGAAACATCAAATTAACCATAGATTAGAGCCTAAGAACTCCAAAAACTCTCAAAATATGCTTTCGATCAAAAAATCTATCAAACCTCGTCCGAATGACCTGAAATTTTGCACACACGTCACATTCAACACTACGAAGCTACATTAACTTCCGGAATTCCATTCCGAGCCTCAGATCAAAATCTCACTATCGAACCGGAAATTTCAAAAATTCAACTTTCGGCATTTCAAGCCTAAATTAGCTACGGACCTCCAAAACTCAACCTGAACACGCTCCTAAACCCGAAGTCACTCAACGAAGCTAACGGAACCATCAAAACTCCATTCCGAGGCTGCCTTCACACTATTCCGACCACGGCCCAAATTCCACAACCTAAACTCTCATTTACGGACTAAGTGTCACAAAACTCTCCGAAACTCCAAATAATTCCTCCTGGCAACTCACAATAGTAGAAACAAACACGGGAAAAACAGTTAATAGGGGATCGGGGCGTTAATTCTTAAAACGACCGGCCGGGTCGTTATAGAAGGGTGATACCATGCCGCACGATATAAAATGTCGTGTCGTGATATGAGTGATAATGCACGAAGGATAATTCCTTGCCATGATCTTCGTGCCAAATATATTGATTCTTATGGTGAGGACGAGAGTAAAAGTACGAAGAATGATGCCGTGCACTTGTCTTTTATTTCTAATTCTTGTTGATAGTTGAACTATGGTGTTCTTTACATTTATCTGTTGTTACTTGTTGTTCCCCGCAGCATGTTTCCCCCCTTCTATCCATAACTGTAAATTTGTTGCCTTTATTTCCCGCTGTATATGATTTAACTGCAGAGGTTTATTTGGTAGTCTTGTCCTAGTCTCGTCACTACTTCGCCGAGGTTAGGCTCGGCACTTACCAGCATATGGGGTTGGTTGTACTGATACTACACTCTGCACTGTGTGCAGATCCCAGTGCTGCAGCTTTTGGGCCACATTGAGGTTGCTACCTTCAGTCCATCAGGTGATCCGAGGTAGTCCTGCAAGCGTCCGCAGGCCTTGGCGTCTCATTCTATCCTTCCATATTATTTCTTTTATATATTTTAGAAACAACTTTGTATTTATCTTTCAAACCATTATTTGTAGTACTCTTAGACAGTCTGTGAAATTGTGACACCAATTCTGGGTAGTTTATATTTAAGGATTTGTGTCGGTATTATTATTAAATTGTTACATTTCGTTCTTCCGCTTATTTAATTCCGCTGTTTATATAATGTTAGTTCACAACTGTTAAAGGATTACAAATAGAAAAGGTAAAATATCCGAAATGATTGGCTTGCCTAGCTTTCACTAGTAGGTGCCATCACGACTCCCGAAGGTGGGAAATCCGGGTCGTGATATTCTTAAATTTTTTCATAATTTTATTTTTTAACGTATTATTTTAAATGTGGACTTATAATTTTTTAGTGCTACAATAAGCTTTATAGTCAATATTAATGCTAATAAAAGATATTCAATAAATTATATTAGGAAAGACAATAGTATTGGATATCTATTTTTTTTTAGTTTTTTCATGATTAGATAAAATGCACAAATTATTTTTTTAGTGTTTAGTCATGTAAAAATAATACTTATTTTAGCATTTTAGTGATTTTAGATTATATTTATTTTCATTATGGCTTACTAATAATATTTAGTTTATGCGATTTTATTATCTTTATTGTTGAATATTTTAGTATAATATCATGACTCATCACATATTTTATATTATTTTCTTGAAAAATATCTTATATAGTTATGTCTTACTAGGATCAAAGAAATATTTGAAGCACAAATTCTATGATTTGTGCTATGAAGACTTTATGGAGAGAGAAAAAAATCGAAATAACCCAAAAACTCGAGAAAAATCAAAATTTAAAAACCTGACTTTTATTGCTTTGGTTTGGTCTTTAGATTTAATAATCCAGCACTATTGGTTTGGTTTGGTAATTGAAAAATTCAAACCAACCCGACCTATGTACACCCCTACCACTAGCAATGCAAGGATTGTTACACAAATAGTCGGCTAGATTCAATGTTTATTTTTTCAAGTCGGTATACATAAATTATACATTGATCACACACACACACACACACACACACACATATATATATATATATATATATATATATATATATATATATATATATATATATATATATATATATATATATATATATATATTATACATTGGGTGACCATTTTAAGATTAAGAGATTAGATGGGCGGCTATACGGTATAATTCTTCAAAATTTCAAAACTGTTTCTCATTTTCACTGACGGGCTAAGCCCCTAGTTCTGCTTCTAGGCTGGCTCAATCTTTTGGGCTAATTAGGATCCATTAGGCTAGACTAGCCCATGATTCAATTGACAGGCTTCCACCTGCTTCATACTTATCACTTTGGGGTATTATCACTTTTAGTCTGCGCCAAAAATTATTTACATCTCGTAATCGAAAAAATATATAATTTTTGTATATAACATACAAAATGTGTATGTATATATACAAAACTATTTACAGAATTTGTGTGTGTGTGTATATATACAAAACTATTTACAGAATTTTTGTGTGTGTGTGTATATATATATATATAGAGAAAGTAACTAAATTTTTTTATAAAATATATATAAATTCGGTCAAAATCCACAATTTATCTACAACTTGAATATATTTTTTTTGTACAAAAATGCTATCAAAATTTGTAATTTACATATAACTTATACATAACATGTATGCAGTTATGTTTATTGTATATATTTTGTATGCCTTCTCTACACCCGACATACAAAATATATATTATTTGTTTATGTCTTCTTCTTCTTCGAGTTTTAATTTGAAATTCCTAATCAAAACCATCTCGAATCTTCACCATATTCCCTCAAAATTTAGATATAAACTCCAAAGGATATTCTCAATAATTTGCAACAACGTCCAATCCAAACAAATAACAATCTTCAAAAATTCAATTTTCGAATTCAAAGCTTCGAAACTTTTTAATGGTTGTCAATGAATTTTAAGTCTATGTCTTCACGGTCCAATTTAGTTTTTGATTTTAAATTTCTGTTTAGTGTCAATTATAGAGTTAATTATAGGAATTTTTACATTCCAATACACTATATGAAACTATATTACTCATCCTACTCAAGTTTTACTATAATTACATTTTATATACCCAATTACCATTTATGTACATTTTAAGGGAATTAATGATAATAATTAGTGTCCTAAATTACTCTAACATATCTTCCACTCCCCATGTTTCTCTCTCCACATCCCACCCCCTCCCCCACGTATCTTGCACCCACCCACGATTCCACCATTGACAACCATTAAAAAGCTTTGAAGCTTTAAATTCGAATTTGGGTTTTCAAAAAACATTGTTTGTTGGAATTGGATGTTGTTGAAATGAATTAGGAATTCTCTCTACGTCTCTCTCTATCTCTCAATTCCTAATTTCAGTAATGTAAAGCAAAGGAAAAGAGAACAGCAATTTCACCATTGACAGTCATTAAAAAGCTTTGAAGCTTTCAATTCAAATTTGGATTTTCAAAAATCATTATTTGTTTGGATTGGGTGTTGTTTCAAACAATTGGGAATATGGTTTGGAATTTATATCTCAATTTTGAGGGGTTTTGGTGAAGATTAGACTTGGTTTTGCCTAAATTTTAGATTAAACTCGAAGAAGAAAAAGAAGAAGAAGACATGATATAAATTATATTTGCGAAAATGTAGAAAAATTGTATTATGTTGTTTAAATATTTTTAATGTTTTAAGCTTCAATACCACACAAGAGGGGGGGTGATTTGTGTGGTACCCAATTTTCGCTATAGAAGAACCTGGTTCTTCTAGGTGTTTTAACTACTACTGTTTGCGGAATAATAAGTGCATAAAATAAAGAACACAGAGATTTTTACGTGGAAAACACCTGGCTCAAAAGGTGAAAAAAATCCCGACCTACTACTAAGTAGGATTTTCCCAAACTTCCACTAAAATCACTGTGCCAAAACAGCATTTACAAAAACTCTTTGTAAACATAAGGATTAACTCTAATCCTGTTGTGGCACACAGCCTCAACTGTTAGGACAACTTCAAGTTAGCTATAACTTGAACACTCTAGGTACCTAATACAATTGCTTCTATGAAAGCTGAAAGGTACAACATTAAGCTACCTACTACAATTGAACTAGAGTAAAAGATAGACACAATGGAACTGGTTCTTCTATCTCGTTCAAGTAGCTTTAGGAGTGCACACTCAAATCACACCTAAATTACTTGCAAAATCACATTGCTTTTTGCTCTCAATTTAGTTTCACTTCTGCGTATGTGCAATACTTATAAAAGAGAATAATCATTGTCATTTAATAGGTTAGTAATCAGAGTTTGATCGGGACTCAATTGCTGAACTTCTATCGTAGAAGAGTTCATGATGATCTCAAACACTAACACTATCTTTATCCTGGATCATGTTCTCTTCATATAAGGAGACTTTCTCCCCTTATCTAATATGCAACCTTTTTTATCATATCAGGAGATTGTTGCTTGATCAGCAGGACTTATCTCCTTCACGTGCATCTCACATTCATAGATTGATCATGATTGTGCTTCACAAGATGGACCTGGTCCATGACTGAGTTCATTTGTCATTCTTTAAAACTTCACCTGTTCTTGGGCCAATAAATTTTCCCTTTTTGATGATGACAAACTTTGTGCTTTTTACTGATTTGAATCATGTAAGAACTCAGGTTAACCATCAATACTAAACTTAGAAAATTCACTTATCATCAAGGACCAGGTTAATTAGGTTATAACAATCACTTATTTTCAGAATGTGTAAAGTACAATATTTCTTCCCCCTTTTGGCATCATCGAAAAGTTGCATACGAAGTGTGATACCCAGATTTTAATAAGTACTCATGGCCACTAGGGCAACTGCAAGTGCAATCATCAGTAATCAAACAAACATATTTAAACTATCAAGGACAGATTAATCATTGAACAAGAGAAAATAACAGTTATCATTGAAGAGATATGTTGCCACCTACAATCCACAAAAAGAAAGAAAAACATTAAAACCATGAGCAAAAAATAGAAAAATCCCTAATCTGGGTCACTGGGGTACTGAACAAGTTCAGGAGACAGAAGCTAGGAATCATAAGGCTTGGAGAAACTGGAGGGTTGGGTTTGAGTTTGGAGAAGATTCAGCATATTTTGAAGAATTCCATCATTCTTCTCCTTTTCTTTGGAAAGCTCAGTTCTGATACCATCCCTCTTAGTTTCCACTTCAACCACACGAGCCTTGAGCCTAACAATTTCAGCATCCTTGGCTGCACATTCCTGAACCATAGTCCTAACTTTGCTGTTGATGGGTGTCTTCTGGGATGAACCAGGTTCAATGGGGATGGCATTAACTCAATAGTCACAGGCAAGAAGAGTTTGATGCCAAAGTGTTCCTTGCTCGAAGCCATTTCCCATTTCTTTAGAGGAACATTTAACCTGTACAGAACTGTAATCAGAATGAAGCCATATGGAGTAGCATGAGCTTTGGAGCTATTTATGACCCTGTCTAGCAGTTTGATAATGAAGGCATGCCAGTAGATTTGCTTTCCTCTCTCCAGGAACTCCATAAGAACTAGATCCATATAGTTATCAGTGTGCCTTCTCTCCTGTCTGGACAATAAGCACTTATTGACAAATTCAAACACAACCTTGTGCTCAGACCTCATTTCACTCTTCTGCACAGCCCTGGCTTCAGTCACATCTTTTGAATCACAAAACCTCTTGGTGATTTCAAGGGTAGTAGGGAGGGAGTCCAGGCATGGCCACCTTTGCTTTGTATAGTCATCAAACCCTTCAGAGGGTATGTCCGGATCTCTCCCAGTTTCTCTGCATCAATGTGCACTTGAACTCCTTTCACCAGGCTACTAACGACTCCATCCTTAACAGTAGCATTGGCCATAAATTCAATCAGCTTATTTCTGGCTAGCCTACCATCCATCTAAAGGACCATTTCCTTCCATCCCTAAGCAGCTAAAGCATCCACCATTCTCATCATTCCTGGTTCCACTAGGTCCTTCAACAGTCTACCCTTTAAAATATTTCTTCTGCCAAAATTGGCAAGCTTGTCCTGTTCCTTCTCAGAATCATTTTCTTCTTCTTCTCCACTCCAGTCATCATCATCAGAAACTTTTGATTGTTTGGTTTTCACTACAGATCTTGTGCTCTTGGCTAGTGTGGGTTCAACAGCTACAGGCACAGAGGAAGACTTCTTGGAAGAGGTCTTGGGCTTTTTAGGCATGGGTGTAGGAACCTCTACTATTGTACCCCTATCTTGATGGACCAGTTACATATCCTCTTCCTCAACAGCCTCTGAGGAATCTGCAATTTTTCCCTTTCCTTTATCCTTTATCTTTTTCTTATTTTATTCTAAGGCCCTTTGTAAATTAGCTTCAGTCTGTTTCACACTGCTTCTTGTGGATCTACCCCTTGGCAATGAGGAGACAGTAGGTGTTGGAGATGAAGACTTTCTTTTCTTGGAAGGCTTTGGAATATTTGGGGCTTTTGTTGTGGGAGTTCTGTATTTCTTTGGGTCATAGCATGCTCCAACCTTTTTCAGTAGATCAGTTATGGTCTCTTCAGTATATGAAACAGGTTCATCTCTCTGTGTGCTCAGATGAACCAACCCTTAGCATCTTCCCCAGAACCACTTCCCCTTGACTTCATGCCACTCTCTTCTACTCTTTCATGTTCAACCCCACAGATGGCAGGCACTATAATTTTCTCAATTCACATATCTTCACCACAAGCACCCTCTCTATCTTTTTCTTTTTCAAAATTCTTTTTACCTCCACTCCTATGTTTCTCAGGAACTTCAACATCTCTAATTGGTCCAACCAGAACAAACCTAATCTCTAGGTTTTCAATCATAGATGAACTTACCTCAGAAGGAGATTCTTGAATCTTTTCAAAGTCAGAAGACCCATGTCCTTCCCCCTCAGCTGCGGATTGATAGGATTCAGACTCAGAGCTGGAGTCGGAATTTGGAGCTTGTCTTTCTTTAACTTGGCTTGCTTTCAACCTTTCATTTAAAGCCTTCCTCAGAGCCCCAGATGATACAACCATTCGAGCAAGCATTTTCACCCTTCGTAGTCTAGGTTTTGGGGATACACTGGGTCGAGTAGATGAGGATGAATTTAAGGGAGTTCCAAGATTTTCTTGTGGGTTAGACATGATTGTTTGTTTCTTGAGAGAATCTGGGAATTTTGGAGAAGAGGACAAGTGAAAGTGAAGGAAAGTTTTTGACGGTTTGGAGTTATGATGAAGGCTGTAAAAAAGATGTGTATTTAAAGGAATTACCCATTTAATAAGAAGCGGCAGCCTTTTGCAGTGGTCAAATAGGAGTCTAATCAACCTAAAATTCCAGATTTTGAATGATCTATTTGGCTTCCCTAGATATTAGGCAAAAATTACGGTTTAGAGTTCTAGGTGGACGGAACTGGTTCAATGCTAACGAATAGAATTTTCTAGGAATTTTATAAGTATAGGACTTCTGCGCATGATTGAATTATTAATCTTTCTAATTGTGCCGAGTATAGAAAACATACCTGAGCTTTCATATGAACTCATACTGATGAACCAGGTTCTTCATTTAGAACTCTCTTGAACATGACTCAAATTCCATAATATAGAAAATTTCGTAAGAGATCAGTGAGTCATATAAACACATGGCACAGGAGTATACTAATTAAAGTATGAAGCTGAGTAAGAATTAATCTAGATATTTACACGAGTTCAGAATTCCTAGCCAAAATTTTTTTTTTATATATTTTTTTTCATTGTGCATTCTCAGTTGGACCTATTAGGTGATCTTAATCATCCCTAATTCCAACATTTTCCTCTCAAAGTTTTCTGTACTCAGTGTTGCAGTGAAGATGTCAGCAATTTGCTTATCAGTAGCACAGAATTCTATAGAGATCAATCCTTTCTCATAGTTATCTCTTAAGAAATGGTGTCTAACATCTATGTGCTTAGTCCTCTTATGATGAACAGGGTTCTTTGTCATACTTATAGCACTAGTGTTATCACATAATATAGGAATGCAACCAACTTCAATGCCAAAATCTACCAGCTGGTTTGATCCATAACAATTGAGCACAACAAGATGCAACAATATATTCAGCCTCAGCAGTGGATAAGGCGACTGAATTTTGCTTTTTAGTGGCCTAGGATACAAGACATGAACCAAGAAAATGAGCCATACCTGAGGTGTTTTTCCTATCCACAAGGAAACCTCCATAATCAGCATCAGCATATCCTACTAGATTGAAATTACTACCTTTGTGATACAAAAAACACAGATCAGTGGTGACTTTCAAATATCTTAGCATCCTCTTGACAACAGTCAAGTAAGACTCTTTTGGATTGGCCTGGAAGCGAGCATTAAGCCCTACACTGAAGACTATGTTAGGTCTACTAGCAGTTAGATATAAGAGTGAACCAATCATTACCCTATACAACTTTTGATCAACTGATGAACCGGGTTCATCAATGTCTAATTTTGTGGCAGTTGCAATGGGGGTGTCTATTTCTTTTGATTCCTCCATTTTAAACTTTTTGATAAGCTCTTTTGTATACTTCTGTTGATGGATCATGGTTCTATTTAGGCTTTGTTTGATCTGTAAGCCTAAGAAGAAGTTAAGCTCACCCTTCATACTCATTTCAAACTCACTCCCCATTAATTTTGCAAAATCCTTACTTAGCTTATCAGTGGTGGCCCCAAATATTATGTCATCAATATATATTTGTACCACAAGGAGATCTTTACCTTTTTCCCTTAAGAATAAGGTACTGCCAATTTTACCTCTTTTGTACCCATGTTCAAGCAGAAATTTGGACAGTCGTTCATTCCATGCTCTTGGAGCCTGCTTGAGTCCATAGAAATCCTTGTCTAATTTGTACACATGATCAGGACATTCCTTGCTCTCAAAACCTGGAGGTTGTTTTACAAACATTTCTGCTTTCAGGTAGCCATTCAGGAAGGCACTTTTGACATCCATCTGATGAAGAGTAAATTTCATGTGTGCTACAAAGGCTATAAGGAGTCTTATTACCTCTAGTCTTGCAACTGGAGCAAAAGTCTCATCATAATCTATGCCATCCTCTTGACTGTAACCTTGGACCACCAGTCTTGCCTTGTTTCTTGTAACTGTTCCATCTTCATCAAGTTTGTTCCTGAAGACCAATTTTGTACCAATAACTGGTCTGTCCTTGGGTCTTGGAACTAGATGCCAAACTTGACTTCTCTCGAACTGATTGAGTTTATCTTGCATTGCATTCACCCAATCTGCATCCTGCAAAGCCTCAACAACATTTTTAGGTTCAATAAGAGATAAAAAGGCATCAAAAGCACACAGATTCTTTAATTGTGATCTAGTTTTGACTCCAGATTGGATCGGTGATAATGTTCTCAATAGGATGAGAACTTTGATACTTGTGATGTTTCACAACTAACTGTTTCTGCTAGATGTTTCTCCTATATTCTATTGCTAAGGAACATGGTCATGAACAGGTTCTTTTAGGGGTTTTTTTCAATTCCTCTTTGATCAGTTTCCCTTGTCAGGTTTCCCTGAGTGGAAGAACCTGTTCCATCATATGTTCCTTCTTTTGGTGCCACTTTATCTTGTGCTGAGGCTTCAGTCAAATCCTTTACCAATCCAATAGCTTCATCTTCATATTCCTGTCTCTCAGAAAGAATGTTAGTTTCATCAAACACTACATGAACACTTTCTTCTACACACAAAGTTCTTTTATTGAACACTTTATATGCTTTGCTATGTGAAGAATATCCCAGGAATACTCCCTCGTCACTTCTGGGATCAAACTTACCTAGGGAGTCTTTTCCATTATTGTGCACAAAGCACTTGCATCCAAATTCCCTAAGATGGGATATATTTGGTTTTCTCCCTTTAAGTAACTCATAGGGAGTCTTCTCTACAAGAGGTCTAGTCATGCATCTATTGATAATGTAACATGCAGTGTTTACAACCTCTACCCAGAAGTTGTGGGGTAGTTTACTAGAAAGAAGCATAATCCTAGCCATGTCTTCAAGAGTCCTGTTCTTTCTTTCAACTACTCCATTTTGTTGAGAAGACTTAAGGGCAGAGAAGTTATGATCTATACCATTTTCATCACAGAATTCAACAAACTTAGCATTTTCAAATTCAGTTCCATGATCAAACCTAATGGATGCAAGTTGATTTCCTAATTATTTCTGAGTTTTTCTAACAAAAGCAGTAAACATGTCAAATGCTTCATTTTTAGATGTTAGAAATAGTACCCAGGTATCCATCTAGAATAATCATCAACAAGTACCATTACATATTTCTTTCCACCTCTGCTCAAGGTTCTCATTGGACCACAGAGATCCATATGGACCAGTTCCAATGACTTGGTTGTGCTTAACATTTTCTTGCTTTTGAAGGATGATCTTACCTACTTCCCCCTTGCACAGGCCTCACAAACTTTGTCTTCCTTGAACTTGATGTTAGGTAACCTTATCACCAAGTCCTTAGAGACTAATTTGTTTAGCTAATTCAGACTAGCATGACCAAGTCTTTTGTGCTACAGGAGGGGATCATTATCCAACACACTTAGACAGGTGAGTTTAGAAAGAGTAGACAAATCTACAATGTAAATATTGTTAACTCTTTTTCCCTGCAAAACAATCTTATCAGTGATAAGGTTAATCACAAAGCATTTAGTAGAGGTAAATGCTACAAGGTTACCTCTGTCACACAGTTGTGACACACTGATTAAGCTGTATTTCAAGTCATATATCAAGTAGACATTCTCAATGGAGTGAGAATCTGTCTTACATACCTTTCCAACCCCAATAATCTCACCTTTATTCCCATTCCAAAGGAGACATTACCTCCTTTTAGGTCCTCAAGTTAAAGAAACTGGTTCTTGCTTCTAGTCATATATTTTGAGCAGCCACTATCCATGTACCATATTTGGCTACTTCCCTTCACTTGGACCTGCAAAACGAAATCAAGGGTTAGTCTTAGGAACCCAAACTAGTTTGGGTCTCTTTCTATAGGCAAAGGGATAAATCAAATTCCTTTTAGCCCACCCAGGCAGCCTATTTATATCTTGAACAAAAGTTTTGTTCTTTTGACTGGCCTTTTCTTTTGCATTATATTCATTTTTGTAATGGCCAGTCTTACCACATTGTGTGAATATTTTGTTCTCAGGAAGAGTGAGATACTTGATTTTAGGATCCCACTTAGGTGCTTGAATTCCATAGCCAAGTCCTCTTTTATTGCCACTGTGATGTTCTTGTAGCCAGAAAAGTACATCAGAAGCCTTGTTCCATTTGCAAGTTCTGTCTAGTTCATGTTTTACCTTCTCTAGATCTTTTTTTAAGACTTTTATCTGCTCATCCCTCCTGTACAACTCATCTTTAATTTTTCCCAAAGTTTTCTTCTAGAGTGAGATGTGTGTGGTCAGCTTTCTTCTTACCTGTCCCTAGTTTCAGTTTTAAGTTCTCAGACCTAAGTTCTAGGATACTGGCGTCAAGTTCAAGAACCTGGTTCTTCAACTCAGCATTTTTACTCTCACTCTCATTAGCCCTAGACTCTAGGTTTTTGCACTTGGCTTTTAGTAGCACACATTCCCTAGACAGATCCTCCTTCTCATTGTTAATTATTTCAGACTCATCAATGAAATCTAGCAATAACTCAGACAACCTTTCTTTAGATAGGAATGTAATCTTATCTTTGAGATTAAGGATACTTACCTCTTATTCATTATCTGATTCTCCGATGGCCATAAGTGCTTATTCATCTCCAGCTTCATCTTCTGAGTCCTCATCTGATGTTTCTCCCCAGGCAGCAACCATAGCCTTTGTTGATCATTTGTTCCTTTTTGGTTGAACCTGTTCCTTCTTCTTGTCCCTTCGTTTAGCCCTTTCCTTCTTCTACTCAATTTCCCATTGAGGGCAATTCTTGATCATGTGATCAGTCTTACCACACTTGTAGCAACCCTCATTGGTATGTTTCTCAGGAGCCCTTAGTTTGTTAAAGGTTGTACCTCTTGAAGAACCCTTTCCTCTCATCAGGTACTTTTTGAAATCTCTTGTGATCATATCCATTTCATCATTCTCCAGATCTGAACCTTCAGCAATTCTAAGAGCCAGACTTCTTTCCTTCTTAGGTGCATCCATTTTCATGGTTTGCCTTCTCAGTTCATAGGCAGTGAGGTTTCCAATTAGTTCATCTAGCTTGAGGGTAGTAATATTCTTTGATTCCTGAATAGCAGTGATTTTGCTTTCCCAAGAGACTGACAGAACCCTTGTCAAAATCTTCTCAACTTTTTCTTCTTCAAGAATAACCCTTCCAAGAGACTTAAGTTCATTTGCCAGTGTGGTGAACCTTGTATACATATCTTGGATGGTTTTTCCTTCCTTCATGGTGAAATTCTCATACTGAGAATACAGCAGAGTTCCTCTGGACCTCTTCACTTGAGGTGTACCTTCATGGGCCACTTGAAAAGTGTCTCAGATTTCCTTAGCAGTGGTACAGCTTTGAATTCAACTATACTCATGTGGACCCAGTCCACACACAAGCCATTTCTTGGACTTGGCATTCTTCTCCCATTTCTTCAAATCTTTAGCAGTGCAGTCAGCTCTTGTCTTTGGCACATCCACTCCTTCAGCATTCTTCTTTGTGGTTGCTAGAGGACAATTAGTGACTATATCCCAGAGTTCATAGTCTTCTCCTCTGATGTGATCCCTCATCCTGTTCTTCCACCAAGAATAGTACTGACCATTAAAAGGTAGAGGCCTAGCAGTGGATTGCCCTTCCTAGTTCCCAGGTGGTGCACTCATTTTGATATTTTCCTAAGGTGTTAGCCTCTTCAAGGATAACCTGCTCTGATACCAATTGATGTTTTAGGCGTCAATACCACACAAGAGCGGGAGTGATTTGTGTGGTACCCAATTTTCTCTATAGAAGAACATGGTTCTTCTAGATGTTCTAACTACTACTGTTTGCGGAGTAATAAGTATATAAAATAAAGAACACAGCGATTTTTACGTGAAAAATACCTGGCTCAAAAGGTGAAAAAAACCACGACCTACTACTCAGTAGGATTTTTCCAAACTTCCACTAAAATCACTAAGTCAAAACAACATTTACAAAAACTCTTTGTAAACCTAAGGATTAACTCTAATCCCGTTGTGGCACACAGCCTCAACTGTTGCGACAACTTCAAGTTAGCTATAACTTGAACACTCTAGGTACCTAATATAATTGCTTCTACGAAAACTGAAAGGTACAACTTTAAACTACCTACTACAATTGAACTAGAGTAAAAGATAGACACAATGGAACTGGTTCTTCTATCTCGTTCAAGTAGCTTCAGGAGTGCACACTCAAATCACACTTAATTTCTTGCAAAATCGCCTTGCTTTTTGCTCTCAATTTAGTTTCACTTCTGCGTATGTGCAATATCTGTAAAAGAGAAAAATCACTGTCATTTAATAGGTTAGTAATCAGAGTTTGATCGGGACTCAATTGCTGAACTTCTATCATAGAAGAGTTCATGATGATCTCAAACTCTAACACTATCTTTATCCTGGATCGTGTTCTCTTCATATAAAGAGACTTTCTCCCCTTATCTAATATGCAACCTTTTCGATCAGATCAGGAGATATTGTTGCTTGATCAGTAGAACTTATCTCCTTCACGTGCATCTCATATATATAGATTGATCATGACTGTGCTTCATAAGATGGACCTGGTCCATGACTGAGTTCATTTGTCATTCTTCAAAACTTCACCTGTTCTTGGGCCAATAATTTTTCTTTTATTTATTTCACTATTGTATGAAAGTTGAACAACATTGTATAAAAATTATATTTAAGTTGTATGATATTGTAGTTGTATATAACTGAGTAGAAATAATATATGAAAATTGTAGATAAGTTGTATAATATATAATTAGTTGTATGAATTTTTTTTTTACTATGTATAAATCAGATACAAAATATACAAAAGACATATTGTATAAATTTTGAATAAAATTTCTATTTAAGTTGTATGTTATTGTAGTTGTATTTAACTAGATAGTGCACGAAAAAGTTCACATGAATAAATTGTGTGCATATAAATGAATTCATAATATGTTAACAAACTGACAACTGAATATTCCATTACTACCCATTGACATTGTGACAACTAAATTTCGCTCCTGAAAAATAATAATCAAGACAAGAAATATAGCGATAAATATTATATTCAATTTCAAGTGATGGGGTTACAATCTCTAAAATATCTCTGAATCTAAATAGATGTAGTCCTCTAATTCTTCTCCTCACGGATGATGGTTCAAGAGCTTGAAAGCTTGATTTTGAACTTGACGAATTTCAGATTTGTAGTACGTCACAAACAATTTGAAGCTTGTCACGAACCAGGATTTGATGTTGGGTTATCACGAACGGAAGATTTGAAGCCGCCCGCCTATGACTTGAGTTCGCCTTTGGAATTTGACCACAGACGACGATTGCAGATATGGATGAAGACCTTAATGCTATTCTTCAGAGCTTCTTTAGTCTTTCCTTCTGCTTACTTGCTTCTTCTTTAGCCTTCTCTATTGACTCCTTTATATAGGTGTGGGGTGTAGTAGTCTCCAAGAAAACCCTAGTAAATTATTAGGCTTGAGGCTTATGGGCCGACCCATTTGATAGAAGACCAATTGACAGGCTAGCCCAATAATATATTGGACCTTTATTTAAATCAATTTGGTTGGATTTAAATAACAAACCCAATTATACCAGTCCATGTTACTTAATTGGACCAATATATATTTAATTTGTGGTAAAATCCAAATTTCTTATGGATTTAAATTTGACACAATTTTAATTGTCTACAAATGCCCCCTACTTCAAGGCTTGGTGGGATGTAAGCTTGCGAAAATGAATGGCGAGACTTAAAGTACCGTTGATGATGACAATACTTCCCCCATCATTTTGTAAGACACCACACTGATAATTATTTACATGTTCTATTTCCGAAGAGTGAATTGACGTTATCAATGATTGGAATTGGCCACTCTTTTACTTCATTCAAAGTGAGCCAAAATGACCCCTAATAGCAAGCTGGGCTCTTGTAGCTTAATTCCCCTTCTTCAATGAGAAAATAAATTTGGTGGCCTTTCTTATGTAGTATCAACTTGATTAAAGAATAACTAAGTTCATATTGAACTAAGTCAAACACATCCACCCAGGACAAATTAAAATTTAAACCGCGGGATTTACGAGAAACATTTGGTTTATTCACTTGCATCCCAGTTCAAAGGATATGCTTTCCTTGGAACATTTACTCAAAGAAAACTCTCACAACATAGCGCTCCTCCAATTTGGCTGCTACGATAATATATTTCCCTTACTTGTTATTTCCTCGTATGAATTGGAGAGACTTCACATTGGCCAGCATTAGTAGTACCACAGAATGATCTTTATTACCTAGATGGTGATCAATTAGCAGATTTTATGGCCCTTTTTTTTTACTAAGAGGTGAAGCAGGCAACATAGGCCTTGACAAGAGCATAAGAGGCAAGGCAACATCCTGATCAACAACTCTTTGCCTAAGCTTCTTGGCTATATCTTCCCCAAGTTGCAAGTCCTTTTCTCTAATTCACATTATTTGGCTATGAATATACACACTCACATTCTTTTCACTCAACTTTTTCGAAGGAGATGAGCTCACTCTTTCTTGATGCGTCTCCATCTCACGATTTTCAAATGAGTATATAATTGTGGCAATTATGGATTCAACTATATATTCACGACAGAATAAGGATGAAGTTTTGAGGCAAGTAAAGTGATGATAAAGAAAACAAAAGTATGCCGCTATATAGTTGTCATGTTAGATTGGAAAGTATGCCGCTATGTAGTTGTCCGATGGCATCAAACATGGAAAATTTTAAAGCTTTTTTTTAACTTTCCCGTAACAATACTTGGGCTGACAATAATTTTCCTTTTCTACTTTGATTTCCTAGTTTCAAACCTATTCATGTACAAATCGGACATGATATTTCCTTATTTGCATATGTCAGTAGCTTGAACACCAAGAATTTCCTTAATTTCTTTCTTGTTGGTTCTTATAAATTCGCCACTTTCTCCTTGTATTGTTGTTATAGCAGCAGTCCTCCACTTTTGATGAAAGCAGTAGTACTCTTCAATAGTTGGTATTACGCAATCCTCGTCGCTCAATTCTCCTGGAGCAGACTAATGTTTTTTTTTCTTTTTGCTGCAGCTGCTGCCAGGAATTATCAGCATTGCGCGTCTTAACCAAAACAAATTATATCTCGGTGTAGGAGCATCGAAATCATGAGCGATTTGCGGCTACCGAAACTAGACTCGGAGTACTACAACATATCAAAATTTGGATTTAAATTCGTATTGTATCATCCCAGGTGAGCTTCATAATCTTGGTTCAAGTTCTGTCACGCTCGACATTTCAGTTTTGCGCGTCATAATCAAAAAAATCATATCTTGGTGTAGGAATGCCGGAATCACGAGCGGTTTGTGGAAACAGAAACTAGACTTCCGGAGCTACGACATAGGTAAAAATCATTATCAGAATATGCAGATGTATTCCCAGATGTTTTCTCAAATTTAGGCAACGTATTATGACATGCTGCCCCATTCTGTCTTGCTGTTTTTATTTTTCATAGATTCTTCCCCTTTTTTTTCGCAGACTCTCGGAGCAGCACATAGGGCTGTGAATTCCATCAACAAGGATGCGTTTCATCGACCATGATACACCATACCCACACCTTGAGATTATTAGCGACAAGCAGAGTCCGCGCGCCCAAGTTCTAACTTTAAAAGTTCATCCTCCGGTGATAGGTGCTTTCCCGCTCGCTAGAAAGCCGCTTGACGCCTCCCTTGATCTTGCAGAATGGTCGACTAGAGAGACGAAGGATGCATTGGACAGATTTTCGGGCAAAGCAACCAACATGAAGGTCCTACTTTTGAAGTCCTCCACCCATCAAAAGGCCGCGTCTACTAGTCCTCTTCATCGTGATTATGATGGACGTCTTGCCACTTGGAGTGTTCCTCCTTCCGGATTTGGTGAAGTTTGCTATACATCCAAATAATGGGAGTGGGTAGAAGATGTTCTTGCCCGCAACAAGTTGACTTTGTATGGAATCAAGGTCTATGACGCCATCTTTGCTTCGTTGTTCACATATGACTACAATGAGAATGTCCTCCGTGCCTTTTGTGAGCTTTGGCGTTCATCTACCAACACAATTTCTACCTCCATTGGTGAACTCTCCATCTCTTTATGGGACTTGCGAGAAATCGGAGGCCTTCCGGTGCATGGGTCTTTCTACGACGAAGTTATCCCCTCGGCTAAGGAGTTGACACAAGAAGACGATCAAGGAAAACCTTTCCTCCCAAGAAGTTGTCTGCACCTGTTCTCGGCATTCTACAAACTCATGAAGGATCATGTCCACAAGGTCTCCATTCGTGATTGGGTGGAGTTTTGTTTTCGAGGACCGAGTAGGTATGCCAAGCCTCCGCAAAAGTCATCAAGGAATCGGACTACAAGGCCGAAGTTGAATCATAATCCTTCTGGGAATATTGACGCGAGCTTCCTACCACGAACCGATGAGGAGAATGACCCCTTTATTGAGCTTGGCGTGGAGGAGTCACTTAGAGCTGAGACTTATTTGGCGGCTTTCCTTGCATGTTGGCTTTGCAAATTTGTGTTCCCCAACAAGAAGATCGACTACATTTGTGCTAGTGTCTTCAAAATCGCGAGTCTGATGGCTCATGTAGAGAAGTTTTCCTTGGCGGTTCCCGTCCTTGCAAGTATTTATCACGGCTTGAATGAGGTCTCCACTTCTCAAGATTTGGGTGCCTGCAAAGCACTCTTTCCTATTCATTACGTATATGGATGGATAGGAGCATATTTTGACACCTACTATCGTGTTAAGCGTCCACAACGAGGTCCGCAAATGTGCAAGGTTTCTGGCGAGAAGATGGACAAGCATTTTGACCTTAGTAATGCCCGTGAGTTGTTTCAACAAGTTAGTGCGCGACAGCTTCACCATTTGGCTATGCTACAAGGGAGGGAATTGCATCTTACCGATCGTGACGAACAATCGAATTCTTGGAGTGACTTTTTTATAAGTCTCCGCTCAAGCTTCATCACCCTTAGGCATGACGACATTCATATTGTGGAATCTTATAGCCTGCATAGGTTTAGTCGTCAATTCGGCTTTTGTCAAGATGTTCCTGGCAACCTCATAGAGCGACCCTATAACGGCTCACTGAGAATGCTAGTGCAATTCTGGGACTCCTGTGTTCGTCTTGGAGGTTCATCAAAGGTTATTGTCCCTACGCGTCCATCAGAGGAGGGACCTCTAATGACTCGTGAGTATGCAGATTGGTGGTAAGCTCATCGAGTGCACTCTTCCCGACAAAGTACTCATATCATTTTGAAAGTTCCAAGGAAAGATGATATTCCTTTATCCTCCAAAGATGATCAACGTCAAAAGAACACTCACGAAGGGTCTTCCAAGTCCAAGTTAAGATCGAAAGATCCTTCGCCAAGCACCAAGACCTTCCCATAGAGGCTTTCTTCAAGACGTACGCAGATTACGATGCTTTAAGATCGTCCAAGATGACTAAAGAATTTCACCAAGAGTCACTTTCTGATGCACGACGACGCCTCGATGATGCAAAACAGGAATATGAAAAAGTGAGCGAGTCCGTAGAAAAACTTCAAGCCAGTCTTGCGAATGTTGAATAACAGCTAGCTTCCTTGGCCTCTAGAAAGAAGAAGATCGTCGCACTCTTGGACAAACAACAGGTGAAGTTGGCTAAAAGTCAAGAGAACGTTGACGTTACCGAAGGGGAGATTTATACCATTGAAGCCAATCATCCATTATCTGACGATGAAGCAGAGAAATTATCCCTCCTGAAAGGGGCAGTTGAGATAAGCCGCCAACAAATCCTTAGCTTCAAACCTTTTCCATGATTTTAGAGTTTTTTTTTTCTCTTTTTTTTTTGCTTAGGATTCTCGACTTGCGAATTTTTTTTACAACTAATATCATGTAATGGAGTACTTATATCTTGGTGCAATAAAAGTATCTTTATTTTTTTTAATATGTGATATTTCTCTTTGAGACCTGGATTCCCTCTGTTACTACCAATTATTTCCTTCTTAAATTTTAGCATATGTCTTGTATGTTGGTTTTGTTGTTTCGCGAAAAAGAATTCATATTTTGCTGTAGGAGACTTCAAAACATAAGCCACTTGCTTCAACTGAAACTAGACTCATAGGACTGAAACGTATCAAAAAATTAGCACGAATCTCCTTTTGTATCAGCTGGAATTAATTTTCAAAGTCGATCTACACGTCTGGCCCGTGTTTAGCTCACATCTTTGCGCACTCTGCACAAAATAAATCACATCTCGAGATTGGAGCATTCAAATCACAAGCCGTTTGAGATGTCATAAAATAGACCGGAGATCTAAAACTTGTATAAATTTCATAACAGAACTCTTTTCGGACTGTGAACAGAAAATTCACGAAGTCGACTCAACTGCAGTGAATTTTCAGATTTGCGTACCTTCGGCGAAAATAATTGTATCTTGAGCTTGGAGTGTCAGAATTGCAATCCGTCTGTACCGTTAGAAAGAAGGCCTGGAGATCTAAAAACTCATATAAATTTTATAACAGAATTCTTTTTGGACTGTGAACAGAAAATCCACGAAGTCGACTCAACTGCAGTAAATTTTCAGATTTGCGTACCTTCGGCAAAAATAATTGTATCTTGAGCTTCGAGTGTCGAAATTGCAATACATCTGTACCATTAGAAAGAAGGACCGGAGATCTAAAACTCATATAAATTTCATAACAGAACTCTTTTCGGACTGTGAACAGAAAATTCACGAAGTTGACACGACTGCAGTGAACTTCCAGATTCACATGAATCATGTATTCCACACATTGTTTTTTTGAAGCTTAAGCGACTGAACTTAGAATAAAACTCTATGTTGCCAACGTACCTCGGTGAAGAGGATCAAGTCCTAACGTAGTTAAAAATAGGTGAGTTTTTTTTTGTGTCCTAACTTTTGCCTAGGCCGCCTCTTTTGAGGTTTTTGACCTAGCGGACTCCTTTTATTGGGTGTCGTTCACAATTTAGGCTCATGCGGGCCAGGAGAATTGCAACATGCAGTTTAGATTCTTGTGTCAAGGAGCGTAGCAGCATGCAGTTTAGGCTCGTGCATTAAGGAGCTTCATGACTTGCAGTTTAGGCGTGTGAGTCGAGGAGCGTAGCAGCATGCAGTTTAGGCTCATGCATTAAGGAGATTCATGACTTGCAGTTTAGGCTCGTGTGTCGAGGAGCGTTTATTCTTCAAGGATAGTACCTATTCAAAAATTTCCCATTGATAGGGTCAGTTCTCATGTCATTTGCATCAACTAACTTGTAAGCTCCACTTGAATAGGCTTCTTGTACAACATATGGACCATCCCACTTTGAAGTGAATTTGCCCCCAGATTTGCGAGAGGTGATAATAGGTCTTCTTACTGCAAGAACTTGATCGCCAACTTGGAAGGACCTCAAGCGAACCTTTTTGTTGAAAGCACGAGAAAGACGAGCTTGATAACATTCAAGACTTTGTTGAGCTTCTAGCCTTTTTTCATCAAGGGATTCAAGTTCTTCAAGGCGTAGGCGAGCGTTTTCTTCCTCAATAAGACCTTCTTGGACAGCGAGTCGCAAGGATGGTATTTGACGCTTAAGAGGGAAGAACTGCTTCAACTCCATAAACAAGAGAATAAGGAGTTGCTTGTATCGGCGTGCAATGTGTCGTACGATATGCCCACAAAGCTTCTTCCATTCTGTCATGCCAATATCTTTTAGACTTGGAGACAACCTTCTTTAACAAGTTGCAAAGCGTCTTGTTAAATGCTTCGGCTAGTCCATTTGCAGCAGCATAATACATTGACGAATTACGTTGCTTGAAGCCAAAAAGTTCACAGATCTTGGTCATCAATTTGTTATCGAACGGTTTGCCATTATCTATTATTATATAACTAGGAATGCCAAAACGATATATGATGTTCACTCGAATGAAGTTTGCAACATTCTCTTTCTTCACTTCCTTGAGAGCGACGGCCTCTGCCCATTTTGAGAAATAATCAGTTGCAGCCAAGATGTATAGATGTCCTCCAGAAGATTTTGGAAGTGGTCCAACAATATCTAATCCCCAAGCATCAAATGGCCAAGATGCAACGGTAGGGTGTAACATTTCAGGAGGTTGGCGTATAAAATTTGCGTGAAACTGGCAAGCCTTGCATCTCCGAGCATAATCTAAGCAATCTTTCACCATTGTCGGCCAGTAGTAACCCATCCTCTTAATGTGGAAGTGGAGCTTCAGCCCGGATTGATGTGATCCACAAACTCCAGAGTGTGCCTCTTGCATAGCTTGAGTTGCTTCATCTTCCCCTAAACAACGCAAGAGAACTCCCTCAAATGATCTTCGATACAAAGTGTCTTTGTAGTAAAGGAAGCGAGGGGCACACCAACGAATTTCGGTCTTTCTTCTTGGATCTTCTAGAAGTATCCCATAACATAAGTAGTCGATCATGGTTTGTCGCCAATCAACCTTCACAGCTTCAGCGACGGCTACCAAATGCTCGAGCTTGCTTTCTTCATCCTCGTTCTCATCTGGCGGTACTATCCATTTTTGGTAGATAGTGATTTGTGTCTGGCTAGAGTAGGTAGGGCGTCAGCCTTCTTATTTTCCTTTCTTGGCACATGCTGAAGAGTTACATTGCCAAGCCATCCAATCAATTTCTGCGCATAATCATAATAACGACGCAATTCTGGCTTTTTGACCTCGTAGCTACCTAGCAATTGATTGATCACTAACTCAGAGTCTCCAAAAATATGTAATTGGAGTTGTCTCATATCAACGGCCATCTCAAGCCCAAGTATAAGTGCTTGATATTCCGCAACGTTGTTGGTGCAATGTTGTGTTAAGGTGAAGGAATATGGCATAACTTCCCCTTGAGAAGTGACAAACACAACACCTCCACCAGCTCCCTCACGATGTGTGGCACCATCAAAATACATTTTCCACGGTGGTTGCACTTCGATGACCATCGTATCCTCATCAAGTAGTTCATCAGTCAACTTCCAATCATCGGGAATTGGATGATCTGCCAAGAAATCTGCCAAAGCTTGTCCTTTCACAGCTTTTTGTGGGATATACACAATCTCGAATTGTTGAAATTGGAGATACCACCTTGCTAATCGATCATTGAGGACGGGTTTTGACATAACAAACTTGATCGGGTTCGCCCTTAAGACAAGACGGATGACATGAGCTTGAAAGTGGTGCTTCAGCTTTTGAATAGCGAAAACCAACGCCAAACACAACTTTTCGATCATAGAATACTTTAGCTTATTTGGTCATCATCCTACTCAGGTAGTATTGGGAATTTTCTTTATTTTCACCATTTTCCTGGGTCAAAAGGGCTCCCACTGACCTTTCTTGGGCTGCAATATATAGAATCAATGGCTTTCCTGGTATAGGGGCTTCCAGAACTGGAGGTTTCATCAAGTAGGATTTGATGCTTTGGAATGCATTGCTATAAGCTTGGTCCCATTCAAAAGGTATACCCTTCTTCATGAGCCGGCTAAAAGGTTGGCACTTCCCTACTAGGTTTGAGATGAATCTTCTAAGGTACGCCAATTTTCCTTGTAGACTTTTCAGTTCATGTATATTTTTGGGTACGAACTTGCTCCATTTATTGACTTCTTGCTTATCTCTTCCCTTGAGAGGTTTGTAGAAAAACTTCAAGCCAGTCTTGCGAATGTTGAAAATTCACTACAGTTGAGTCGACTTCGTGAATTTTCTGTTCACAGTCCGAAAAGAGTTCTGTTATGAAATTTATACAAGTTTTAGATCTCCGAGTCTATTTTCTGACATCGCAAACGGCTTGTGATTTGGATGATCCTATCTCGAGATGTGATTTATTTTGTGCAGAGTGCGCAAAGCTGTGAGCTAAACACGGGCCAGACGTGTAGATCGACTTTGAAAATTAATTTCAGCTGATACAAAAGGAGATTTGTGCTAATTTTTTGATAAGTTTCAGTCCTATAGGTCTAGTTTCGGTAGAAGCAAGCGGCTTATGATTTGAAGTCTCCTACAGCAAAATATGAATTCTTTTTCGCGAAACAACAAAACCAACATACAAGACATATGCTGAAATTTAAGAAGGAAATAATTGGGAGTAATGGAGGGAATCTAGGTCTCAAAGAGAAATATCACATATTAAAAAAAATAAAGATACTTTTATTTCTCCAAGACATAAGTACTCCATTACATGATATTAGTTGTAAAAAAAATCGCAAGTCGAGAATCCTAAGCAAAAAAAAAAAAGAAAAAAAAAACTCTAAAATGATGGAAAAGGTTTGAAGCTAAGGATTTGTTGGTGGCTTGTCTCAACTGCCCCTTTCAGGAGGGATAATTTATCTGCTTCATCGTCAGATAATAGTTGATTGGCTTCAATGGTATAAATATCCCCTTCGGTAACGTCAAGGTTCTCTTGACTTTTAGCCAACTTCACATATTGTTTGTCCAAGAGTGCGACGATCTTCTTCTTTCTGGAGGCCAAGGAAGCTAGCTGTTGTTCAACATTCGCAAGACTGGCTTGAAGTTTTTCTACGGACTCGCTCACTTTTTCATACTCCTGTTTTGCATCATCGAGGCGTCGTCGTGCATCAGAAAGTGACTCTTAGTGAAATTCTTTAGTCATCTTAGACGATCTTAAAGCATTTTCTTTCTTAAAGGTAGAAGTATCAATAACATTTTCTTTCTTAATTTCCTCAAGACTCAAAGCAATACTTTCCTCCAACTTTGTGAAGCTATCCAGAGAATCAAGAGAGAACTCTTCGATCCATTCACACAAGGTATGCCATATTGTGTTAACAAAAGAAAGTTTAATACGTGAAATAATCTCTTGTGGCTTAAAGTTTGGAGCATCAAGATGCAACGGCCATGGAGTAGGCTCGAAGGTTTTTAGACGTTTTGCTTGACTTGCGGCAACCTCCATCTTACTCGTCATGGCTGGCTTGGAAAGCACAACATCTTCTGGAAGAACGAGGTGCAGTTCTTTGGGTAGACTCAAATCTGTCGACGGAGCATTGTTTGCAGCATGATGTTCAACACCATCAAATAAAGTGTGAGGACTTTTTGTGGCCACACCGAGGGGATTTGGGCTTGTAACACAGTCTTCCACCGTGTCTTCACCAAGTACATCATCATACAACTCATTGACGCCCAACTGCAAAAAAAAATAGCAACTTTAGTGTTCAAAAAAAAGGGAGTAAATTTGAACGAAATAATATTTACTCGTTTCTCCAGTTCAGACAACGGCATCGTTGAGCTAGGGTCACCGTCTACGAAAAATCCAGTATCGATACTAAGGGCATCCAAGTCAGCAAATTCACTATGGCTCGTGTTCTTAGCCTTCTTCTTTGAACGATTCCAATGTATGTCTTGACTAACATCACTCTCGTTCGAACTGGAAGTGGAACTAACATTCAAAATCTCATTGGGCAAAGCAGAAGCTTAAGTCCTTTCCTCGTTTGTTGGCACGACATTGGTTGTCTTCGCAACATTTGTGTTTGGTGAAGTAGCAGGCGCTTTCCTTTTGCAAGGATTGTTCGTCACCTCTACAGTGGCAGTAGTTGTCTTGGAAGTCAACAAAACATGTTTAGCTCCTTTGTCCACATGGTTTCCCCGCCCCATCGAAGGGGTAGACTTGGGTAAGACCTTGGTGCTTAGCGAAGGATCTTTCGACCTTAACTTGGGCTTGGAAGACCTTTCGTGAGTGTTCTTTTGACGTTGATCATCTTTGGAGGATAAAGGAATATCATCTTTCCTTGGAACTTTCAAAATGATATGAGTACTTTGTCGGGAAGAGTTCACTCGACGAGCTGACCACCAATCTACATACTCACGAGTCATTAGAGGTCCCTCCTCTAATGGACGCGTAGGGACAATAACCTTTGATGAACCTCCAAGACGAACACAGGAGTCCCAGAATTGCACTAGCATTCTCAGTGAGCCGTTATAGGGTCGCTCTATGAGGTTGCCAGGAACATCTTGACAAAAGCCGAATTGACGACTAAACCTATGCGGGCTATAATATTCCACAATATAAATGTCGTCATGCCTAAGGGTGATGAAGCTTGAGCGAAGACTTATAAAAAAGTCACTCCAAGAATTCGATTGTTCGTCACGATCGGTAAGATGCAATTCCCTCCCTTTTAGCATAGCCAAATGGTGAAGCTGTCACGCACTAACTTGTTGAAATAACTCACGGGCATTACTAAGGTCAAAATGCTTGGCCATCTTCTTGCCAGAAACCTTGCACATTTTCGGACCTCGTTGTGGACGCTTAACACAATAGTAGGTGTCAAAATATGCTCCTATCCATCCATATACGTAATGAATAGGAAAGAGTGCTTTGCAGGCACCCAAATCTTGAGAAGTGGAGACCTTCTTCAAGCCATGATAAATACTTGCAAGGACGGGAACCGCCAAAGAAAACTTCTCTCCATGAGCCATCAGACTCGCGATTTTGAAGACACTAGCACGAATGTAGTCGATCTTCTTGTTGGGGAACACAAATTTGCAAAGCCAACATGCAAGGAAAGCCGCCAAATAAGTCTCAACTCTAAGTGACTCCTCCACGCCAAGCTCAATAAGGGGGCATTCTCCTCATCGGTTCGTGGTAGGAAGCTCGCGTCAATATTCCCAGAAGGATTATGATTCAACTTCGGCCTTGTAGTCCGATTCCTTGATGATTTTTGCGGAGGCTTGGCATACCTACTCGGGCCTCGAAACCAAAACTCCACCCAATCACGAATGGAGACCTCGTGTACATCATCCTTCATGAGTTTGTAGAATGCTGAGAACAGGTGCAGACAACTTCTTGGGAGGAAAGGTTTTCCTTGATCGTCTTCTTGTGTCAACTCCTTAGCCGAGGGGATAACTTCATCGTAGAAAGACCCATGCACCGGAAGGCCTCCAATTGCTCGCAAGTCCCATAAAGAGATGGAGAGTTCACCAATGGAGGTAGAAATTGTGTTGGTAGATGGACGCCAAAGCTCACAAAAGGCACGGAGGACATTCTCATTGTAGTCATATGTGAACAACGAAGCAAAGATGGCGTCATAGACCTTGATGCCATCTAGAGTCAACTTGTTGCAGGCAAGAACATCTTCTACCCACTCCCAATATTTGGACGTATAGCGAACTTCACCAAAGGCGGAAGGAGGAACACTCCAAGTGGCGAGACGTCCATCGTAATCACAATAAGGAGGACTAGCAGACGCGGCCTTTTGATGGGTGGAGGACTTCAAAAGTAGGACCTTCATGTTGGTTGCTTTTCCCGAAAATCTATCCAATGCATCCTTCGTCTCTCTAGTCGACCATTCTGCAAGATCAAGGGAGGCGTCAAGCGGCTTTCTAGCGAGCGGGAAAGCACATATCACTGGAGGATGAACTTTTAAAGTTAGAACTTGGGCGCGCGGACTCTGCTTGTTGCTAATAATCTCAAGGTGTGGGTATGGTGTATCATGGTCGATGAAACGCATCCTTGCTGATAGAATTCACAGCCCTATGTGCTACTCCGAGAGTCTGCAAAAAAAAGGGGGGGAAGAATCTATGGAAAAAAAAATAGCAAGACAGAATGGGGCAGCATGTCATAATACTTTGCCTAAATTCGAGAAAACATCTGGGAATATATCAGCATATTCTGATTATGATTTTTACCTATGCCGTAGCTCTGGAAGTCTAGTTTCTTTTGCCGTAAACCGCTCGTAATTCCAACGTTCCTACACCAAGATATGATTTTTTCGAAAGAGGCGGCCTAGGCAAAGTTAGGACAGAAAAAAAAACTCACCTATTTTGAACTACGTTATGACTTGATCCTCTTCACCGAGGTACGTAGATGGGCAGCCCTTCGTTTCCCGCAGAAGCCATGCTCAACTCCATATCATGAGCATGGGTGGAAAGTTCTTCAAATGTCCTGGGCTTAATTCCTTGAAAGATGTAACGAAGTCCCCAATGCATTCCTTGGATGCACATCTCTATGCCAGAAGCTTCGCTTAGCCTATCTTTACAGTTAAAGCTTGCATTCCTCCATCGATTGATAAAGTCAATAACTGGTTCATCTTTTTGTTGGCGAGTGTTTGTAAGTTCCACGATGCTCACAGTACGCCTCGTGCTATAAAAGAGATTAAGAAACTCTTGCTCCAATTGGTCCCAACTATCAATGGATTCAGCCTCGAGATCGGTGTACCAATCACAAGCATTCCCCTTTAGTGAGCGGACGAACTGCTTGACAAGGTAATCTCCATAAGTCCCTGCATTGTTGCATGTCTCAACAAAGTGCGCAACATGTTGCTTTGGATTTCCCTTGCCATCGAACTGTTGAAATTTGGGAGGTTGATAGCCGCCAGGCATCTTCAGGCTATCGATTATTGCAGTATACGACTTTGCGTACGTGAGAGAAGACTTTGAAGTGACCTCATACTTATCCTTGATAGTTCCCATAATGAATTCCTTCAATTGTTCTATGGGAATTGATCCTTCAGAGGAGACATGAAGTTCTTTGGCGGATGACCCTTGTTTTGTTGGAGGATCAGCCTTCTCGTGGACTTCAGGAATCTTTCCAGGTGCATGACTTGATTCTCCATCCATCATGCTTTCAACTATGCCTGACAATTTTGCGATACGGACATCTTGATCTTGAGCATACTTTGTTAACCCATCAATCGCCTTTGTCAGGTTTGCAAGTTGCTCCTCCATTGTCGAAGTGTTAGTCATCATTGCCTCCATGATTATTGCAAATGACCTTCCCAAGGATTGAACTCAGTTTGGAACATGTCATGTGGCGAGATTGGCGTAAAGCCAACACTTAAGACTTCATCATCAGGTTGGGTAAGCTGACTCTTGGTATTGTATAAAGTAAGTTGAGCAAGAACTTTCTCCATAACTTCTACAATATTATCTCCTCTCTCTGACTTGCTAGCAGAGGACCTTTCTTCTTCGAATGATGAAGATCTCAAAGCATGCATTGGTGCAGACGACACTTGGAGTGCTTGTTGCCCCAAGACGCTCGCCTTGCTCCGGGTGATTGGCCCAAGACTCCTCATAGTAACGTTCAGGATACTTTCAACGTCAGAAGAAAACTTGGAGTCAGCAACTTCGATCTTCTTTGAAGCCATCTTAGTGATCTTGAATGTTGAGAGTTGAGAACAGATGGGAGGTAGAGATGGTCCCACTGGGCGTGCCAAAATTTGTGACAACTAAATTTCGCTCCTGAAAAATAATAATCAAGACAAGAAATATAGCGACAAATATTATATTCAATTTCAAGTGATGGGGTTGCAATCTCTAAAATATCTCTGAATCTAAAGAGATGTAGTCCTCTGATTCTTCTCCTCACGGATGATGGTTCAAGAGCTTGAAAGCTTGATTTTGAACTTGACGGATTTCAGATTTGTAGTACGTCACGAAGAATTTGAAGCTCGTCACGAACCAAGATTTGATGTTGGGTTATCACGAACGGAAGATTTGAAACCGCCCGCCTATGACTTGAGTTCGCCTTTGGAATTTGACCACAGACGACGATTGCAGATATGGATGAAGACCTTGATACTATTCTTTAGAGCTTCTTTAGCCTTTCCTTCTGCTTACTTGCTTCTTCTTTAGCCTTGTCCTTTGACCCCTTTATATAGGTGTGGGGTGGAGTAGTCTCCAAGAAAACCCTAGTAGATTATTGAGCTTGAGGCTTATGGGTCAACCCATTTGATAGAAGACCAATTGACGGGCTAGCCCAATAATATATTGGACCTTTATTTAAATCAATTTGATTGGATTTAAATAACAAACCCAATTATACCAATCCATGTTACTTAATTGGACCAATATATATTTAATTTGTGGTAAAATCCAAATTTTTTATGGATTTAAATTTGACACAATTTTAATTGTCTACAGACATATTCATACCCAACTGGAAATTTTATGTAAAAAGGCTTCTTGAGTGTTTGAGCTAACAAATTTATTTTGCGCTGACTGCATGTTAGGAAATCAAAAGGAGGAGACAAATGCCCTTCCTCTGTCAAAGAAATTGCTATTTATGATGTACTATAGCTGGTACTCATTCATCCTTGCTACTTGCATGTGCTCTTATCATTTGTTTATTTCTTTTAGTTGCGAAATAAGCTTGATGACTAAGGTTGAGAAGTGAAGAATAAACTGAAAGAAGAATTACAGTCAATACAATTTCGGTCATAAATAAGGTTTGCTGGTTAGTACTGTTATAAGAGTGATTACCCAGAATAGGTGTGTTCCAATTGGCTTTCAGTGTTAAATATTAATTTGACAGTTTGTACCAGCATATTTAACCTGTTTTAGATGTTTGATGTCCTCTCACATTCACAAAGGCATCAAAATTGGAGGGAAATAAAAGTAAATATATACTGGAGATCATTGGTTATCGAAAATTTAAAAGCACACATGCTTGCTTGGTAGTTTAGGCCAATTCTTCTTTCTTTTATAAGGTGGTTGAGGCCAGTTCTTGTCCAGAATAAAAGCTTATGCACAAGTCAGAACACCAAGCAGGCTTCCCATAGAAGTAGTATTTTTTTTATTTTTTTTTTGGTAAGTATTATTGGAATAATGCTTACCAATTAGGAGTAGTATTATTGGAATTCAACTCCATTATCATATTGCGAAGAAAGAAAAGAAAATGCAGTAAAACAGAATTATCTCATAACAGAAAATCAGAAACATATTGGAAAGTTCCTAAACCGACAACAACAGTGACTTGTATATTTCGCTCACTGATCTTGTTTGTTGTAAGAGGGGAGATGAGAGAAAAAAGGAAAAGAATGTAACTAAATTCCTTGATTAAAGGCACAAATAATGGATTAGGAGCCTTTTTAAGGTAGATTGTATAGATTTTGTAACTAAAATATGTTTAGATCGGGTAAATACCAAAACATGAACATTTTTCGTAACAAGATTTTAAATAGTGTATAGGAATACTTAATAAATAAAGTGGAGATGGAGGTGAAGAAGAACTCTTGGGATTTTTGCGGGACAGAGATATGGGTACAAATCTGTATATAATACATTGTGCTTGTTGTGAATGATGGATCCTAACTTACAAAAAAATGTAATTACGAGTTACTACTAAGGGTGTGTTTGGAATAACAAAAAATGTTTTCCGTAAAAAATGTTTTTCAAGAAAATGTTTTCTTCGAAAACAAGTAGTAATTTTATTCATTTTTCGGTGTTTGGTACGCAAATTAAGAAAAATAACTTTTCAAGAGTATTCATATATAATTTAGATATAATAAACATGAAGCTAGAAACTTTCAAACCAACAACCTTCCGAACCCATATTTTTCATAAACTTTTGAATCGCTAAATTTTTGAAATCGCGGAATTTCGAACTCGTAAACTTCCAAACACATAAACCTCTGAACTCATAACTTTGGAACTTGTAAAATTTTGAACTTTTAAACCGATAAATAAAAAAACTAAAACTGAAAAATATATTAAAAATATATTTTTTTCGGGAGGGGAGAGGAGGGGCAGGGACGGGGGTGGGGGTGGGGGTGCAGAAAAATGAAAAAAATAGAATTTTCAAATTGCAAAAAAAAAAGGTAAAAAAAATAATTTTTTTTGTCGGAGGGAGGATGGGGATGGTGTGGAGTGGGGTGGAGGAGTAGTAGGGTGGGTGGCAACAGAAAAACTGAAATTTGAAGAAAAAAAAATCTTTTTTGGAGAGAGGGGGTGGGGTAGGGAAGGTGCAGAAGGAGTTTTGGAAAATGTTTTCCCTTCTCTTGATAAGGAAAACATTTTCCTCCGATTGGAGGAAAATGAGTTTATAAAAAAAATATTTTCCAAAACATTAAAGCCAACTAAACATGGCAAAACTGAAAAACATTATTCAAAAAATATTTTCCTTAGTACCAAACACACCCTAAGACATCTTAATTCTATATAAAATATCTTTTAAAGCTTTCTAATAATGGAAGTCATAGATGAGGATCCTAGGTGAGAAAGAGGAATATTTGGCTCCTCCTTATACCTAAAATTGTAAAATTGGATTTTAATTTATTATTTTTTATATAAATGGTAAATTGTATATACTAATGTGATTACGTGATAACCTCTCTATGAGGGGTAAATAAATTTATAATGTATATATAGGTAAAAATTCCAACATGAAAATCATATTCTTACTCTAACCGAGCTCCCAGTTCCAACATCTATATAAACAAGAAACTTCAAATATTATACAGTCATTCTTAATATTTTCAATTGAAAAAATCATGCATTGTAACAAATATTAATAGAGCTTAAATTTTGTCTTAACAATTATTTAAATATTGAAAAAAAATTCTGACTTGACACCAGTATTGACGTGTTTGTACTCTCACAAAACTAGGAAATAGTGAGAGACATACAATTTGGCCCTTGAAAAAGTTTAAAACATAGAGTAGGTAGCATGCTTGCATGCATCCATTTAAAACTTAGATTATTTTATTCCAAAAATTTTGACACTATATAAAATAATCAAAAATAGGACAAAAAATTGACGTACGAGTCTAAGTAACTTAACTGCTCTAAAAATCATTCAACTTTTATTATAATTCTTGTGTTCAAAAAGATGGGACATACTTAAAATTAGAATGGAGCTAAAAGCTAGTTGTAATTGTTTATTTCTTCAATTGTGGCTGTGAGTGAGCTAAGAAATTACCAAAAGGTGAGTCACATAGTAAACTTTCTTCTTCTTGTCTGTTTTAAAATATTACCAAAAGTAGAATAACACAACCATTTTCTAAAAACAAGAGTAACACACAGCAAAGCAAAGTGAATTACTAATAACTTAATAGAAAATATATTATTTCAGCGCATCGCTTAAAAAAGAGTAATCCTCATGTGAATCCTTAAATTTTTTCTAACACAACGGTAACAAGCTCTAACGCCCAACAACAATAAAAAAAAACTCTTATAGACACATTAAAAAGACTTAAATCCCCATGTCATCTATCACTAAAAAAGAAAAGACATGAATCAGCACAAATAAATTATATCATAATCAGACAAAAACATTATTTATTAAAATACCTCATTTTCTATATTGTTTCCAACACGTGGTGGTCCCTTTTCCTCGTGAAACAGCAATTGTGGGACTGAATAAATGGATGGGTTGTGTTTTCAAATATTTTAGCTTTTAAATTAGTATTTTAATTTTTTTTCTTAAAATTAATTTTTATCATGTCACTAAATTTTAATGAAAAGCACATAATCCGACAAAAATGACCATTTAAATGAACTATAAGTTATGTGATTATTGAGAAACAAAAAAATTACATGACTGTAATGGTTAATTACCAAAAATGAGTAACCATCAAGGCCATCCGTCGTACGTCTTATAAGTTATAAGACCACAATCACAAATGACCTTCTTTAAGTAATTCAACAAAATGCATTTCACTTTATTTTTTGCGCCGAATAAATATACAAAAGGCCGAATCCGAATTATTCCAAGAGATGTTGGAAAATATTAGTTTGTCCGCTTAATGAAGCAATAATTTGGCTTTGTCACCACTACAAACTTGTAGAGAAAAAGATATGTTAATATTTTCAGGATAATACATATAGAGAGAGAGTCGTACCTTTCTATAACAGCCTCGTTAGTTCCGAATATTTTTGTATGTTATAGCGAAGTGTTATAATAGAGAACATATATTATAAAATAACATGAAATTTGGTTCCGAAAAACTTGATTTTTATAGTGAAGTATTGTTATATGGGGTTGTTGTTATAGAGAGGTATGACTGTATGTGTGACTTATTTGTATAAAAAATGATCTAGAAGATAAATGTGGGCGAAAATAATTTAGTAGTCAAATAATACTTTAAAAAAAACCATAGCACATACAAGCAATTGAAGTATTAAAATGGTGAAAGGGTTAGTTGAGGTGCATGTCTGATCGTTGGGGACAACTTAAAGAGTCCGTTTAAATATTTCGTCGTTTTAATACTACAGGGTTATATTTGGCCGTTTCCTAAATTAAATGGTTTAAATTTTGAAACACTTCAATGAGTAAAAAACCCTTGTCAGCTTGTATGTGCTGTTGCATTGCTATTACGTCTTTTCTCCCACCGGACTATTTTCTTACGCATTAAACAAGCAAAATTATTTTATTGAAGATCTTTTGAAATGACCCGGATTAGAATAATTCAAGGAAGTTATTTACTAATCAATTATAGAACTATAAAGTATTATTTCATTTGTGTTGTCTTATGCGCATGGTTGTTAGGAAGAATTATTATTTTTAAAAATAATGAAAACTCGAAAAAGTTTAATGATTCATATGATTTGGGTCGTCGTAGAAAAATATTACAACTACTCCATCAGTAATATATTTTATCTTATAGCCTATTAGTCTCTTTCGTGTAATAAAATCACATGTGATGTATAAATTAGCTAGGGTTTAAAATATAAAATAAATATCATCCGTACGTTTTAAGATATGTTTTTTTTCTATATGCTAACATACTATATTCAAATTAAATGTCTTAATAATACTTTTGCCAAGTCTGTTCAGACGTCCAATACCAATAATTGTGAGATATTTCTTGAAAATTAACCACATTTCAACAAATTAGGAATTTGTGATGACCTTTTGTCATCACTTGTTTTAAAAGTAAATTCTGCGTTCCGATGCCTCAAAAATATCTTTCTATCTCACCTCGATTTGTGTGCGCAGTCTGAGCGCGTAGCCGGAAAACCAATATGTGAAAATCTGTGAAAATGATGAATTTTGACTTTAAAATGAATTAAGTTGACTTCGCTCAACATTTTGGTTAAACGGACATAGACCCGTGATTCGACGGTCCCGGAGGGTCCATAGGAAAATATGGGACTTGGGAGTATGCCTGGAATCAAATTCCGAGGTCCCAAGCCCGATAAATGAATTTTTAAAGAAAATTATTTTCTGGAATATTTATGAATTTTTGAAAATGAAATGTGTTTGAAACTTGATGGTATCGGGTACGTACTTTGGTTCCGGCGCCCGGTGCAGGTCTTATATGTGATTTAAGATAAGTCTGTGAAATTTGGTAATAAACGGACTCGAGATGACGTGAATCAGATCGTATTTGAGAAAATTGGAAAATTTGAAGTTTTTAAGAAATTTCATGATTTTGATGCTAAATTCATAGTTGTTGATGTTATTTTAGTTATTTGAATGCACGAGCGAGTCTGTATGATGTTTTTAGGTTGGTGTGCATGATTGGTTTGGAGCTCCGAGGGCTCGGGTGAGTTTTGAATAGGCCACAAGGTGGATTTTGGACTTGGAAAGTTGCAGACTTCAGCTGTTGTATTGCAGGCCTGCAGGCTTCGCATTTGCGAAGCCTGGCTCGCAAATGCGAAGGCTATGTCACAAATGCGAAAATAGCCCCGGCCAGCCTTCCTCGCAATTGCAAAGAATTTATCGCAAATGCGATATTTCCCCCTTTTGGTCAGTCGTCGCAAATGCGACGTGTAGTTCGCAAATACGAACTTAGCAGAAGTCTGGGTTCGCAATTGCGAACCTTGGTAGCAATTGCGACATCTGCAACCTGCAATTTTATAACTTAGCCGAAAATCTTTCATTTTTCACACTCTTTCAAAACCAAAACCCTCTTGGGCGATTTTTCAAAGACAACTCTTCTTCCAAATCAATTGTAAGTCAATTTTAACTCGTTTTCTTCAATCATTAACATCTTTTCACATGATTTCAACTCAGAATCAATGATTTTTATGGGGGAAATTGGGTGTTTTGGGTAGAACCTAGGTTTTTCAAAAATTGGGGATTTAGACCTCGATTTGAGGTCTGATTTCAAAACAAATTATATATTTGAGTTCGTGGGGGAATGGGTAATCGGGTTTTGGTTCGAACCTGGGTTTTGACCATGTGGGCACGGGGGCGATTTTTAACTTTTTAGGTAAAACTTTAGAAAAATTATTTCATGCATTAGAATTGATTCATTTAGCATTTATTGATGTAATTAAGTAACTTGTGACTAGATACAAGCGAATTGGTGGTGGAATCAAGAGGTAAAGCGATACTAGAGACTTGAATTGTATTCGTGGCATCGAGGAAAGTGTTTGGCCTAACCTTAGCTTGAGGGATTAGGAGTCGAGTCCTATTTTCTATGTGGTTTTTGTTGAGTACGACGTATAGGCATGGTGACGAGTATCTATACGTTGGTGTCAAGCATGACCGTGAGTCTTATATTGTGATTATTATGACTTCGTTGTATTATTCATGCTTTGGTGATGATTTATATTGTTGGGCAAAGTTTGTGGAAGTAATTGTGACATTTGAACATTGAGGAGCATTGGCTCAAGTTGTATAATGAAATGTGAAAGTATAAGTGGTAATTGAACCTTTTAGAGCATTGACTCAAGTTGTGAGGTGAGTTGTGAAGTAATAGTGAGAAAAAGAAAAGAATTATTATGTGGCCTCCCTTGCCGGGATATTGTTGCTTTTGATGTTATCTCCCTTGCCGGGATGTTGATGTTTCTTTTGATGTTGTTCCCTTGTCGGGACTTGATTGTTGAACTATTGTTCCCTTGCCAGGATTCTTATTGTAATTTCATTTACTCCCTTGCCCTATTGTTTGTGATTGTTGTTTGGGTGAGGAAGAGTGTTAAAGCACGAAGGGTGATGTCCTGTATTGTTTGGTGAGAGAGTGTTAAAGCACGAAGGGTGATGCCATGTATGATTTGTGAGGAAAGAGTGTAAAGCACAAAGGGTGATGTCGTGCCGCACGATGTACCATTCCATGCCGATTATATTGATTATACAGTAAGGACGAGAGTAAAAGCACAAAGGATGATACCATGCACATTTTCATTACTTGATTGCTTTGGTGAGGACGAGAGTAAAAGCACGAAGGATAATGTCGTGCACTTATTGATTCCTAATTCTTTGTTGATATCTGAGATATGTCGTTTCTTTTAATTACCCGTTGTCTTTTATTCTAAATTGATAGTTCTCCGCAGCATGTTACCCATCTCATACTTTACTATATAATATTGTTCTTCTTTTCCACTGTATATAATTAAATTACACAGGTTTATTTGGTAGTCTGGTCCTAGCCTCATAACTGCTTCGTCGAGGTTAGGTTAGGCAGTTACCAGCATATAGGGTCGGTTGTGATGATACTACACTCTGCACTGTGTGCAGATCCCGGAGCAGCAGCTTTTGGACCGTAGATTGGGTGGCTGCCTTCAGTCCACACGGAGATCCAAGGTAGTCCTGTAGGAGTTCGCAGGCCCTGGCGTCTCCCTCTATCCCTTTGCTCCTATTTCATTTACTTAGTTCAGAAACAGTGTATCTTTTATCTTTCAGACTTTGTATATAGTATTCTTAGATCGTCTGTGAAACTGTGACACCAGTTCTGGGTGGTCGAGGCTCAAATAGTTGTATTAGATACATATTTAGGATAGTTTACTACATTTCTTCCGCTTATTGTAATTTCCGCTGTCTACACGTTATTGCTTTATAATTGTTAAAGAATATAAATTGGTAAAAAGGTAATTTGTTCAAACAGTCGACTTACCTTTCTCACATTAGTAGGCATCATCACAACTCCCGAGGGTGGGAAATCCGGGTCGTGACAAGTTGGTATCGGAGCTCTAGGTAACATGGGTCTCACAGTTCAAAGACAAGCTTGGTAGAGTCTGAGGGATCGGTAGAGAGACGTCTGTATTTATCCCCTAGAGGCTACAAAGTTAGAAAAAACTTCACATTTATTCTTTCTTATCGTGCGGTTTGGTTTCTCAATGCTAATTGGATTTCTACTGTATTCTTTCGCAGATGGCAAGAACACGGGCTTCCTCATCCACTAACCAACAGCTCGAGCCCCCAGCAGTAGCTCCCACGAGGGGTAGAGGTTGAGGTCGAGGAAGTGCTAGAGGCCAAGGTAGGGGCAGAGCTCAGCCTAGAGCAGCAGCACCAGTGGCGGAGCCTCAAGTTGACTTTGATGATGAGGTTCCGGCCTCGGCAATTCCGGTGGGCCCAACTCAGGTCCTAGAGGGGTTTATGGCTACCCCCATACTCTAGGATGCTCTGGTCTGTCTAGTGGGCTTTATGGAGAGTGTCACCCGGACAGGCTTTCTTCCTATAGCACTAACCGTCTCTCAGGCTGGAGGAAAAGCCCAGACTCCTGGTACTCACACTCCAGAGCAGGTAGCTCCCTAGTTTCAAACTCCAACAGTTCAGCCAGTTGGAGCAGTTTAGCCGGGTGTGGTAGCTCTAACCGGTGATGGAGCAGCTTTGTTTGCCGATGCTTTGTGGAGGTTAGACAGGTTCACCAAGCTCTTCACTACTACTTTCAGCGGTGCATCTTCTGAGGATCCCCAGGATTATCTAGACAACTGTCATGAGATTCTCAGGAACATGGGGATAGTGGAGACCAATGGGGTCGATTTTGCTATTTTTCGCTTGTCTAGATCCTCCAAGACTTTGTGGAGAGATTATTGCTTGGCTAAACCAGTCGAATCACCAGCTTTGACTTGTGAGCAGTTTACTCAACTATTTCTGGAGAAGTTTCTCCCTATCACACAAAGAGAGGCCTATCGGAGGCAGTTTGAGCGTCTCCAGCAGGGTTCTATGACCGTTACTCAGTATGAGACTAGATTCATCGACTTGGCTTGTCATGCTCTTATCATACTTCCCACCGAGAGAGAGAGGGTGAGGAGGTTCATCGATGGACTTATTCAGCCGATTCGACTTCAGATGGCCAAGGAGACATGGAGTGAGATTACTTTCTAGGAGGCGGCCAATGTGGCCTGGAGAGTTGAGATGGTTTTATCGCAGGGAGGTAGTCAGGGGTCTAACAAGAGGCCTCGTCATTTAGGCCGATTCAGTGGTACCTCGTCTGGAGGTAGAGATTCGTATGGTAAAGGCCATCCTCCTAGGCCTTTTCAGCCAGCACTTCAGGTTTCTCACAGTGCTTCAGTTGGTCATGGTTCCCATATGCAGTATTCTGATCAGCAGTCCTATAGTGCACCACCAGCTCCTATCAGTGCACCGTCGCTTTAGAGTTTTTGGGGTGGTCATTCAGGTCATCAGGGTCAATAGTCTCAGCAGCCGAGGGCTTGTTACATATTTGGTATTGCTAGGTTTTTCTCTCGAGCACCGAGTAGCTCTCAACATCAGGGTTCTTGTACCATGGTTCAGGTATTGAGTGTTCCACAGCCTGTCCAGCCAGTTAGAGGTGGGGGTAGAGGTGCTAGAGGAGGAGGTAGAGGTATTAGAGGTGGAGCTCAGGCCACTAGAGGTGGAGACCAGCCAGCAGCAGGCCATCGTAGAGATGTAGTTCAGGGTGGTGGGGCCCAGCCCCGTTGTTATGCTCTTCCAGCCAGGATCGAGGCTGAGGCTTCCGATGCAGTTATCACAGGTACTGTTCTAGTTTGTAGCAGAAATGCTTCAGTTTTATTTGATTCGGGATCTATATACTCCTATGTGGATCTTATTTTGCACCATATCTGGTCATGCCTAGTGATTCTTTGGGTGCTCCTGTTTATGTGTCTACACCTGTGGGTGTATCTATTGTGGTAGATCGAGTCCATCGTTCATGTATAGTTGTGGTTGGAGGTCTTGAGACTCGTGTAGATTTGCTTCTTCTGGACATGGTTGATTTCGATGTCATATTGGGGATGGACTGGTTATCACGCTATCTTGGATTGTTATGCCAAGACTGTGACCTTAGTCTTGCCGGGTTTACCTCGTTTAGAGTGGAGAGGGACTCTTGGTCATTCTACCTGCAGTGTTATCTCTTATGAAGGCTCGACGTATGGTCGGGAATGGGTGTTTGGCCTATTTGGTCTAAGTTCGTGATTCTAGTGTTGAGGTTCCTTCTATTGATTCTGTACCCGTTGTTTATGAGTTTCCTGAGGTATTTCCTTCAAACCTGCCAGGTATGCTACCCGACAGGGATACCGACTTTTGCATTGATTTAGCTCTGGGCACTCAGCCTATTTCTATCTCGCCGTATCGTATAGCCCCGCTTGAGTTGAAAGAGTTGAAGGAGCAGTTGCAAGACTTGCTTGAGAAAGGTTTCATTAGACCGAGTGTTTTGCCTTGGGGTGCGCCGGTGTTGTTTGTTAAGAAGAAGGATGGATCAATGAGGATATGTATTGATTACCGGCAGTTGAACAAGGTTACCATCAAGAATACGTATCCATTGCCGAGGATTGATGATTTGTTTGGTCAGCTTCAGGGTGCCAAGGTATTCTCAAAGATTGACTTGAGATCTAGCTTCCATCAATTGAGGATTAGGGCATCTGATGTCCCTAAGACAGCTTTTTGCACTCAGTACGGGGATTATGAGTTCTTGGTGATGTCATTCGGGTTGATAAATGCCCTAGCAACTTTTATGGATTTGATGATCCAAGTGTTTAGGCCTTACTTGGATTTGTTCGTGATAGTCTTCATTGATGATATTTTGATCTATTCCCATAGACAGGAGGAGCACGAGCAGCATCTTAGAATGGTTCTTCAGACTTTGAGGGATAGTCAATTATACGCCAAGTTTTCGAAGTGTCAGTTCTAGTTGAGTTCAGTGGCATTCCTGGGTCATACTGTATCAGCGGAAGGTATTCATGTTGATCTGAAGAAGATTGAGGCAGTCAAGAACTGGCCTAGACCAGCATCAGCAATAGAGATCCAGAGTTTCTTGGGATTAGCAGGCTACTATCGTTGGTTTGTGGAGGGGTTTTCATCTATCGCAGCCCCGATGACCAGGTTGACCCAAAAGGGTGCCCAGTTCAGGTGGTCAGATGAGTGTGAGGCGAGCTTTCAGAAGCTCAAGACAACTCTGACTACGACACCGGTGTTGGTTTTTTCCACAGGTTCAGGGCCCTACACAGTTTATTGTGTGCATCTCGTATTGGACTTGGTGCGGTGTTGATATAGGATGGCAAGGTCATTGCCTATGTTTCGCGGCAGTTGACGATTCATGAGAAGAATTATCTGGTTCATGATTTGGAGTTAGCAGCCATTGTTCACGCATTGAAGATTTGGAGGCATTATTTGTATGGTGTGGCATGTGAGGTATTCATGGATCACAAGAGTCTGCAGTATTTGTTCAAGCAGAAGGAGCTAAATTTGAGGCAGAGAAGGTGGTTAGAGCTACTAAAGGACTATGATATCACCATCTTATATCATCCGAAAAAGGCCAATGTGGTGGCCGATGCTTTGAGTAGGAAGTCAGCCAGTATGGGCAGTCTTGCTTATATTCCAGTCGGTGAGAGACCGCTTGCTTTGGATGTTCAGGCTTTGGCCAATCAGTTCATGAGGTTGGATGTTTCTGAGCCCAGTTGTATGTTAGCTTGCACAGTCACTCGTTTTTCTTTATTGGAGCGTATCCAAGATCGGCAATATGATGATCCTCATTTGTGTGTCCTTAGTGACACGGTACAACACGGAGGTGCCAAGCAGGTTACCTTAGGAGATGATAGAGTTTTGAGACTGTAGGGTCGAGTTTGTGTGCCTAATGTGGATGGGCTTCGGGAGTTGATTTTAGAAGAGGCCCATAGTTCCCGGTACTCTATTCATCCGGGCGCCGCGAAGATGTATCAGGATTTGCGGCAGCATTATTGGTGGAGAAAAATGAAGAATGACATCGTTGCATATGTCGCTCGATGTTTGAATTGTCAGCAGGTTAAGAACGAGCATCAGAGACCTGGTAGTTTGTTCCAGAAGATTGAGATTCCTAAGTGGAAGTGGGAGCGAATCACTATGGACTTCGTTATTGGACTCCCATGGACTTAGAGGAAGTTCGATGCAGTATGGGTTATTGTTGATAGGCTGACCAGGTCAGCACATTTCATTCCTGTAGCAGTCTCCTATTCTTCTGAGAGGTTAGCTGAGATCTATATCCAGGAGATAGTCCGTCTTCATGGTGTGCCCGTGTCTATCATTTCGGACCAAGGTACGCAGTTTACCTCCCATTTCTAGAGAGAAGTTCAGTGAGAGTTGGGCACACGGGTTGAGTTGAGCACAACATTTCATCCTTAGACGGACAGGCAGTCCGAGCGGACCATTCAGATTTTGGAGGATATGCTCCGAGCTTGTGTCATTGACTTTGGAGGCTCGTGGGATCAATTTTTACCTTTAGCAGAGTTTGCATATAACAACAGCTACCAGTTGAGTATCCAGATAGCTCCTTATAAGGCTTTGTATGGTAGGCAGTATCGATCGCTGGTTGGATGGTTTGAGCCAGGGGAGGCTCGGTTGTTGGGTACGGATCTAGTTCAGGATGCCATGGACAAGGTCAGGATTATTCAGGATAGGCTTCGTACAGCTCAGTACAGGCAAAAGAATTATGCCAACCATAAGGTTCGTGATTTGGCATTCATGGTCGGTGAGCGGGTATTGCTTCGAGTGTCTCCTATGAAGGGCGTGATGAGATTTGGGAAGAAGGGCAATCTTAGCCCTAGGTTCATTGGCCCGTTTGAGATTCTTGATCGAGTGGGAGAGGTGGCTTACAGACTTGCGTTGCCGTCGAGTTTATCAGTCGTGCATCCAGTGTTTCATGTGTCCATGCTTCGGAAATATCACGGCGATCCATCCCACGTGTTAGATTTCAGCACTATCCAGTTGGATAAGGACTTGTCCTATGAAGAGGAGCCGGTAGCTATTTTAGACCATTAGGTTCGTCAGTTGAGATCGAAGAGTTTTCCTTCTGTTCGTGTTTAGTGGAGAGGTCAGCCTACCGAGGATCTACCTGGGAGTCTGAGTCTGATATGCGGAGCCGTTATCCCATCTTTTCCCCGACTCAGGTACTTCCTTCTTCTGTCTGTTCCAGGACGAATTGTTGTTTTAGAGGTGGAGAATAAAAGGTCATCACTTGTTTGAAAAGTAAATTCTGTATTCCAAAGCCTCAAAAACCTCTTTATGTCTCACCTTGATTTGCGTGCGCAGTCCGGGCACGTAGCCGGAAAGCCAATATGTGAAAATCTGTGAAAATGATGAATTTTGACTTTAATATGACTTAAGTTGACTTCGGTCAACATTTTGGATAAACAGACCCAAACTCGTGATTTGACGGTCCCGGAGGGTCCGTAGGAAAATATGGGAATTGGGCGTATGCTCGGAATCGATTTCCGAGGTCCCAAGCCCGAGAAATGAATTTTTAAAGAAAATTATTTTCTGGAATATTTATGAGTTTTTGAAACTTGATGGTAACGGGCCCGTACTTTGGTTTCGTCGCCTGGTACAGGTCTTATATGTGATTTAAGATAAGTCTGTGAAATTTGGTAATAAACGGACTCGAGATGACGTGAATCGGATCGTATTTGAGAAAATTAGAAATTTTGAAGTTCTTAAGAAATTTCATGATTTTGATGCTAAACTCATAGTTTTTGATGTTATTTTAGTGATTTGAATGCACGAGCGAGTCCGTATGATGTTTTTAGGTTGGTGTGCATGATTGGTTTGGAGCCCTGAGGGCTCGGGTGAGTTTTGGATAGACCACGGGGTACATTTTGGACTTGGAAAGTTGCAGACTTCAGCTGTTGCATTGCAGGCCTGTAGTCTTTGCGAAGCCTGGCTCGCAAACGCGAAGGCTATATTACAAATGTGAAAATAGCCCAGGCTAGCCTTCCTCGCAATTGTGAGGAATTTATCGCAAATGCGATGTTTCCCCCTTTTGGTCAGTCGTCGCAAATGCGATATGTGGTTCACAAATGCGACTTTGCAAATATGAAGGTCTCCTCGCAAATGCGAACTTAGCAGAAGTCTGGGTTCGCAATTGCGAACCCTGGTCGCAATTGCGACATCTGCAACCTGCAATTTTATAACTTATCCGAAAATCTTTCATTTTTAACACTCTTTCAAAACCAAAACCCTCTTGGGTGATTTTTCAAAGACAACTCTTCTTACAAATCAATTGTAAGTCAATTTTAACTCGTTTTGTTCAATCATTAACATCTTTTCACATGATTTCAACTTAGAATAAATGATTTTCATGGGGAAATTGGGTGTTTTGGGTAGAACCTAGGTTTTTCAAAAATTGGGGATTTGGACCTCGATTTGAAGTCTGATTTCAAAACAAATTATATATTTGAGTTCGTGGGGGAATGGGTAATCGGGTTTTGGTTCGAACCTGGTGTTTTGACCATGTGGGCACGGGGGCGATTTTGACTTTTTGGGTAAAACTTTAGAAAACTCATTTTCATACATTAGAATTGATTCATTTAGCATTTATTGATGTAATTAAGTAACTTGTGGCTAGATACGAGCGAAATGGTGGTGGAATCAAGAGGTAAAGCGATAGTAGAGACTTGAATTGTGTTCGTGGCATCGAGGTAAGTGTTTGGTCTAACCTTAGCTTGAGGGATTAGGAGTCGAGTCCTATTTTCTATGTGGTATTTGTTTAGTACGACGTATAGGCATGGTGACGAGTATGTATACGTTGGTGTCAAGTATGCCCATGAGTCTTATATCGAGATTATTATGACTTTGTTGTATTATTCATGCTTTGGTGATGATTTCTATTGTTGGGCAAAGTTTGTGGAAGTAATTGTGACATTTGAACATTGAGGAGCGTTGGCTCAAGTTGTGTCACGACCCAAATTCCACTAAGGGTCATGATCGCGCCGGGCACCGCTGTCGGGCAAGACAACCGAAATACTTGATTAAATTCTCGTTTTAATATTTTTGAAAACTATAATTTTCCTTCAATTTTACTAGTAAAAGATAATCATTTAGAATCAACTATGAATGTTAATAAGTTAATACAAGACACCCTATAATCATCCCAAAACTCGGTGTCACAAGTGCATGAACATTTACTAGAGAATGCAATAAAATACAGTAACTGCCCGGAATACAAGTGGACAGAAATGAAAAACACAGTAAAATACTCTGAAGGGGACTCTGCTGGCCGCGGGTCGTCTCGATAAATGCAACTCACCTAAGTCTCCGTACAAACCATGCCATTATGCCACTAAGCCACTAGCCACACTTGAACCTGTGCATCAAAAATGCACAACAAGTGTAGTATGAGTACGAAAATAATGTGTACCCAATGAGTATCCCATCTAATCTCAAAGAAGTAGAGACGAGAGGTCAACTTCAACACTTACTA